>NC_045746.1:14502340-14511025 GCF_008692095.1 Etheostoma spectabile
CACACACACACACACACACACACACACACACACACACAGCATGTTTCGAGGGGGCGGGGCAGCGGCATAGATGGACATGTGAGCGCATCTCGGCCATCAGAGGGCGGGTTTGTAGCGTTGTGTGCGCAGCGTGTGGCTGCCGCTGCTGCTGGTGATGATGAGAGGAGCTCAAGGTACACAAACCTTTCCACGGATATCCAGCGGCTTTAAAGCTGTACAAAGAACAGTAAACACCGGCCTCAGCTGTCTGTTCTGAATGTGCAAACATTGCCTTACCTGTGTTGTTCCTCTCTAATGAAAGCAGAATTGCCAAACAAAACCAGGAGTGACTTGAAAGTGCGCAGCGGATACAAGAAAGAAGTCGAGAGAGATTTAGCACAAGGGAAGGTGTCCAAATGGGTCTTGTCGCAATGGGATTTGAGTTGAAGAACACGCAACCACTCAGAAGTCATCCTGATTCAATTCGTTGTTAAGGTAACCGGGAACTTTAAAAGACGTTTTTTGACCGCAGGGATGTTGTGAACGAGACGTCGCCTGGGACAGAAGGAGCGGGGACGCAGAAGGAAGAGAGGGGAACCAGGGCTGGACGAGCACCGGAGGGATTATGGCTCTCGCAACGTTCTCCCTTAGCCTCATCACGCTGGCGCTTACTAACTTGCACCTGTCGAGAGCCAGCGACAGGCATGCGGTGTACTGGAACAGCTCAAACCTACAGTAAGTGGCTTTCTGCAGCCGTAGCGCAGCGCTGTCCGTGTTTAACAGCAAATTAACTTGTCTTCTTCTTTGCTGATGCGCACCTGTGCTGATAACTTATGTACAGAGAGTGGTCACCCTTTGCAGCGATTTCTTTTGTTTAGTCTACTGCATGTAGCCTACACGTTGAAGCACACCAGAAATACATTAAATAGCTTCAATAAGCCAATTATTTCCCGTTTTAAGATAAAACAGCCGATCAACCTGATTGTCGTCAACTGTCTTATTAAATACTTGCTTCTTTCTTCTTCATTTAGTCAGGGTACAGTTATGCATCTCCAGAGGTGAAGTGTTCCTACAGTGTTCTTTCCCTCCACCCTGTGTGTAGAGTGGTTACTGTATACTGTACATATTTGATTTCTTTCTCACATTTAGTAAATCTTCTGCTTCATACAAACAATAATGATTCATATTTTCATTTACCCCTGCTTTTTCTCAAGTGTTGCTTGTCACCTTACCTGCCAAAATGCAGCAAAAATAGGCTACATAATTATATATATATGCACAACTTAAACTTCCAATAATCGGCTTGAATATGTACGCTCACTATAAATAAGTATGCTTGCCACACATTAATGTAAACACACACACACACACACACACCCGCCCACCCAGCCAAACCTATCCCTGGACTCAGGTTCCTCCTACAAATGTAAGGTTGCTTACCTCAGGTAAGCTTCCCCAGTCTCTCTCTATCTGTGAGCTATAAAGCCAGCTTGCTGTGGGGCAAAGATCAATGTGGATTCTGCTGCCTTTGTCTTCTCATTAGCCAACAGTGAATCCATCTTTCTCACATTCTTTTATCTCCTCTACTCTCTCTCTCTCTCCCCCCACACTCCTCCTCCCCCTTCTCTATCTGTGTTCCTCCTCTGTCCATTTGTATGCACCTCAGACATGGGTCTCTCCTATCCTCTCTCTGTATCTCATACTTGGTTATTTTCTTCCCTCGTATTTTTCTTCTGTGTGTCTCAACAGCCGGCCTGTCCCCCTCAATTCCATTTTTTCTGCATCTCATTACCGCCCCCCCATCTGCTCCTGGTCCCTCATTCACCTCCAAGGCTCTCAGCTGAGAGTACAAATATACAGTAGATTATTGGAATTAGAAATTGTATTAAAAGTAATTTGAATGTACTGGATGTGGGGTTACTGAAATATTTGAAGATTTCCACCAGTCACACATTGAGCAAACCGCTATAAAACCTGATGGAAACATGGTCAATGTGCTGCTGCACTGTCACCTCCTCATTAATGTTAATGTGTGAATGGCAGTCACATTCAGAACTATTTGAGATTTATGACTGCAGAAGTGATATATTAACTGATACTTGCATTTAAGCTCTGTACAGTGCACAAGTTTTTGAGTGTCATCAGTTTTGGTCCTATCTATCAATTTTAATTAGTCTGTCCACGTGTGCTCACAGTGTAAAATGGTTTTCACAGCATGGATAAGGTTCCTCAGTGTAGTCATTCATTACAGTGTTAGCACATTTTGTGGCTTTACATTTGTGTTTTTAAAGTGACAAATATGTGCTCATAATGAATTCAGAATGCTGTGTGTGTGTGTGTGTGTGTGTGTGTGTGTGTGTGTGTGTGTGTGTGTGTGTGTGTGTGAGAGAGATGCAGGGAGGGAGACAAAGAGAGGGAGATAAAGTGCAGGTGTGGGTCCACATGCCTGTGTGTGCAGAACCTTTCCTTTCTCGACAGTGAGATACAAATCTCTAAAATAATGCAAAAATTGACCCAGTTTGCAGGTAACAGGCAAATCCTCAGAGGCTATGGCAAGAATACTGATGGCCATCAAGATTTAAAAGGCCTTAGGCTCGGGGCTACTTCTCCACCACTCTGTCGACATGCATAGAGAACCAGCTGAAGGCCTCACTTGTTCAACGATGCAGCTCCTTTCCTCATCCAGCCCTGGTTATAGAGACAAACTCAGGAGGGAGCTGGACAAAAGGAAGGCGGTCACAGAGAGCCAGAAACCAGGGCCCTTTAGGACTAAACTGGTTGGGGCCTTAACGTTTTACCCTTGAGCACAGCATTCAGCACAGATGGTTACAGAACAGCTGCAAGAAATGGGATCACTTGGAAGCCAAGCTGTTTGTGCCAAATCCATGAAAATGGCTTTTTATGATAACGCACAGCTAGAAATGTCTTGCTCTGGTGTATGAAAAGTCAAAAGGGGATTGACACACAGTAGAGACTCAGTAATACAGGGCTGTTTGATTCTTTGCAGCTTTTCTAAATCATTTCTCATCAGACAATTTATTAGAGCTTTTTCTTAAAGGAGAATTCCGGTCAATTTCAACATGTAGCTCTGTTGATTTTAAACTTTGGAGTTCTGTCAGTAAAGAGAATAATGAAAACAATAGGTGCTGCCTAAACTGTTATCCTCCTGCTAAAGTTAGTACCCAACAGGCTTAAACAGGGCAAGTTTTAAACATGTTTTTAGCCTTTAAACATGCTGGAAATGTCATTAAAGTGCCTACCCATGTAAAAGGATTCCTTCTTAGTGAACACAGTGAATCTGACTGCAGTAGATATGACAGAAATACCTGAAAGTTATGCTAATTCAGCTCTGTTTAGTTCCTGTGTTTGTACTGCAAGGAGTGCTTCGGTACCGTCTACAAACTACAACACCAAAAAGAGATACATATTTTCAAAAATAAGCACATGGTCATTTTTTTAAAAGTGAGTGCTGTAGTAAAACTAGCTGGGGACACGTTATAATTCAGTTAAGTTTGGAGACACTACCTTATTTAATCATTAAATTGATAGCCTACATATTTTAGTTTTATCTCTTTTCGGGGTTGTAGTTTGTAGATGGTCTCTAAGCTCTCCAACTGCCGTCTCAACACAGGAACTAAACGCAGCTGAATTAGCATAACTTTCATGCATTTCTTTCACATCTACTGTAGTCAGATTTGTTCACTCGTAAGGAATCATTGCACATGGGTAGGCACTTAAAAAAGAAAAGAAAATTAGTTTAAAACTTGCCCTATTTAAGCCTGTTGGGTGCTAACGCTAGCAGGAGGATAGCACCGATTGTTTTCATTTATCTCTCTACTGACAACACTCCGAATTCACAAACAACATACCTACATGTTGAAATTGACTGGAATTTTCCTTTAAGCCTGGGATAATTTAAAAAGAGAGGTCCGGATTATCATAACCCAAAGAAATAGCTCAGAGTGCTTTGATTACTGCCGGAGTCCGTCACAATCGCACTACCCCCCATTAGAAAGTGTTGCTCTCAGCTTCCGTTCTCAGCGGTGTGCCTGGCCAACTCGTTACAGATGTCCCTGCTAATGGCTGACTGAGGCAAGAAAAACCACACACGCAGGCCATTAAATCATCTCGCATCTAAGGCCATCTGCCAATTAGAGAGGGTAGATGTGGAACATCTTGAGAGCATGCGGGAGCAGCGGTGCACTGCGGTAGCCTCGCCTACCCACAAGCACCGTCCCATGCTCCTGCCACCTCCTCCCATCCGGTGTTTGGCCTCGCTGGTTAGACAGGCCGCTTCTCCATAATTGGGCACCCCGTGTCAGCATGATCAAAACAACAGCGCAGCTATCATTCATTCTCCCACTCCTTCCATAAGTCACACAGTGTGTGTACTGATGCCTACAACTTAGCAGGACACCAAAGTAAAATAAAACCTTTGCACAGGCATGGGAAGAAATAGAAGGGAATTGAGTTTGAAAATGTGCCACACATCTCTTTGCTAAATCACCATTCCCTTGCCTGCTCAGCTAGATGAAAGCCTCCCTTTGCAGATTGTGGTTGATTTGCAGTGAGTTACAGCTGTGCTTGTTTCTGACCCTGAATTTGATCGGAAATTGTGTCTGTTGAGCTCTGAGACCACGTGAAGGAAAAACAACCCAATCGCCAGCACACCTCAACTGGTGCTACAAAATAAATTATCACTTTGACAAATAGCCTCCCTGAGAGTTTGAGGTACAAAGGCTTGGTGATCAATGTTGAGTCGAGGTGCCGTCTTACTCAACTGGCTTATTAACCACCAGGTCGGTCTGTGTGGGTTTGTGCAGACCCTGCTAGAGTTGAATGCGTTTCCCTGCGGGGCAGAAGAGAACAATGACACCCAACAGGGAAAAGATATTTAGTTGCAGTAAAGGGAATTCTTACTGAGTAATGGGAAAAAAAGAGTGAGTGATGGAGAAGGACAAGTCAGAAAAGAAGATGGAGGGAAAGAGCAGGACGCAAAGTGTGAAGAACATTACTGTAGGGGAGAGGTGGGCGTACTGTAATGGAGAGATTGGAAGGAGAACACGCTGGAAAGGTTGAAAGTGGAGCAGGCGTTCAGAGGAAGGAAGCAAGTGAAGGATTGATTGTGTTGGCCAAAAATCAGAAAGGGTGAAAGAGTGCGTGGGTTTTACTGGATATGGAAGTTAGGTTATTTGGCCGAATATGTTGCAACTGCTGTTTTCTGACGAGATGATACCCACGGGAGTTGATCCGTGCTAATGTGGACACAGGCTGGGTCATTCATGTGGACCAATGCTCAGAGACTAAAGCATTCACCTGCCCCTCTGCCCTGCGCAACACGCAGCAGACGGAGCATACAGAAGAAGAGCCGATTTAATACCTGATTACATGCACGTCCGTCAGCCCGCAGCCCATGTCTCTGTGCTGTCTCGGCAATTTTGCATATAAATGCGTCTTATTTGCTGCCATTCAATTTATTCTTTCACATTCATTGTACCACACAAGCAGCATTGGCGTTTATTTGTGTCCCCTGGTTGCAGTTGTGTTAAATGAAAATGTGTGAATACCACTGATTGAAAAGTGCAAATTGCCCTTTTATACGTTTTTGAATTAAACATGTCTCTCCATCTGTGATGAAGTATTCCTCTCCTCAACTATTCAAGTTGTTTGTGAACATTTCAATGCTTTATGTTCTTTATCAGGCCCAGACATCCAGAAGATTAGTTTGATGAAGAGTGCTTTTAAAAGAATAGTTAACTTTACACTAAGTGGAGTGCTGGCCATTTTTAGCTCATAGAAGTCTATGTGTCACATAAATGGATGGAGAAACACTGAAAGGATGTTTTAATGGTTCATATGGATCCAAGAGTGGGTGAGCAGATCAATACATTTATATGGTATGGAGAGGTGAATGGACTCTGGCCGAACAAAAACACTGCCAGGTTGCTTTCGGAGCAGCAATCAATATGGGTGCATCAGGTGATCAATGTCCAAATGCATTTTTAATTGGATTTCACGGTGTCAGTATTTCCATGAATGTTCGGAGCTCAGCTCGGGAAGCTCAGATGAAGTATTGCCTTGGAACAGCATGCTTGAGAATTGATTATTACGGGCTTCTCCGTCACTGCTCAGGGGTTGATGCTCCATGGAGGCCTTTACTATGTCTACACTAAACAAGGTCTTGGTAGAGCAACAGCAAGCATTTCAGA
This sequence comes from Etheostoma spectabile, assembly GCF_008692095.1. Classification (NCBI taxonomy): domain Eukaryota; kingdom Metazoa; phylum Chordata; class Actinopteri; order Perciformes; family Percidae; genus Etheostoma; species Etheostoma spectabile. The sequence goes on from NC_045746.1 coordinate 14,508,529, forward strand.
TGAGACGAAGGTTAAAAAATATGAGGCCAATCACAGATTAAAGAAAAAGATGTTTTAGAATAAGTCTGTGAGACTTAAACAAAGATAATTCTCCACAAGAAAACATGACAAGGTATTCATTAGAGCATACATTTGGATTCGGCCTGCTTCCCAGAGTCAAAGGTTAGGCAAGAATATTGATACAAAATATATATTTTTGTAAAATGTCTCTCTGTCTGCTTAACACTTAAGCAAGCTGAGAAAAAATAAAAATCCCATTACTGAATTTGTGTTGTTGTATTGTTTAGAATTCTCCACACTTACATTCACACTTGTGTGAAAGTAATTGCGAAGACAAAAGAAAAGAGCACAATTTTATTAATGTTCATTCAAATGGCTGTTGCTCTTGGTAAACACTAATGTGACTCCACAGTGCACAGAACGTGACTTCAATTAAAAGATGAAGATACAGATAACACTTCAGCAGGGAACACTTAATCAGCCTGGAATTTAATAGATGCAAAGGGAAATCATAAAAACCTTGAGCACCCTTTCACAATAAAGTCTCCCATCTTGTTGGGTATTTCCACTTCTTTATCCCCTGTGGTCCCTCTTGAGGTCAGAGGCACCCCAAGTCCGCGCAGCGTCATTATTATGGCAGGTTTGGTGGGCCATTATGGCATGTTCATGGGCTCTGATGGTGAAAGGGCCATGAGACTCATCTAGCTATCCCAGGTGTGGGGGGGGGGGCTACTTTCTTAGGACTCCGAAAAGAGACATAGTTAGGCCCTTCCTAGACCATCAAAAGCGATTAGCATTTCTTGCACTCCAAGGTTATAAAACTGGTGGTGGAAACCCACAGGAGATAGTCCTGATCCCAGCCAGGTAGAACCAATTTCAGACTCAATGATTTGAATGCAAATGCTTTCTACAAAGAGGGCTTTCCAACTTCCAAATGGTTGCTCCACAGTACATTACACTGGGAGTCTGCACCGCTGTGCCCGTTACCCACTGGGAAATTACATTGCTGCTATGATGGAAATGGCTGCCATGTAGGAAAAGATCAAAGCTGTTGATAGGTGGATGGTCTCTGGCTGGAGTTTGATTATTTGGGAAATGGGCCTTGTTACGCTACATGGCCTGGAAAACGACATGGCACCCACAGCAGTTGGTCAAAATAATTTGTTTTGTTATTGAAGCAGAAGGCCTCTTCTGAGGTATGGCAATTGAGGAGGTATTTTGCACCGACCAGCGCCCTCAGAGTTATCTGTGTCCCCTCATAATAAAGGCAGCGAGAGGACACAGGTTTGTGCTCTGTCATATCTTGTTCTCTGTTCATTCCCTTCAGGTCTTGAGCCGTGACAGGTCTTCCCTCTAATGCTCTTGGGTGCTTAACAGCAGCAGCGTTACGAGAAGTGGAAACTGTCCTCACAGCTTAGTGGATGATACGGCTCCAGTTTTCCTTTCATGCGAGGGCAATTTGGAATATGTGCTGCGTAATAATTAGGTATTCTGTTATAATTGAGATTTTTCCTTTTTGAGGATGTAATTATATGAAAAGCCTGAGACCCTTTTGGCAGACGTTGTCTCTGTAATGAGAATATTTGAAGAAAATTGAAATCTCTCTCTAGCGCTCTCTGCATCTAGAATGACTAAAGGTAATTTGACCCTTCAGCAGCAGCAGCAGCAGCCACCACCTCCAGTGGCTTAATGTATCCCTCTTATATTGTTAGAGGGAATATTTAAATCAGTACATCTTCAAGTGAAACTGTTCTATTACAAATATGATAGCAAAGTCTTTAGAGCTTGAAAGTGTGATGTAAGTGGATTGGACAGGACACTACTTGCAAAAGAATGAAAGTTATATTCTTGTGAGGAAGCTGGAGGGTTGTGCTGCTCACACTGCATTTGACATCTGCAGATATTTAAAAACTTCTGCCTGGTGAAGTAGCGACAAAGTCACAAAATAAAATACTTTTATTTCAGAAAGCGCGAGCACCTGTAGTCGTAAACTGAACAGTATGACCTGTACACACAAGCCATTACGCATTGCACACAAATTGAGCCAAGATGGTTTTGGAGGTGGTGAAATGGGCTCATTAATACTTTTCTAGGTGGTCCCTGCTCCATTTAAGGGGGACAATACTGTAAACACAGAACACCCAGTGAGTGCTACAAAATAATGAAATGAGAGAGAGAATAGATAGAGAATTTATTTTTACACATGGGCTATTATTTTTGACAATTACACTGAATAAATGAAAATAAATAATATTATAATAAATATGGATGAAAAATAATAAATCATTCCTTAAAATCCAACCAATTTACTGTAGCACACATTCAGTGATACTACTGATACATTGAAATACATTTTTCATTACACAAATCATTACATTGCTGAAGTGAGTATTAAAACTGGAGATATCAGATATCTAAATTTATCCTGCTCTCTCTCTCTTTCCCCTTGCGATGCTAAGCTAACCTCATGTAAGCTCCCTTGTGATGCTAAGCTAAC
>NC_045746.1:14511101-14517200 GCF_008692095.1 Etheostoma spectabile
CTCCATTGGGATGCTAAGCTAACCTTACATTAGCTGACTCATATTTTTACAGACTGAAAGAACAAGCTGCTGCTCATCTCTGAATGTCCATAGATCCCAATTAAGGTAATTTTAAATATTAATGTGATGTATTTGAAGTAAAACTGAGGAATAATAGCTTCTTTTTACCATCCACTAGCATTAGCTCTTGGTTAGTGCTCGACTGTTGTGTAGCTACATAGTGCAGAACTGGAAACTAGGGTTTGTGTATAACACATTATTGATATAGCGCTTGGATGGTACTCAAAGACGCTTTACAGTAAAACCAGCACATTAAAAACAGATAAGGTTATTTAACAGCAATACGTTTATTGACTGATAGACTCATTACTCTGTTGGTCACAAAGAGCAAAAACACACAATCCCCTTACGTTTTGAATATCAAAACAACAGTATGTGCTGGCATTTCACTCTCAACACTGGCTTGTGATGCATGTTTACCAGGTAACAGTGAAGAGTTTCATTTTGTAATTTGGCTAACTCTCAAAATAAATATTAATACAGCTTATAAAATCTAAAAATGAGAAGCCTACGAACAGCTTTGATTCTGCCCTTGGTTTTATGGGGGACAATTGGATGCAGGAAAGTTGTAGTGATGGGACATTTTATGTTTTAAGGCGGGGGGGGGGGTGTCATTGTCGCAATGGCATACTCAAACTCTGTGTATTAAAGTCAGCGGATCAGAGTAGAGCTCTGTCAGTGGTGCCATTTTTCCATATCTTCAACCTCATCATTTAATCAAGTCTCGTGTTGGTCTGCATCAAAAATCTATTTGGAATTCATTTGCCGCCTTGATGTGTAAATTCAGTTATGGTTAATACATGAGCTACGGCACATGCATAATCATGTATCTGTACTCACACACGTGCGTTATTTTCCTTCCTGGTGTTCTCACCCATTGATTTATATGGACAATACGTGACTCATCTCACACTACTGGCATCCTCCATCAATGGTGGGGGACAATATTTCCCCTCCTTCCCCCGTCCTCCATTCTCTGAATCAGTGTTGGTAAGAGAAACAGCCCTACAGTAGAGCCTGTTATTTGTATTCATTACAGCCAAGGGGGGTGATTTGAGGTGGGGCGAGATGGGGTGGCACCCTGCTTATTATCACTAAAATGCTTCACTATTAATGAGTAGATTATAGTGGAATTGTGTAGCAAAGCCAGTGGTCCGGCTCACCATACTCGCTTGTTAAAACTGTGCTCCTGTTCTCTTTTGGCTATGTACCAATATGCAGCAGTGCTTTGTTTGTGATGGTATTTATTTGGTTGGTTCATCTGCTATTCGGTTGCTTTGGGCTATGCACATCTGTGCATGTGGTGTTCTCATGGCCATAATAGCCACATTTCTAATATGGCGTCTTGTGTGTAATGCTGCATGGGACTGTGTCTAGACTGGTGTATAGTGTGTAAAACTGGAGACGAGTCCAGATCTTCACCATGCTGTGTGTGGGTGTATAGAATACCAATGTCCTGCTGAGCACTCTCACTCTGTGTGTCTGGCTGCTATTAGACGGTTTTAAAGGTGTTTTCATGCTGTGTGTGTGTGTGTGTGTGTGTGTGTGTGTGTGTGTGTGTTCCGTGGTTGTGTGTGTGTGTGTGTGGTGTGTGTGTTGTGTGTGGTGTGTGTGTGTGTGTGTGTGTGTGTGTGTGTGTGGTGTTGTGTGTTGTGGTGGTTGTGTGCGCCATAGATGCTTGTTAGATTGACTTGTCAGTGAAAGCAAAGTAATGATTGTGACTTCTTGTCTTGGCCCTCTCTGTCTCTTTTGGTCAGTCCCTCCCTTGCGCCTGTGTTTCCTTTCTGGTCGTTGCGCCAGCCCTCTCTGTCTTTCTGCCGTGTCGTTTGAAGTGTTTTTGCTCAGCCTTCTGTTCCTGCTCCGTTCTCACCTTGTGTGGAGTCAATGGGAAGTCCCCAAAGACTGCTTCGCTTAACTGCATTGCCGTGCGTGGGAGGAGAGTGGGAACTACCGCCCATTTGCCTCCCTTTTAATTTATTGCTCTATTGCTTTTGAGAGAGTAGCCTAAATCACACATATTGTATCATTATTTAGAAATCCTTTTGCTCACTGCACATGCACTTGTCTTTCTAGTACAGTGTAAGTACACATGAGTGACGCTGTGCTTTTCTTTTTATCTGGTGTGGGTGTGTGTGTGCTTGTGAGTGACTGTGCATGTGTGCATCCAGTATATCATAAAATATACGTACAGTAAGAGATTGATGGTTATGATAAATAGATTTGCTTTTGCAGAACTTAAAGGGATTCTGTGCCACTTCCCTGGAGGAAGAGAAAGTAGAAAAAGTTATGACAAAAAAACAACTAAAAGAAGAGGAAGAAAGTGTTTGGGGGAGGAAAGCCTTAAAAAAGGAGATGTTGGAGGGAGATATAAGGCAGTGCAGAGATGTAAAGAGAGTGGAGTGGAAGTGGGTATAAGGAAGGAGGAGGGGGAAGGGGTGTATTCATATGTAGGGGAGAGGAAGAGTCTGTATGGAGAATATTAATGGTGTGTCAGGAAGTGGAGTATCTTTAAAGACCTCAACCTTTCTTCTTGTGCTCATGCGTATTGTATCAGTACAAGCAGCTTGGAGGCACTGCTGTAAAACCAGGGAACTGCATCAATAGCAGAATTGTACCCACATACATTCATTACCGGCAGCTGTATTTGCAGGAAACAAATTGTAACCGCCACAACAACCGGAAAAGAAAATATAACCCTGAAAAAAACTGAACACCTACAATATTACACTTGGTGGATTTTTCTTTTACTGTTTTAGTCCATCATGTGTTTGGTTCGATAAAACATGTTCATTAGAGGTGACTTGTTTGTTTGCCTGGAGGTAAAGATGTGGCCCGCACTCTTGCTGATTTTAGGTACAGCAAATATCTATCTATCTCCTAATATGACAACATTATGTGGACACTCAAACATTACACCCATATGCTGCTACTTGCTCATGAGACAAGACAATACGCTAGATTGGATTCACGAGACAAGATTCTACCACTTTAATTTTTTTTTAAAGAAAACTTCAGTGAAGACATGACTGGTAAAATAGTCTTTCATTCAATAAAAGGAACAAAAGTAAAAATGAGCACTATGAAAGGTTTTGCCACAAACTCAAATGACTTCTCTTCAGGCCTTATAATTGCGGTGTTTCCATCGGTAATCCAGAATGCTGGCATGATTTAAAAGTGGCGCGTAGGATTGGGGACTACACACACACTCTGGTTATTGAGTTACAGCTGTGTCAGGTAGGAAATCCTTCCCACCACCTGTCAACGGCAGGATCTACAGTGACAAGGAAAAGGTGTGTGTGTGTGTGTGTGTGTGTGTGTGTGTGTGTGTGTGTGTGTGTGTGGTGTGTGTGTGTGTGTGTGTGTGTGTGTGTGTGTGTGTGTGTGTGTGATTGCAGGAGAGGGGAAGGAAGGAAAGGAAGAGAAAGAAGTGACTCTCATTTTCCACATGATGCAAGGAAGAAGCCTGTGTCACAGATGACAGTCAATGACGGGGCCAGAAACAGACCTGTCAGAGAGACAGGAAGCACAGGAAATGAATATGGTATTCCTCATGCAGCAAATGACAGAGATGCAAAGAAAGTATAGGCATACAGTGCAGTATGGTGGCAGGGAGAATAACAGCTGAAAACATTGTTAAGAGTTAAATGATGTAGTGAAGAGAATAACATATACAGCCTGAGGTTGTTGTTTATGATGTGAAAAGCAAGTGTGACACACGGCAACTGCAAAAGATGGATTCCTCATGTGGAAATGGGTCTAATACCAGGAGTTTTATTCCCCACGAGCCCCCAGCTGTTGTTAAAAATTGTAGTTTGTGATTGGATAAAACAAAAGAGACTGTAGATAATCAAATTCACATCTCTCGCGGTTATTTTTTCATTTGATCCTGGACTAATGTAAATTGGGACATCAACCTCTCTAATTCTCTTTTCTGTCAAACATAAATACTGGAAAAAAGTTTACTTGTTGCATTGTCACGATTTCGTAATATCTCTAACAACTTCTGACTTGGCATTTGAAATTCATAAAACCGGTTGTAATCCCTAATTAGCAGGCTTTAATTTCCCTAACGGGAATGAACTTTTGGTCGAATTAGAGATTCCATTAAGTTTTGATTCTAACCTCCAGCGCCTGCCTTAAAGGGGCAAATTAGTGCCAGAGAAACCATATCTCTAGCTAATGTGCAGTGCCAGGAAGATAACAGCAGTTTCAAAAATGCCAGGGACATTAGCATTCCTGCATCGTGCTGTGTGCGCGAGGTCTCACTTTTTAAATCTATAAAAAAAAAACGCTGTTCGTCAGCAAAAACCCTGCTCCCCCATCCCCCTTCTGCCTCCTGTTCATTAGACAGTTCATCAGCAATCTATCATATGTATTATTTATGAGCAGATCTCAGTTTATTCTAAACACACAGCACAGGTTAGTTATTTAGGTTTCAGTTACATTTTCAAACTAGTGTCAGCCCTATTGGGTGTGTGTATATGAGAGCAAGGGAGAGAGCACTCTAAACTTCAGAAAATGATGCTTTTCTGCTTAATGAGGACTGGTTCCCCATCAGCATTGCCACCCCAACCCGAACAGAGAGCCAGGGTTTGCTGCTCTGCCATCCCCTGCTCAGTGCCTGGTATGCAAATAGCCATTTTTCAATCAACCTTGTGGTTCATTCTGTGGTGTTCGATATAGGTCTGGCCTTCTGCAAGGTAATATACCAAGAATTCCTTTGACCTCCAAGGTTACCTGGTGGAATGACACCTTTTAATCACTAACCTCCTCTCGGTGTTCATGGCCTCCGAAGAGACGGACGAGGTCACTGAAAGTAACCTGGCAGTGAGTTTGTATTTACAGAGAGTACTGATGGTTGTGTAATAGCACTGACTCATGTCTGTTACATTACACACACACACACAGGCCTGAAATACACACGCATCCACACACAAGACCCATAGACATGTATTGATTGAGAGGTGTACAGCTGCCACATAGTTGGTTCGGTGCCGGGTCCCAGGAGCTGAACTGGCACCTCTCCAGCTAACAGTCAACACTCTGTACTTGGGTCCAGGCAGGACCTAAACCACTCACCCTCTGGTTTCCTAGCCAAGTCTCCACGGACTGAGCTTCTGCCGCTCCAAATGTAATAAATGTAAAAATTTTGAGGATACCTTTTTTTTCTTTTCCAGTAAAATTTTAGTTTCTGAAGCTATCACCCAAAATAAAAATGGCAATTCAATCACAACTCTCTCTCTCCCTCTCTCTCCCTCTACCTTTTATTTCACACCTTTAAGTCTCTGACCTGAGTTGTGGTTGTGAATGACACATTGAAGTTAGAATCCCTCTTTATCATTCAGTAGAACCAATGAAGCTTATTGATGTACAGTAAACACACAAATTGGTATTATAAAAACCCAATTTTTACCTGGATTTTTGTAAGATTTTCACCCCTTTTTTAAAGAACACTAATCATTTTGTGTTATATAGAAATGGATACATAAGAAAAAATTATTAATTCAAGGTAATAAGATTGGTACAGGCACAAGAAATCTTTGAATAATACCCAACCCAATTAGTAGGACATACTTGTGTGTGTGTGTGTGTGTGTGTGTTTGTTTGTTTGTGTACAGTGCCTTGCGAAAGTATTCTGCCCCCTTGAACTTTTCGACCTTTCGCCACATTTCAGGCTTCAAACATAAAGATGTAAAACTATAATTTTTTTGTGAAGAATCAACAAGTGGGACACGATCATGAAGTGGAACAAAATTAATTGGATATTTCAAACTTTTTTGACAAATAAAAAATTGAAAAATTGGGCGTGCAAAATTATTCAGCCCCCTTAAGTTAATACTTTGTAGAGCCACCTTTTTCTGCGATTACAGCTGTAAGTTGCTTGGGGTATGTCTCTATCAGTTTTGCACATCGAAAGACTGACATTTTTGCCGGTTCTTCCTTACAAAACAGCTTGGGCTCAGTGAGGTTTGATGGAGAGCATTTGAACAGCAGTTTTCAGTTCTTTCCACAGATTCTCGATTGGATTCAGGTCTGGAC
>NC_045746.1:14517210-14517347 GCF_008692095.1 Etheostoma spectabile
CCATTCTAACACCTGGATATGTTTATTTGTGAACCATTCCATTGTAGATTTTGCTTTGTGTTTTGGATCATTGTCTTGTTGGAAGACAAATTTCCATCCCAGTCTCAGGCCTTTTGCAGACTCCATCAGGTTTTCTT
>NC_045746.1:14517357-14517431 GCF_008692095.1 Etheostoma spectabile
CCTGTATTTGGCTGCATCCATCTTCCCATCAATTTCAACTATCTTCCCTGTCCCTGCTGAAGAAAAGCAGGCCC
>NC_045746.1:14517441-14517582 GCF_008692095.1 Etheostoma spectabile
TGATGCTGCCACCACCATGTTTGACAGTGGGGACGGTGTGTTCAGGGTCATGAGCTGTGTTGCTTTTACACCAAACATAACGTTTTGCATTGTTGCCAAAAAGTTTGACTTTGGTTTCATCTGACCAGAGCACCTTCTTCC
>NC_045746.1:14517592-14517761 GCF_008692095.1 Etheostoma spectabile
TGTGTCTCCCAGGTGGCTTGTGGCAAACTTTAAACAGGACTTTTTATGGATATCTTTAAGAAATGGCTTTCTTCTTGCCACTCTTCCATAAAGACCAGATTTGTGCAGAATACGACTGATTGTTGCCCTATGGACAGAGTCTCCCACCTCAGCTGTAGATCTCTGCAGT
>NC_045746.1:14517771-14518194 GCF_008692095.1 Etheostoma spectabile
GATCATGGGCCTCTTGGCTGCATCTCTGATCAGTCCTCTCCTTGGATGAGCTAAAGGTTTAGAAGGACGGCCAGGTCTTGGTAGATTTTCAGTGGTCTGATACTCCTTCCATTTTCATATTTATCTTTTGCACAGTGCTCCTTGGATGTTTAAAGCTTGGGAAATCTTTTTTATCACATCCGGCTTTAAACTTCTCCCAACAGTATCTCGGACCTGCCTGTTTTTTCCTTGTTCTTCATGATGCTCTCTGCGCTTTAAACAGACCTCTGAGACTATCACAGAGCAGGTGCATTTATACGAGACTTGATTACACACGGTGATTTCTATTTATCATCATTAGTCATTTAGGTCAACATTGGATCATTCAGAGACCCTCACTGAACTTCTAAAGAGAGTTTGCTGCACTGAAAGTAAAGGGGCTGA
>NC_045746.1:14518204-14519651 GCF_008692095.1 Etheostoma spectabile
ACGCCCAATTTTTCAGTTTTTTATTTGTTAAAAACGTTTGAAATATCCAATAAATTTCATTCCACTTCACAATTGTGTCCCACTAGTGTTTGATTCTTCACAAAAAAATACAGTTTTATATCTTTATGTTTGAAGCCTGAAATGTGTCAAAAAGTCGAATACTTTTGCAAGGCACTGCAGGTATTTGCATGAAAACTTAAGGAATAATGTAATTTCACCGTTCCCTATCTCAGGGTTTACATTTTAAAAAAAACAGCGCTCATTGCCACTGCAGGCAGTAGTGGGCACTCAATGTGAAGGTGGTGGATGGCCGCGTAGTTTGTCTAACTTTCATGCAGAAGACCAGAGTTTGAATTCTGTCACAGACTTGCAATTAATGTTCACCTTTTTATCAATTGTGGGTTGTTTTGTAGCCAAAGCTTAACCATATCCTAGTCATATGAATTGCCATAACTATAATCTTTCCCTGACCTCGGCTATCATGTACTTGCCATGCTCAGATATTGCAGAAGTGGTTAAATTATTGGTTGTGAGCCCCTGAAAGAGAGAAACTTCACCCTCCTTTAACACTTACCGTCAAGGTGCCCTTGGACAAGGCGATGCACCTTTTAATTCCAGTCAGGCTATTTAATGGCCAGTGGTACAGGACTGGTTTTACTGTGTGTAACCTCCTCCCTTGTGACTGTAAAAACAGTGTGGCCTGTGTAAACAACAGAAAGTGTTTCACTTAGCAGCCTATAGGTCTGAAACTGTTGGGGGAATTACACTGTCCTGAATAGACTCTCTCTCTGAGATGCTTCCATTACATATGCTCATCCACTTCAGCATTCAGTTTCAACCACTGAGTCCATGCGATTTTACACCAAGATACATTGTAAAGCCACCTGGGGTCTCAATTATAAACGTGGCGTATGCACAAAACAGGTCTTTTACACATTTTGGAGAGAATGGGAATTGACGACGCAGATGGTGAGGAGGGGAACTGATGTCAGACTGCAGAAAGTAAATGTGGGAATAATGAGTACTTGTAATAGTTAAGTATTGATGCCTCACACACATTTTTTTTTCTCTCCATATCATCCCCGTTATTGTGAAGATAAATCCAGTAGTGTTATTTGTGCTTGTACTGAGTGATAATTGTTCCATAAACACCTTTTGTTAAATCAAAATTTGTCTTGATATTTAATCGACGCTGTCTCACCATCACATTGTCTGCTACAAAGTGCAGGAGGATGAGATGGCCCGACTCCATGGAACACATGATAGCATCAAATACCAATCCTCTACCATTAGATAACAGCAGAACACAGTGTAAATAACTAAATGTCTGTGTGTACACATACAATCAAATGTCAAAGTCTGAAAATACAGCTGTTAAGCTCTAGCGCAATTGTTACACTTAATGTCCCGTTATAGGTCTGAACTTTAATACTGTTTGTGACAAAAC
>NC_045746.1:14519661-14519789 GCF_008692095.1 Etheostoma spectabile
TGAAGAAAAGTGTGTTTGCCTTTTACACCTTTTGTTTTCAAATTGTATCTCTGGGTGGAGGATATAGTTGATGCTGTGCTTTTGGCAAGGTGTTAACAATCAAAAATAAACAAAAATACTTTGGTGAC
>NC_045746.1:14519799-14520533 GCF_008692095.1 Etheostoma spectabile
GTGCGTAACGCTGCATAATGGTACTGCTGGCTCTGCAGGAGGACTAACCAAAAATGGAAGAATAAGGAGAAAAAGAGACTTCAGTGACCATGACGATGACTGGCTAATATGACGATTTCAATTCCCTAAAACCTCTTGGATCTATGTACTGCATGTGGTCCAGTAGAGAGGGCAACGTGCCGTTGTGTCATCCTGGTCCAAATACAGGTCCTCGCAACTCTGGGGGCAACCAGCTGTTTATAGCTTAGTGTTTTATATGAATATTATAATCTTCAACTTTATCACTAAGATTGTAAGGTCTGGTATATATCAGAGCTGTCCCTGAGTGCCGTAATGCCTGTGTAGTCAGGTTTACCTACACTGTGGGAGAATAAGCCGACATTATAATTAGATTTGCAGCAATTCCCGAGCTGGCTTTTTCTCTGCCAGTCGTCATGATTTGGCGTCACTGCCAGGGTCATTAACATACTTATCAGCATTCACAAGGTGCTTTGAATTGACTATTTATGGTTAAAAATGGACGTGTACAGGGCGGGATAAGAGGCTGATTCACATGCGTACACTTGTAGGTAATGATTTATAAGGGAACATTGCTACAGGTGTCCATTCACATGGTTTTAAAAATCTGACTTTTTTTTGGGAGTACTTACACTTTTAGTAATGACCTCTGTGCACGCCAGCAGAGACACACACACACACACACACACACACACACACACACACACACACACACA
>NC_045746.1:14520545-14541772 GCF_008692095.1 Etheostoma spectabile
CACACACACACACACACACACACACACACACACACACACACACACACAGTATGGTTTGACTCAGCAAATGATTCTTAATCAAGGAATAATTGTAAAATTGTATTGTTGAGAAATTATGTAAATGTAATCGGTGCACCCTTTTTTCATCCTTAAGATACATGTAGAGTAATCATGACAAACTGATTAAAGTTTTGATTGGGGAAACGTTTCTGAATGCTGTTGCGTTATCAGTGATGTGCTTTTATGAAACCTAAAAAGTCTTTGCATGACCGGAATAACATAATGTCTAACTAATCAAGGTAGACGGGCTACAGACGCGCAAGCACGCACATACAAGCACATACAGAAAAGCCTACATCTCTAATTTCACTCTGTAAAGCCCTGCAGGTGTGGTCCACTCCTCCTGCGCTGGCTATTAGCACAGCCTATCATTGGTATTCATTTCCCGCTCCTAATTCCCCAACAGTATTTTTTTCCCTTTCACTTGACAGAGGACTGTGGGTTAAACGCCGGGGGGAGCGCTCCATCACGACTAGATCTGATCCAATTAAATACAGATTTAATCAGCCCCGCAGTTGGAGAGTGAATATGCAATGTGATCAGGCCAGTGGTAACTGGAGGCCCAGCACCGTGGGCACTGGTTTCCATCCACTGGCTGGAGGATTGGCTTAGCGGGTGAGGAGACCCTTTGATCCTATCTGCCCTGTCAATTGAGCACATCCACATATCTGCAGACAGGCCTGTTGAAGCAATCCTTACTTCTCTGAAGTGTCCACAAACCTTTGCGCTGATGACCTCTTAACCCACTGATTTAGTGTTGTGAGATGCTGACGATGCAAGGCATCAGAGGTGCCTGTGGAGGATTTGCAAGATTTACTGTTGATGCAAACACACAATTAATTAATGATTTAGGGACTGGATTATATCTGTGGCAGGTGGGAATGACCCGAAGGAGGTTAATCTTTCGTTTACTGGCAGAGAAGTCCAGCCTGTGTACCAGTGCGGTGAGAAAACACCCTCCCCCTGCCTGAAAAGGAAGATTTTTTTTTACCTCCTTCTTCCCAAATGGTTGCAGCTGCTGATTGTTGAAACCTTTAACTCTGCAGAGGAAGCAGTCCTGTGATATGAAGTACAGCTCCCAGGTGCCCCATCAAAGTCCACTGTAACTGCTGTGTCACCTTCAGAGTTTCAAGGGAGGATTGTACATGGGGAGCTGCTGCAGCGCCTATTAATGAGAAGTCATTGGGAAATGGGTTGCTTTTTAACATAGCACGGTGTCCAGGGTCGTTTCAGTTGCGACCCGAGACTTAATTACAAATCCTGCGTGTGTGTGTGTGTGTGTGTGTGTGTGAGAGAGTGTGAGAGAGACTAGATATTGTTGTGAGAAAAAGTCATTCTGGCTGTCACTCAAATGTGTAGCTGTAAATTAGTAATGACTCCCACACAATGCAAACATAACACACCATGGCCTTAAATGCACGGTTTAGTGTCTGAACAGAATCCAACCTCGCAAGCAGATCGCTGTGGCTGGTGGACTGAACAAGCTGGGGGTTTGTTTCTCATCTAGCATGCCAGTCATGTATGTTAATGCAAAGAAGTCTCCTCATTATCTGTCTCTTTAATGTTTACAGTGACAATGTGCTATCAGATCTTAACATAATTCCATGACTGTCATTGGCATTCAAAACATTCCTGAAACCTTTATTGAAAAGCCACTGAGGACAGACGACTTGAATTATTTGCATTATTCAGAAAAGCTTATCTGAGTCTATTGTGTATGAAAATCCTGCAATTAATACAAAAATGACTTTCGGAGATCTCGTAGTTTTTTTTCAAGTAAAAGGTCTAAAGAGGTATAATTTGTTAATTACACTGTGAAAGGATTCCAATTTCTACTGTAAGCATTTCAGCCACATTCTGCCCCTGGGAGGGGCATATTCCTTTCCTCCGCCACCTCAGATCAGTAGTCTTTAATTGCCTCTTGTGTTTGGAGGAAGACCCACCTCACTTGTCATTTCCAGGTGTAAATGAGATGAGGAGATAAAGGTTACTCTGAGCCCCACAAGACTGTGCAGTCCTTCAGGGTGGTCTCGGCTCACCCTTGCCGTAGTCTGATATCTCAAACAGAGCTGTGTTTGAAGTGCTTGGTTGGGTGCCTCCGCTTTCTGCACTCAGGCGAGATTTGTGGTGCTTGTTCAACTCTGGCAGCCCCTCTGTAAGTTCCTTCTTTTGTATTTGCATACCGAACAAACAGGAAATTGTGTTCATTTGTATGCAAATGTGTTTGTCCCCAAGGCTGGAATTTTGAATTAAAAGTTTTACCGTCCCATTAATTCCAAATTACACACAGGCACTGACGTGGGCTCCTCCACCCGGCAGGGGGGTATCCGACTTGCCATCCAAACGCATCTTTGTCAGTTTAGGCTGTTTAGTTTGCCATCTGCCAAACGGAGTCGGAATTTGGATTTAATCTGGTCCACTGATTTGCAGATTGATCGTCTGCACCACGTTGCAATCTCTTCTTAATTATCTCACGGAAATATGCAGGGATTTCGGTGTGATTGATATTCGAGGATACTACGAGAGACAGACGTGAGGAGGCCTTGGAGTGGTTGACTGACAGGTTGTGAGCAACATAGTGAATGAGGGGGAGTGGTGAAGGCCGTCCACCGTGCCGAAGTAGCACACCTCATCAGCCCTGGTCTTTAAAATACACGTTCAACCTTATGAAAAATGCATGACCCCGTCAATGACGTGTGGTATGTTTGGCCGGATGCTGACAGTCAAGGTAATATGAAAAATTAGCACCTACACACAGGCTTCTGAAAAGGGACTTTGCATATATGACATTGTCTTAATGTTGCAGATCAAGCACTAACATTGTTTTAATTTAGCTGTTCAGAGTATTGATTATACTGATTGAAAACCTGCTTGAAGGATGGATGGATGGATGGATGGATGGATGGATGGATAGATAAAAGGTAACATTTTATCCTGGACATTTTTGCAATTTAAAACTACTTAAGGGTAGCTGAAGCAGCTAGTGGCATTAGAAATAATGAATGAGAAAGTCTGTGTGCAAGAAAAGATGAATTAATCAGAGAAACCAATGGATCGATAGATGTTTTCATCTAAATGGCGCCCTCGCCAGCCTTCCTGTTTTCATCAGTGCCAAGTTTGAGAGAGAAACAAAGCCACCATGTAACATCCCACTTTTTATCAGGTTGTTTATAGTTTCAGCCTGGACCTATGGAAATACCATAGCAACAAAGAAGTGACAAAGGCATTTTATTGGAAGTATTATCGGGCTGTTCTTACATTATAAAGTAATAGGCTTGCTGTCACTTTTTATCATGATTAGTCCACATATAGTTTATTTAGTTTAGCATTAGTTTACTTTTTAGCTTGTACATGTCCAACAGTTGTACTCTGAATACATTGAAACATATTTGCTAGACAAATTCCGAAAAATAGTCTAACCTGATTTTACCAGCTGCTGGAATTAGAATCAGGTTTATTGCCAAGTAGGTTTTCACATACAAGGATTTGCCTTGGATGAACATCACCATCATCATTTATAAATGTGTAAAACATTTATTTTTTTGCACACAGAAACACACACACACACAGTACTGTTCACAAATGAATATTGCATGGAGCACATCTTGTACACATACAGAGTTTTGGCAGACGTGATGTCTCTGTGTGATGAGCCAAGGGGGACACACAGTTTCTGACAGTAAGAGAGTGATGATGGCAGAGTGTATGGATGCCAGGTTTTCTTATGAAAGGTGGAATTTGGTTATGTTTCTTTTGTCTTTTCAAAGACTAACAGCTTATGTTCTTTGGAGGTGGTAGTGCCTGAAAGGATGCCTGCTAAAAGACATGACAAAGAGAATGCTTACAATCACTAATGCCAATTTTACTGTTAGCTAGATGAACTTAGAAATGAACATATTACGGCTAAGACAACTGGGTTAAGAAACTCAGGCAACATTACTAGATCGGAAAATATTTTATCAGTCTTGACTGTGTTAATCACCTTTTGTCTCGTTGCAAAATGCAGACAATATGAGAATCTTGTTTTTAGTTAGAATCAAGAAATAAACCATGTATAATGAAACACAATGGACATTAAACTTGCATACTGTTTAACAATCTCTCTGTATTGCTATTGAGTGCTGGTAATAAAAAATGTTATTTTGGTAGTACTTTATCTCAATAATGAAGCAATATTCAGAACATCTTTTCAAAGAAATTGATTTGCACATTTCATGCAGTTGTTTATTATTTGTAACTGGAAAATCAATGTGTAATGTATCGAGAACAGATGGAATCAGGGTTGTTTTGCACCTGAACAAAACCATTTTCCAACTCCCGGAGAAAACGCCAGGCAGGTTTCTGATTTCATTAGCAGAACTGGCAACCACACTCTCTGCTCAGCTCTGATTGCAAAAAGAATGTAAAATCCCTTGTTGCCGTTTGTTGTCATGTCAGACACCGTCTTGAAAGCTGTATGTGTAAAAGAGATGTCACATGTAGGATTTAAATATAAACTGCAATGAGTTGCTGCTTTTTCTATACTGTATGTAGAAATAAAATCTATAAGAAAATCTAAATAAGAGAATACTCAACTAATAGCCTCAAAACTCAATGCAGAACAGCAAATCCATTGGTGTTCTCGAATGAACTGTCACAGAACAAAATGTAGTGTATATTTCCTAAGACTGAAAAGGTTATCAAAATTGCCACTAGTAATTACAAGTCGTTCTCTTGTGATTAAAGTGAGAAATGTGGTGACTTGGAACAGAGACTTGGACGGGAGGAAACCCTTGCAGTCTGTGGGAGGCTAAAGGGAAATAGTTTGTAGAAGAGGACTGGAGATTAAAGGAGGTGGCAGAAGAACATGGCACAAAATGTACCAGCACCATTATCAAAGCCCCCACCTTGGACACCCTATACACCTGTTATTAGCCATGAATTGGGAGAATTAAATTAGACGGACTTGTCTTTGAATGTTCGGATGTAGCTGCCAAAGCCTTTCTGCCTTTTTGCCCGAGAGCCAGCAAGGGTCAGCAGGGGCGCATAAGTGGGCAACGACCGCCAGTCACAGCCACTCAGAGACAGCCTGGAGGGGCGAGAGGAGAGAGCCGACCACAGCTTGGCAGCTCCACTGGAGTCTGATAAGCTTTAATGGCACTGCCACAATTATTCACACCATGTGACACACATGCACAGACACGCACACACAGAAACACACAAAAACACACAAAAACCTCCAGTAGGCTTGTGAGGAATGATTTCTGGACCCTGGATAAATTTGCAGTAGCAGGGAGTCTCTATTTACCAGTAATTGCATTTTTCTGCCCTCTTTCAGCCCTGCCTTCAAAAATGTTCCAGTGCTTCAGAAAGTTGAAGGTGGCTTGGGAAAAAGCAACAGAACAACATGTTGTTGGCCTCTCGCAGCGCTCTGCCACAAGTTGACAGCTTATAGGCCAATCTGTACCATACAGGAATACAAGCTGTGTACAGTACATAACCTGTCAGACAGACAGCATCATGCATCATTTGCATTTCCTGAAAGCCTGTTCAACCGAAACGGAATACATTTAACCGCAGTGAATGTGTGCCTACTCAGTATACAATGATTTAATTGATCCATTTACTTTCTATCAAAGACACAGCCGAACTACATTCTAGCAAACGAAGATGTTCAAACACAACATCTGTAATCACTGCAGCTTTCTGTTGGTGTAAATTATGATAAACTGTCTGGGTATTTGACTAATCTTTCATGGTGGAAGGGGCTCGGGTTTGCCTGTTGGCATTGATACAAACAGTTAAGGGAACAGAATAAAACCCAGGGAATTATGCTTATAGTAGACAATTCTTGGACACAATGTATATCCAATGGCAACGTTCAGTGCCAGTGCAGGAAGGATGGATATACATCCCTTCACAGACCAACAATTGATATTCAAAATCTTTCCCTAACTTTGAAAGGATATTCGTGATATAGAAGCTGAGGGACATGTAAGAGAAAAAGTCAAAATCAAAGCTGCATAGGCAAAAACACTGGATCCTTAATGTTATGCTCTTGTAGACCCCCACTACTCGATTAAACCCGCTTGTCTTTTAAGCTCTATGACAAAATTCTATGGGAAACTGCGCTTCCCATGTAAAAATGACGGAGTATTCCTTTAACCATACTGCAGTTGCCACACACACCTCATCAGGTGACAGACAGGGCTGGCCATTTATCATAAGGTTTGGCAGCTTGAGCCCCAGCTCCTCCTATCTATATGTCGGAGTGTCCTTGAACCCCAAAATGGCTTCTGTGTGTAAAGAAAAAAAAAACAAGTTTCTTTTGATGAAAGCATCTGAATAGAGTGTAAAATAATCAATAATTTAATTATTCTGTATGGCAGTAAGGTTAAATAAAACCGAAAAATAAATGCACCAGCTGCGCCATACATATCCTTATTGAGTGTCTCTTGACTGATCAATGGGATTGGGTATGGAAACTGTGGGGGATGTGAATGGTTGGATACAAAGGTACATGCTCATGCTGCAGAGAAATAAGGGTTGCAAACACGAACGATGGAATGGCGTACCACCACAAAGTAGTGCCTCCACTTAATCTACACACAGCTAAGTTGGACACACACAGGGAAACACCACATGGATAAAAAAGAAAAAATCAATAGTCTGAAACAGTTACTTGAATAAAATACCCAACTCTGCCTGGCTCACTGTAGTTTTTTTCAGCTTCGCCCTCCTTTGGTCTAAGAAGATCTGCTCCATGTTAGTAGGAAGTCACTACAATGCAATAATGTACTTAGCAGCTTTGACTGAAGAGAGTGATTGCTGGGCAGACTGCTAGCAAGTGGAACAGATTGCAGGATTGCATATGACTCAAAATGTCCATCTGCCCCCATTATGTGTGCAGTGTCTTTTTTTTCACTCATTTTTTTGCTGCTTTCAGCATTTTGCTGTAAGTGTGCTCACACATCTCTCTCTCTGCTTCTGGGACTTTTTTTTTTTTTTTTAAATACATACAGGGGGGTGTACTTTAAACATGCATGCAGCCTCAGTACAACAGGTAATTATTTGCAAAGAATGGAGCAAGTGCGTGGGGGGCAAATTGCATTGTGGGATGGCTCTGCGGGACTGAAAGATGTCAATTGAAGAGGCTGCCATTTTTATGCACACCTCATCCATTGTTCTCCATGGTGACTTGCAGAGGGCAGTGTCACTGTATGTACATGCACCTTTAAGAACGTGGGTGTATTTGTTTGTCTGTCAGAGAGGATGATTTGCCCCTCGCTGGAGAACACTAGCTGTGCACAAACAGCCGGTAAATGGAAACATGAGTTTAGCAATAATTTTGAACCCCTCTTGAGATCGAGTGATGTGTGCAGTAAGCCTGTCGCCACCTGTCATAACCCTCAAAACAGCAGGTAGGGCAGAAGAGAACCACCTGCCTGTCAAAACTCTTTTTTCTCTAATTGTTTGACGCACATTCACAGGATTACTGGTTTAATTCTGCTTTATAATTACTGCTTATTGTTCCTATTTATTGTTTCCTTGCTCAATTTGTTTGTGTTCACACTTTGGCGACACAAATGTTCTTCTGTCATGCCAACCAAGCGATTTGTGTGCAAGGCAATTAAATTAAATTTAATTTAAGGAGAGAAAAGCAGGAGTAGGTTAAATGAATTGGGGGGGGGGGGAAATATAGTACCTGCAGACATGGGAAACGGGTAAAGCAAAGTAGGGGATGCTAAATTGAGACTGTTTTAATAATTCTTTCAGGATATATGGACACCGTTTTAACCAACATTCCTGACACCAAATAATGGAATATTCGTTTAAAAGGACACAATTATCACATTAAGTAGGCAGGTTTTTAATTCATGAATCCGGCTGCTATATGTGGAGCCTAATCATCTGCAGATACTGTACAATGCAGTAAAAACAAAGTAGCCCTATCACTTTTGGCTGCCCAAGCTTCTGCATCAAGAGATGTGTTTGATAATCCCAGGTCGATGCTATACTCTTATCTATTGATATTAAGCTCCAGGATCCAGTAATCCAAGATTCGATCTCCTATTCTTTACAGCTACTACAACACTACTCTACAGCTACTGTGGCAGTGTTTTCCAGTTCTAAACAGAAGATATAGTACTTATTTTTTTCAGCCAAAAACATTTAATTACTTGATATAGAACAGTGGGAAAAATGGATTTGCAACTGCAGGATTTATAATAAAATATAATGCTACTAACTTTGCGATTAAAAAGTACAACTGCTGCTGTCTACACAGTCTAGTTGAATTTCCAACAATTCAATATTCACAGTCCAGGTTATTGCCTGCTGTTTGTCCGGTTTAGTAGAGACCGGTAGCTGTTTTGTGAAGTGTGAAGTTCTACAGACTGGAACGTGTCCAGTTCGCTCTCAGCCGTGGAGTTGTGTGGTTCAAAGCCTTTTGCCTAGCACGTAGTTGTGCCCAGGGGCAGCAAGAGAGGAGACTGATCGAACTGGTTTTACACTGGGGTTGTCAGAGGTCTCCTAGCTTCCTCACAAATCAATACAGGTCTTAAACCGCAGCCAACCGGCTGAAACTGGATGCAATTTCCTCCCAACTCAGGCTCTGTCCACGTTTCTCATCAGTAATGACTGAGCAGTTTGGATTTAGCCAAACGCCCCTGTGGGCCAAAGAACACTGACTCATGTTGTTTGCAGACATTAATAATGCATTATAGCATGTAACACAGGGTAATTAACTCTGCCGCTACAAGCTCAGTCCAAAGTGCCATTCTGCCAGGATGCAGTTTATTGAGAGTGGGAAAGCGTATGGTGATGACTAAGCCTTCCGTCTTTGTTTTGAATGTTTATTGGCTTTACACTTTTGTTATCTGGTTTGCATTGTGTTTCATCGTTATTTTAACAAGCAGTGCAGCAATTACTGTAGATGGATATTAATCATCTTCACAGTTATGAGCCAGACAAAACTTTATTATTTATTTTTTTAATCCCACAGTATTTGGTCTAAGTGCTAAATTACAAAGTGTGTGTGTGTTTTACTGTATTACAGCTTCTCCTCCACACAGAGCTGTTTTTTTTGACATGTTTTCGCTAGAAGTGCTAACACGATACCTAAGTTTAAGTACTGATAGCAAAATGATATCAAGAAATAAATATAATTTGAAATAATCATTGTATAAGGGTGGAAACAATGTTGGTTAGTCAATTGACATAAATGTAATCAGCAACTATTGTGAAATTCATTTTTAAGCAAAACCTTCAAATAGTTTTTGTTTCTAACTCTTAAAATGTTTTATTTGTCCTATGGGATAGTAAACTGAACATTCTTAAGTTTTGGATTCTTGGAAAGACAAGTTACCTTGGGTTTTCAGCATACACTGTAAACTCAGATTTAGTTGTAATTAAACTACTTAAACTTTCATGTTTTGTTAAAAAACATTCATTACTATATTGCAGTAGTTGTTTGTAATAATCAGCTTAAGCAGTGCACAGACCATATTACAGTAAGCAGGGATAACTAAGGATGTTAAGTTTCTGTATGGGAGGGGCGGGTTCATTTGAACTGCTCTGTGCTGATGTGGTGCAAAGGCCCATGGGAAAACAAATATATGTTCGGAATGGTTGCTGTCCTAGTTAAAGTTTGTTTTGTTAATGTTTTGGGTGTTTATTTATATTATCTGGGTTTTACTTTTGTATGGTAGATTTACTGTCCATGATTAAAATCTACATTTATTGTTGTAGCGTGACCGAGACCCGGGTGGGGACTGATGGGCTCTGTGCAGCGAGACAGTGTCAGTAGTATGGCATGTACACAGATCGGATATTAGTAACTCGTTCTCCAGAATGAAACTTTCCACTCAGTAAAAAACATTGGAAATCTTCAATGTTTTATGATTATTGTTATGATTATGTTAAGTTCTTTTTGGAACAAATGTATTTAATACATTATTCTTAAAGTCATACTGTCATACTACTACGCGGTCATGGAAGGCTTGTATCATGTTGACGCACCGACACTTTTGTTTTTGTCATTACATACAATTCCTCATGGGGGGGCGGCAGAAACTACGCACTATAGCTTTAAATGGTTTAAGGCAACGGCTTTCCATACAAATATATAGTAAAGTCACCTAATTCTGGATAACAGTGTATGATGATGATATTTGTCACTATTTTATATTTGACAGACCAATCAACGTATAAAAAAGAACAATCAAACGATGAATCGTTGATATTCAATAGGTGCAGTCATTGGTTGCATTTGCAGGTTTATTCTTGACCTTGGTAATAATAGTTAGATAACAAAACTATTTTACTAGCGTTTCGTGGAGCTTTCAACTGCATTTTACAGTCTTTTCAATACCCATTTGCTGAGGAAGATTCTGACATGTGGTAGAAAGCTCCGGAAAACAGGAGTAAGTGGACTTTGAGCTTAGGTTTTTATTTTGTGAAGTTTTTTTGTATTATCTTAATTTTAAAGATAAATACTTAATTTTCATTTACAAATATGACAGAATTCTCAAATGCATCAGTTTAATTTTTTCATACAAGCAGCCGTGCAAGAAGTCTTTGCTGGAATGAAAGTTTTGCTGATTTCATTCAGAAAATGCCTTGTCTAACTATAATGCTACCAACCATTTGATGCTAACTTTCATTTCTTAACAGTTTTTTATCCTTTATTCTACAAACACATTTCGGTCAATACTTAAAAAGGTTTAGGTTTGATACACAGCACCACCTCAAACATAGTGTGCCTTTTCCCCAGTACACAGAATGACTCAGTTGTTTCTATGTGTTTGTACTTCACAGCTCTTATAGCGTTGTTTCCTTGTACTCACTGTGAAATCCTGTCTCTTTCACTATCTCTTGCTGCTTTTAAGTTCAATAAGACAATCCGTGTTACATTGGCTGCACATTACAAATAGACTGATTCAGATTGTGATTTGCATTCTGCCAACTCTAATCTAACCAATGTAACAATCTAATTGATCGCTTAAGTGTAATTGAAATCATTTGGAGCTTCATGCTCCAATCCATGTTAGCCATGCTTCAGTCCCCTCTAACACAGTTTTTTTCTACCCTCCTTCCTTTCTCTTTCCTCTCGCTCTCTGTCTCCATCCCCAGTGGTTCTGGTCCACTGCTCTCCTTCCATCTCCCTTGCTCTTTATTGACGGTTGAGTGTAAGGCGGTGTTAAACCAGCATCAATGTAATAGTGGGCATTATCCCTCTGAA
Source organism: Etheostoma spectabile (assembly GCF_008692095.1). Lineage (NCBI taxonomy): Eukaryota > Metazoa > Chordata > Actinopteri > Perciformes > Percidae > Etheostoma > Etheostoma spectabile. The sequence continues at coordinate 14,531,827 of NC_045746.1, forward strand.
CTACCCTTAATCTGACTGTAATAAACTCACATTTATTTTGGTGGCAGAGGCCTTTCCCCCCGACACACATACAGTACAAACACATACATATTTGTGGATAGATATCAAAAGTGTGTGAGGATGAGAGCTGCATAAATTGCCATTGTAATGGGGATAGCAGTGCAAAGCCTGTCAAAAGCCATTCTGCAGTGCACTAGAGCTGTGCTTGAGACTCGCCTTTAATTGGAATGTAATTGAAGAAGCACAATTGATCATGAATCACATTCAGCTCCCTCCTTCCTAAACTAAGGGCTGCTCCGTTTCCCACTGACTATCTCTGACTCCTTCTCTCTGTCTTTTTTTTCATACCTCCACCTGTATACATCATCCTTCCCCTCCTCCCCCCGTAAGGAGGACGTCAGTCATGTGCAGTGGAGCGACACAGAGGAACAAGGCCCCCTACTGGGTCCAGAGCGTGTGGGTCAATGTGTGTCTGGGGCACAAACCACAAGAAACAGGAAAAAGTGAGGAAAGGGAGGGGGTAGAGGAGAGAAGATTAAGAGAAAAAAAGAGGGTGGGAACGATGAGATGGCGCACACGAGTGGAATCATTTGTAATAGCCTGTGCGCTCTATTGCACCATTTCATCCAGCATTAAGTTAAGCGAGATTTGTTTGGTTTTGCCTTTGTTGTTTGGAATGCTCGGAGAAGTCAATTTGTTGGCTCATTTGTCAAACGCTGGACTGCGTCAGTGGCATCTCAGTGGTGTCATGGAGCGGAGAAAAGCTCTCTCACTCAGCTGGAGTGTAGATGGGAATCAGGCTTGTAGAGATTGCCTGTGTACCATTTTAAATGTGGACTGGAAAACAATGAAAACTAAGGCCACTGGCAGAGCACCTCTGTCCCAAATTGATTCTTAAATGGAATAGGGCAGCATGAGCAAAGATGTGGGAGGGAGTTAAAGGGAGAAAAAGAGGTAAGGATGGCAACAGACTGTTTTAGGGAGCAGAGCTAAATCATTCATAGTTTTAAAGTGCAATTTGAGGGAGTGTTTTAAATTAGTATGTATTATATTATTTAATTCATTATTATTATAACCTCACATAAATAACAGTATCTTAACAAGCTGTTGTACTGTAGGAGGTGAACGTTTTACTTGGCAACCATTCATTTCCCAAACTGTAACAACAACTGTTGATGCAAGACTTTCTCAGCTGCAGTTAATTGATTTTAATTCTGTGGGCTGCCCAAACAACAAATACATTCTTGGCTGTTGTCTGGTTATTAAGCTTCATACATGCTGGTGTTCACATGTTGAAAGATGTTTTTTTCAGGAAAGGAGACACCAGTTGTTGGACAAAATAAAGAGTTGGAAGCAACTTTATCTAGGTAAACACTGTCACACAGAGTCAGTTTCAGACAGAAAGCCAGCAGTGAGCTTGTTAGCCATCGAGTAAATGATGGACAGCTGGCGGACAGAGTTGTGGAATCTCTCAGTGAAACAGTTTTTTGCCGTAAATCTATTTAAAGGCCTTTTCTTTACTGAAGACGTTATACGTCACATGAGGAGAAGCACAATTGTAAATAATTAAGTGAATGATGGCTGAATTCCATTTAGCTGATGTAGTTTCAGGGTCATGGTATTGTGCATTCTGGTTCAATGTTATGGCTTATTGGGACGTCGCCGCCCTCGTTAATGTTATTAGTAACACCTGTGTTTTTCCCACTGTGACAAGTCATAATCTATGCTGTTAAGAAGAGGAGAGGGAGGTAGAGAGTTTTTTTTTTTTTATGTGCGGTGTGTAAAATGTTTTAAATAAATAGGATATATAGGTTTGGAATTATTTTTAGTTTTTTTTTTTTTATTGCAGAGAAAATTTATTACAGGGAAAACATCTACAAAAGGTACCGTTGGGCACCGGCAGCGGTATTGATGATTCAAATGTGACAATATCCAACTCTAATTGGAAGACAAGATGTATCTAGTCCAGTTGTTTCAAGGATAATAAGAAAATATGTTTTACATGCATACTACTCAGTTGGAATGCACTTTCTATTAAGATTGTACATGTTTGGCACACAGGTGAGATATTTCTGTTTAAATATAGTTATAATTACGAGGTATTTGTAAGTCTTATGCAGTATGTTGAATTCAATTAGTCTACGTGATGTGGACTTAAGAAAAGCTTGCGCTCAAAAAGTTATTTAAACCTCATCATAGAACCGTCTATATCCAGATTGATTGATTGATTGATTGATTGATTGATTGATTGATTTAAATATGTATTGGTGTGAAGTATACCTCTAATGCAATATCTTAATAAATGTGGGCTAAATTGGTCTTTTTCTATAGAAATCTTTAGGGTTTATCTTCAACTAGTACAGTATATGTATATAAATAATAAGCTCAAAAGTCCACTTACTAGTTTTTGGAGTTTTCAACTGAATGGGACCTTTTCTCAGTAGTTGCTTTGAAAATAAGGGAGGACAGCAACACCAACTACATTATTTTTCCTTATTCCGTTCAACAATTTTAAAATATTTGATTCAACATACCGTATGTTTTATGAATATGCTTGATACAAATGTGTTGTTTTATTCTATTTAAAGACCATTTGGATGTGTAACATAATCTTAATTTAAATAGCAATATCGTCCCTGTTTGCATTGCAGTTAGATATTCTTTCAACGGAGTGGAAAAGGAACAAGGAGATAAGAGGAGCTGATTGTGCGAGAAACTAGAACAGGGTTAAGGGATCCTTCTTGGGTATTTATGAGACATAAAGAGTGACATGAAAATGTGGTCAAATGGATGAGACAGAGTGAGAGATGAATGTTTGATAGAGCAACGATTACTGATGAGGGGCTGAGAACTGACATGGGGTTGCACTATTATAGAGAACAAGTGCAAGCAACAAACCAACAACGCGCAATCAAACAGACACACAAACGACGGTGATGAATAAGGATCGGCAAATGAAAATAAGTGGGGAATGACTGAGAGGTTGTGAGATGTTAGGAGACTAGGAAATAGGCCAGAAAGAGGTTGAGAGAAGTTGGAAAGGGGTGAGGGAGGGAGGGAGAAGGAGAGGGACCTGAAAAAGCGAGCAAGCAAAGGGGGAGGTTGTTGTTTTAAGATCAGTACGGATGAATGCGTTTCCCCTCTCTGGGGAGGGGGGACCATCGGCTCTCTATGTCTGTCACTCGACTCGATTATGCCTCGCTCCGAGGGAGAGGTAAAGGGCTTGTGTGTGTGTGTGTGTGTGTGTGTGTGTGTGTGTGTGTGTGTGTGTGTGTGTGTGTGTGTGTGTGTGTGTGTGTGTGTGTGTGTGTGTGTGTGTGTGTGTGTGTGTGTGTGTGTGTGTGTGTGTGTGTGTGTGTGTGTGTGTGTGTGTGTGTGTGTGTGTGTGTGTGTGTGTGTGCGCGCAAGAGAGAATGGGGGCAATTTGGAAAAAAGCACTGTAGTGCTCTCTTCATCACTGAATGAGTCACCCCTCCTTTCATTAGGATGTTTTTCCCCTCTACCACTACCACCTTTTTTCCTTTTCACGGTCTCTTCTCTGTTGACGTGTTCTTCCTTAACAAATACAGTCTGTTCTACCTTCTTGTGTAGTTGCTTTCTTGTTGTTTGAGAACATACAGTGTACTCATGTCATCTTTGGTGGCAGGTTTTGAGGTTTGCATTATTTTAATAATAATTATTTGTTGACATTGAATTCATATTCACATTAATCTTTGAAAATTGCCAGAGCGCAATGTTAAGTCTTTAAATAGCTAGCTTTTTTGGACAAACAACAATCTAAACTATTCAATTTACAGCAATATAAACAGAGAAAATCAGCAGATCATTACATTTGAGAAACTGGAACCAGTAAAACAGTTTTTATGCATGATAAATAACTTTGATTATCACAATTGTTTTCAATTAATTATGTAATTCAACATTTGTGTCAGCACTAGTCTGGTTGCTGTCTGACTTACTGCACAGGGAACATAAACAGCTCAGATGTTATATAATGTCAATGTCATTGCACTTTTAAGTTTGATTTAACTGACTCATTGTATGTAATTGAACCTGTTGATATTTTGTGCAGATAATTAGCAAAATTCATTTATTCAAGTGAAGGAAAAATTATTGTTTTTTAAAAAATACAAAGAGTGAATTTGTTGCAGTGATGATTGTAATTGCAGTTGTTTGTCACTTTCCACCCCTGCTGCTCACTTAAAGTCATCGACTAATGAAATAAATTTGGAATTGGCAGGAACTCTGGATGTTCGTGCAAATGCATGGAAAAGTCTGGGATACATTACTGCTTTTAAATGAAGAATAAATTCACAAAATTATATACAACAACCGCATGAATGAATTAAGAATGAGTAAAATATGTCATCGCTGGTTTTACGATCTGTTTTTTAGTGTCCGTGGACGGACGAAACTTAATTATTTTATTTTACAACACAGACTGGCTGACATCTGAAATTTAATTAAAGGCCAGTATCATTCAAATATATTAGCAAGCTGATTTATCTGTCTAACCCAAGCAATAAGTAATATCCGCACACTAAAATACGTCTCTGTTTCAATGTGATAACGTTCATTTGGCTTAAATTACAACGTGTCAAATGTTCCATTTTTGGTCATAATAATTGTATCAGTATTGTAACTAGCTGGCAGCCCCCCCACCCCTCCCTGCAGACAAAGATATCATTGTTTTTTGCAGGTAGGCAGACCTGGGTGTGTGTTTAGCCCAATTGCCATGAAGGTTATCAGGCCAACACACAAACTAGACTAGAGGTGGAGGGGAGGCAGGCTCCCCACAGGTTAGGAGGCATAAGTATGCAGCACCATTTAGGTGCTTATTTTACGTGTGTGTGCGTAGGTGTGCATGTTTACAGAGCTGTCTGTCCATGCGTCTGTTTATCCTCCCGCAGAACCTCCCAGCAGGAGCAGCCAAAGTGCGTTCCTCTAATGTCATCCTGTGGCCGTCCTCCAGCTAAAAGCCAGCGGCTTGCTCTCCTCCACACTCTTCCCCCAATGTCACCTTTCTCTCTCCACTTTTTACTTTCTCCTCCTTTAACGCCTCCTCTTCTCCTCTCTCTCTCTCTCTCTCTCTCTCTCTCTCTCTCTCTCTCTCTCTCTCTCCCTCCCTCACTTTCTCTCATCTCTCTCTCTCCCTGTTCTCTCTCCTTCACTTTCTCTCTCTCCATCTCTCTCTCTCTCTCTCTCTCTCCATCTCTCTCTCTCTCGTTCTGTTTGTCATTTTTCATCATCTGTCCGTGTTTGCTAATCTCCATCCTTTCTCTGCTCTCCATCTCAATTCATCATCTCTACTTGGGTCTTGTGCTGAAGGTTACCGAGTCGCTGATGGAGAGAAGACGTGGAATAGACGATCATAAAGACTGACAGGCAGGAGAGGGAGGGGTTATCCTCTTATTTCTCTCTTTTTGCCCTCTGTCTTTCCTTCTGTTTTCTTTCTTTCACTCTTCCCCTCTTTGTTTCTCCTCTCCTGATCTCTGCCCCGTCCATCTGCTTCTCCCTGTCATTTCTACACCGACACTGCTCACCTCTCTCTCTCTCTCGCTCTCTCTCTCTCTCTCGCTCCCTCCTTCCCTGCATACTGACAGCCGTCAATTTCAGACAGACGGACACACTTCACGGAAACGGCATATGAAGTGTGTGCGGTTGTCTGTTAGTACCTAATATGATGTGAAGCCTGTTAGTGTGACCCATGCACCAGGTCCATGCTTAACCCTGTTTGCTTTGCTGCTCTGAGCAGCATGTGTTTACAGTTTGATTTGTGCATGTTAAATACGGTCAGATAACCTTGCTCTGTCATGCTTCAGCACATATAAATGCAAAGCTACACACGCACACGCGCACAGCTCAGTACATTAGGCTGTTAGAGTATTCCATCTTTACGCACATAAGGTCACATTCAGAGCTCCAGTATGCCTCGCTACACAGGCCGGCTGCATTAGGCCCAGGAATCATGGCAAAGCGGCCTGCCTGTCTCTATCTGAAATTCTAATCACCGCTCACAGACATTACTATTCAGTCTGTCCTTTCGCTGGCTGCCTGCACAAAGGCTAAGCTTTGCACTACAGTTTTGGTTAAACCGTGAAGGCCAAAGCCCATTTCTTAACACCCACATTTGTATTACATATTGATAAACACAATCCGTGTTACTTTCTGCCCCCAATCTGCCGTCTGCTTCCCTCCCTCCTCCCTTTGGCCTCCACTGGTCCAACTTCAAAACAATGTTTTTTTTACTTCCCATTCACAGCCCATTTAGTGGATCCATTCCCTTTGTCACAAGTTATTTTTTTCTTACATATCTTTCCTTAATAATCTTTCCTCTCATCTTTCAATTTTCTCTCCTTTAACGCCCTCTGTATCTGCATCCCTTTCTTTACAGTGTTTCACCTCTCCATGCCTGGGCACATTTCTCACCATTCAACACAATTCTTATCTTACCCTCTATATTCCTTTTATCTCTTTTTTTTTTTTCTTTATCCTTTTTCTCTATCTTTCTGCTTGCATCCTCTCTCTCTGTGCCCTCTATCACCCCCACCCCGGCTGAAATTAAACCCCGTCGGTGCAAGCCTGTCCTGGCCACACAGACCCCGAAAACAGACCTTGAAAAACAAGATAAAGTACATCAAAACGGCAATAGGTTCAGTGCTCCATGGGCGGTGTATATTTTTGGATACCATTTCACATTTTTACTCTACCCACCCTGCTCCACCCAGTCTGGCTCTGTGTTTCTCTCCCTCTGTCTCTTCTGCTCTCTCTCTTTTCTTTCCCTTCCTTCCTCTGACAGACATTGTTGCAGTCTTGACAGTGAGGCAAGTCTGCAGTGATTAACATTGATTAAAGTGGCTAACGAGTCTCCTTTTCATTCTGTGTGTGTGTGTGTGTGTGTGTGTGTGTGTGTGTGTGTGTGTGTGTGTGTGTTTAATGTGTGTATTTTGTGTTCAGAAAATGTCCTTAAAGCTGTCCCTCATCTGGGCTGGGGATGTATGGAAAGAAAAGCCCAGCTGTGAGTGCTTAGCAGTTGAGGTGTGTGTGTGTGTGTGTGGTATACAGCACACATGAAAAGACACTCACTAATTCAGCTGCTTGTTTAGCAGAGACTCTCATCCTTTGTTTTCCTGCCACATGGACCATTTACCCACAGATCTGCACAGCAAGAATCACAAGCCCGGCAGCCTTATTCAGCTTCCCTTCAAGTGACCATTCAAATCTGTCATTTTACCACATGGGTCACTCACAATTGAGTGTGTCATGGTGTTTCATTATTTGAAAATGTGTATATTGTTTGTGTGCATGCATGCCTACACCTTTTCTTTTTTTTTTGCTACTGTAATGTACTGTTCAAAATGTCAATGTTTTATTTGGACGGCATTCATTTGTTAAAGAATAATGAAAAATATGAAATGAAAATATTGTTAGATAAGTTGTTAGCCAGGGGCAATCTGGTTGAAATCAATATTGGGATATTTAAAGCTGCTCTTATCAATATGTTATATTGACAATGGACACATTGTTAAGTATAATGTCACAGGGGCCAGGCATAGTGATAAACCCACAGAGAATTACCAGCTGACTCTGCAGTTCGCCCCAGCTCTGCGGAGCATTATAGCATTTTTGTTTTGGTTTTATGACTCACAAATTTCATTAATTCATTAGCATTGTTTCCAGCAGCAGAAGGCCGGCTTTAAAAACCCGCTGCACACTACCTTCCTAAGAACAAAGGGAAGACAAAGTTAGCCACTAGAATGGAACATTTAGTAGCTAAAGAGCCAGATCTTTCCCTCAGGAGTTGGTGGAGACAGAAAAAAAGAGTAAAAATTAAATTTGCTCAATTGCCAGAAACACAAAATGATTGCCAATGTTGATCTGTATCTGTTCAATAAGCCAGTGTTTTAACGCGTTTGCCTCAACAATTTATTTAGTGACGATATATTATTGTGTTTACAGCTTGTTATGCTGCCCCCAGGTGGACAAGAAATTGAAAAAAACAAAAACTTGTAAAAAATAGTCAAACGGAGGTTCAACCTTTAAAAACTTTACTAATAGGTTTTTCTCTATTTTTATTATTTTATTTTTTTATAACCTGCACAACAAAAGAGAAACTTGCATATTTGTAGAGCAATAGTATCATTATTTTTGCTTAGCCCTATTGTTAGCTGCATAAAAGCATACCAAATTCCATATAAAAAAAAAAGAAAAGAAAAAGACGGTGTAGTCCGTGGAGCTTTAAACAAAAGCAGAGAATTTGCATGTGCTATATGATCCAGGTGTGACTGAGCGCGTTGATTTAGTGTTGTGTGGTACCTGAGCACAGTAGCTCGAGCAGTAACCCTCCTGACTGACGCGGTGTAGGCAGTGAGGCTTTGAGGTGCACAGATTCACATCGGCCATGGCTGCCTGAGCCATAAGAACAACTCCATGAATTATGAAAGGGCACAAGCCCAACGCTGGGCTGCTCTCAGAGGGGCAGAGATGGAGGGAGAGATACACATTGTATTTAGATGGAAAGATAGTGTAGAGGGAAGCAAAGTGGAACAAATGAAGGAGAGAAAGATGCACTGGCACAATAAGAGAGGAAGATAAAGCCTGTATGTGTAGTGGAGTGAGAGGGTGTTTGTTTTGGGGTGAGAAAGGAATTGTGTGTGTGCTTGTCTTTGTATGTCAGTAAGATCGAAGTTGCATCCTTCCCAAATCTAACCAGCTGCGTAACCATGCCATTGGATTTACGCTCATCACTGGATCCACAAAGGCAACATTTTCACACAGACATAACATACACCACGCAGGCTTTGTTCCAGCCTCTTCAAACAGTTTTCACTGCAGAAGTGTGACTGCACGGCAGGCGTTGATCTGCTGCCCGCTATTTCCAAACCTCGGCAGAAAACAGGAGAGACGGAGACAGGGGATTTTTTTTACACCAATTATCTAATGTGTGATCTGGGGGACTGGCTGCCTGTCATGTGCAGCCTCTGGTTTATAATGTCTTTTAATCTTTCTAGTAATCTTTTTGCCACTGCTGAGCCGGTGTCAAAGCAGTGAACTCCAAGACAAGGAGATGGCATGAGGCGGCATTCATTAAAGGCCCCAGCCAGATGCTGCACTGCATATCGAACAGGGGCAGGGGGGCGTTGGATTTAGATTTGATTCCTCAGGATAATGTATTGTGCCTCCATCACAAAGTTGTTCCAGAAAGGGGGTTTCCATATTCAGGAGGAGGCATTGTAGCAGCTGAGAGAGCAGGTGGATTTCCTCGAGTATCATTATGTGGTGCAACAACCTCCCTCACACCCCTTTGAGCCATCCCTCATTCTGTTCCCGGTTCTATTGCACCGTAGCCTTCTCAGTATTCAACGCTCTCAACTGTCCACTCAAATCTTCTCTCAATCTATCCAAAGTGTCTAAAGAGAAAACAGTACATATGTGAAGCATTGCATCTTCTTGCACCCAGTCCTCCCAGTCTCCCAGTCTTGCATGCTTTACCAAACAGCAGCTGTGCTGTTAGAATTTTTCCTGAAGAAGTAAAGCTGCTGAGAGATGCCTCGCCTCTTAAGAATGTCTCACACCAAATGCTTTTAGACTGCTCGCCTCTTTATCTCCTCGGTTACATAAGTGCCTATATGTACCGGCAACCTTCACAATTCATAGCCTTGGGAGACGGAGAGTGACGGAAAGAAAAGATATAGTGGGAGGCAAAGAATGTACAAAAGACAGAGAGATAGGAAGTACAGGGGTTAAAAAAAGAACAATAGAAGGATAGGAACTGCACAGGAGATAGAGAGGAGTGGTAAAACGCAGGCTGCGGTCAGTCAGTTATTCAGAAGAGGACGGTCCGTCGTACCTTGGGAGCTGCTTTGGACATGTCTGTCTGGCATCACCTGCTAATGGGACACAGATTGCCATGCTACCTGAGCACACTCCCCTTGTCCCCCCCCCC
>NC_045746.1:14541782-14547783 GCF_008692095.1 Etheostoma spectabile
AGTTGCGCTTTCTCGCGTCCTATACAGGCTCTTATCAGTGCTCTCTGGTGGAACGTGTAAATAATTACTCCATGACCACTCAGCTGTTTGAGCTGGAGGTTTGTTTGCACAAAGAAAAGAGGATATATTGTAAAAGGGCCGCAGGTTATTTTAAGAAAATGGGTGAATTATTAATGGAGGCCTGGTCAGAAGTGTTAGTGCATTTGTGCCTCTGTATGTTCGTGTATTCAGGGACATCACAAGCTGGAAATTACGTAATGTGAGGGTGATTATGCTGTGTGTATGTTGATTGCATGTAGCATCAGTTATCAGTGTTTGTTACTTTCATAGTTCTAAGAGTGCACAAGCGTGTGGGTTTTGTAGTGATAGACCGATTTTATCGCCTGGCAGAAATATCACGCCGATATTTGCATTCTTATGTGTCTCAGCATCGGCGGGTACGCGGCTGCTGCATTCGCCAGTATTTTATTCCCGGCATTATTTACAGACAGGCGTCCACAGGCAGCTCTGTGTTGCTGGAGACGCTGCAGTTAACGTGCCGACCATACACTGCCCCTCCCCCACTAGCACCATGGCAGTCTTAAATTACAAATCAAACACTTTATTTCAATGGCTACTTTTCAGGTTTATTGTTTTGTTAAATTATTATAATGTGTTGACAAAAGACATTTTCTGATGGCCTGATTATATCTGTCTTATAATATGTCGGCAAGCAATGCATCATCAAGGCTGTGTTGTAGATGTTGATGAAAGCCTTTGACCCTTGCACAACCATGTGCAGTGCACCCGTCCATATGAATGTAAGATGATTGCAGAAGTGACACTGATCTGTGTTTTTGTTTATTCTTTTTAAAGAAATGGCAGAGCAGATTCTGAACAAAACAAATCCAGTATGGCAGGGTTTACATTTGTATGCTGTAAATTGAGAGAGCAAAAGCAGCATCGGCTCCAAATATCTGCTCAAGAAAATTGGTAGCCTGTATCGGTCATTGGCTAATGCTGATGGGGGAAAAAAATAAATAAATCTGCATCGGCACTAAAAAATCCATATCAGTCAATTCCTAGTGTTTTGTGGTCTGTAGGAAGGATGCATATACCTACATGAAACCCTGTAGCTGCCATGGCTTAGAAATAAAAGACCAGATTATTTTACTAGGCTGCCTAAATATCGTCCAGTCTAAATCTGACCAAGAACTACTTTTCTTCATCTTTCTTTCTTCTTTTCCATCTCTCTCCCTCTCTCCTGTCTTTGTTCTCTTTCCTCTTTTTAGTTCTGGCTGATAGAGGGAGATATGTGTGCCAGCCCAGAGTAAAGGCTTAAAGACTGAGTTTTTTTTAAAGGGTGAACACCCTTCTGTGGTTGACTTCCTGTGAGAGAAGTTTAGCCTCTCACACTCTGAACTTCAAAGCCACGTTATAAAGATAATAGAAGTGGCTGAGTTGTCTCCTGGCGCCCATAAATAACAAATGTGGATTTACATTTTTGTTATTTTTGTTTTACTCATATGTTGTGGTTATTTCATGTCCGGTTTTACCTGCATGGCAGATGCTAAATTAGATTTTTTTAGATGCATGAATGTCAATGCCAATTCATTTATATAGCACATTTAAAAACAACTGAGATTGAGCAAAGTGCTTTACAGGGTAAAATACAACAATAACACAATAATAAATGCAGTGTATATCACAAACCGATAAAAGGTAAGACTATCTGTCCTTAACTGGAAACAAAGGCCAAAGAAAAAAAAGATTGAAGTGTTCGAGAGTGGGGGCGGTTCTAATATGAAATGGTAAAGTGTTCCACAAGTTAGGGGTGGCTACAGCAAAGACTCGGTCACCTCTGGTTTAGAATACTAAGCTGTTGTGTGTTTTTGAACCTGTGAACCGTCTTTCTTAAGTGTATCCTCTGCTCTGTCAGTGGCCAGACAGTTGGAGATGGGTGAGATAAGCACTTTGATCTTGGACATGGCGACAGCGGGCTAGCGGGAGCTGCCTGGCACCCTTGCTGAAGGCGTGCTGTGGAGAATTCATCTTGATGAGAGCTTCTTTTGTGTGTCCCAGCCTTTCTGCTATCTCGCTTTCTGTTTGTCTGACACTCTCTCTCTCAAAGGCCAGCACCCTTTACATTTAAGCAGCAGCACGAAATAGAAATCGGTGTGTTCTCACAAGTAATATGTCCAGTCTGTGACAACAAAAGGGGCTGCATTTAGCTTTGATTGACAAGAAAATCGGCCCACACCCCCAGTCATAATCAATTCAAAGTGAAAAGATTTTCACTGATATTGATTTGTTAATGTTGTTTCAGCTACTCCAAGAATGTATTATAACAGATTCATTAGAACATGTGTGAGACAAACCAGCTGTGAGTTCTTTTTTTTACACATATTAAAGTTTAAGTTTTAAGGTTATGTTAAAACCATAGAACATGAGTCCATTTACTCGTGCACATGTTTTAATTAATGTCACTTTTATTTGATTGAAATCCACTTGAGTTGTCTTTGCCTCTTTTGTGTTTGTTTTGTAATTTTACACTTTAGTTACATGTAAGTAATTTGTTCTGTTATCTTGGCCAGGTCTCTCTTGAAATAGAAATTGTATATCTCAATGAGACTTTAATCAATGAAGATTAAATTAAATAAAATTATCTTTTAATCTTATTTACACATAATTCATCGTTTTCTGAATTAAGTCTTAAACTGTTTTTCATTACATAATGCAGCAGACACCATATGGGAATGAGATCCATTAATGGAAGGTACTAAACAGATGTTTAGCGGAAGTGCAAAAATAAATGTGACGTACAGAATCCAACAAATATGGTGTTGGAATTACTTTTGTTTTGAAAGAAATTATATTGATTTGTTTTTTTATGATCAGTGCTTTGTCTTGTGATTTATATTGTTCATTCTGAAAAAGTGTTTTATTTAAAAAACTCATTTTTGATGATTAACAGAACAGAGAACACGTCCATTTTTTAATATGGGCTGTTGATGTCGAACGATCCTGTTCCTGAGAATGCATTGCTGAATACATACATAAACACAGTCATTTTCCATGGTTGGTGCGGTTCATTATCCATGTATGAGGTACACTTCTGCAGCAGAACAGACTGTGTGTGTTGGATGGAAAAGAGAGGAGAATGAGTTGTGCTTTTCATGATCTGACATCATTCTGCAAAGCCAGATGATTAGTGAACGAGAAGAAGGAGGGGGATGAATGTGAGATAGTAAATGAGAAAAAAGCAGATGTGGGCAATCAAGCCTTTAATGGTGAGGTACAATTAGAGCCTCACCTTGAGAGAGGTGGACCTTTTTGTTATCACGGCTTGTTGCAGGATATAATCACACCAGGAAGTCAGCGGGAGGGGTGACTTTTCAAGACTAGCCGTGACCGCGATTTGACATAAACTCGTAATACCTCTGAAGATTTTCTGTCATTAGGAGACGAGAGGTTCCAATTGTCTTTTCACATTTCACCATTTTATTCTGTTTTGTGTGTGTCCATGCTGCTTTTATAATTAAAATGTCAACATGACCAGATTTTAGGACATTACAGAGAATATAGCACATCTATTTTAGCCACTCAAAATCCCAGATGCATTCAACTAAACCACAGTCATTAAAATATGAAGTTTAATTGCTGGATTGGAGTGCTCACTAAAGTGTAAGCAGTGTTGCTGCCAGTCTGAGTTGCCACACCAATGCAAAGCCCAAAGCACAGGGCCAACTACAGCCAGAAAAACATTCCCAAGTGGTCCTTGGAAACATTTCACTGTATTAAAAGGAAAAAAAAAGACGCCTAGTGGCATCTATTACATTTATTTTATGCAAAGAGTCTAGCTGGAGGAGAGCCATGGTTTAATATTCAACTGTGTCATCCATATTTCTGTTTGATATTTAATCTTCCTCTGTGAATGTCTAGAAAGTAAAGAGCAGTTTAAGCCACATAGATTAATCAATGGAATTTATGCCTGTCCATATTTCCTCTCAACGAGCTGGCAGCAACCCATAATGCTTTGAAAGTGATTTAATCAGAGATTGGTGCTGTGGCAATGGTGTTATTATGTTGATCATGATCAGATTTTGTTTCCCTCACTGCAACAATTCAAATAAGAATGTCCATTGAGCCTACTAGCAAACACAAAGTGCCCTTTGCGTCAGGCCAGCCTTTTTGATTCACGACTCCTTAAACCCGGAGCGACCCTGTTTAAGCGTTTCATATGTGAAAGACATGTGAGCATTTCAACCACACTTCCAATATTGTTTAGTTTAAAAGGGTAATTCTGGTATTTTTCAACGTTAAAACAAGCACTTTTAGTGGACATACAGTCCACATTTTCACTATAGGATTAGATTGAATCCCAGTTTGCAGCTGCCCGCTACAGCATTCAGCAAGTTGAAAAATTCCGAAAGGAATGAAGAGGTGAAACTATCCAGAGTTCCACATGAAAAATGCTGAAAGACACATTTCAGCATACATGAATAAGACCTATAACTTTGTATATCACATAATAGTGAAAGAATTAGTCAATGAATGGACAAGTGTGAGGATTTTCCGTTCTATCATTCTTTATTGAATTTCTTTGGGTTTTGGACTGCTGGTCAGACAAAGAAAGCAATTTGAAGATGTTTCCTTGGGCTGTAAGAAATTGTGATAAAGCTTTCTGATGTTTTATAGACAAAATGATGCATTAATTAATCAATAATAATTATAAAGAGAACAACAGATGGATGAAGCCTTTGTATCAGATCTCTTTCTGAATTGCTATCATTTTCATCATCTTGTGACCCCTTTGGAGGGTCCAAAAGCCCCATATTGGGAACCTTGTGTGTATTTGTGGTCTATAAATCTACTATAAATCTAGATATCCTGTCCTGCTGTCATAATGTGTTTCTTAATATGTGACGCTGCATGCATTTGTCTCTCTTAAGTTGGTTAATACCTTGAACAGGTCACTCTAGCTCCTTCCCACCTACTTTGCTAAAGGCACACCTGTAGCGAGGCTGGGGGAAACGGAGACACCAAGCAACTCAACTGCAGGGTGAAATAGTGAGCAGATAGTCTGATCTTTAAGTAAAAGATCCATTTTTCAGCCCGTGTCGGCAAGAATCTGCCCTGCAAGCTGCCCAATGCTGTTCTTTAGCTGAGGCTGCACGTGACCTCCCGACGAGAGGGGAAAGTAAAAAGACTTCTCTAGTAGGAGATCAATAAAGTATCACTTTAAAGCTGAAATCAATAACTTTCTGCATGTTCACAATACAGCAGCAATTGAGCAATTAATGCTGCGCTCATGAAGTTGTTTCTCCTCATTGTTGTTGACATGGAGAGTAAATGTCATGACCAGTCGACATCACCACAAATGTATTAATTACTGAAGTTATTAATTCATTTTAAATTGTTGGCTTTTCAGCATTTCTCAGTAAGAGAGCAGAGAGTGGAGCACTCTGAGAAACGGATGACAATTGAATTCGTTTTCAAATCACAACTTAAGGTGATTGTCTTCAACGGTAGTTAAAAGCTGTCCAGGTGTCCTCGAGCAAGACTTCTAATTTCTTCAGCAGAACTATGCTGTAGGTGGTGTAACTATACAGGTTAGCTCCCAGTTGTAGGTTTCTGTAAATGTTAGAAAATGTTATTGCAAAGAAATGTGTCAGAGCTTCGCAAATGAGGGAAGCAAAGGTGGAAGGCCGGGGAATAAGCCGTTGGGAGGTTTATACAGGATAAGTAAATATGACAAGGTAATGCCCCTCAATTTCTCTGAGGCCAAAGTGGACAGAGGTTGTGGAGGAAAGTGGTGGATGACTCCCAGTGGAGTAATAGTCTAAGAGTTGCAGCGTTTGCCTCTTCTAACAGACTAGCTCAGCACTATGTTTCTCCCTCAATCCTCCATTTTGGATCGAAACATTGTAAACCTGTTAATTGTGGTGTTAACTCAATCAGTGACGACTCACAGGAGTGTGTGTGTGTGTGTGTGTGTGTGTGTGTGTGTGTGTGTGTGTGT
>NC_045746.1:14547793-14555293 GCF_008692095.1 Etheostoma spectabile
TGTGTGTGTGTGTGTGTGTGTGTGTGTGTGTGTGTGTGTGTGTGTGCGCTCGCATAGATGTGTGATGGTTGTCTGTGTCCTTTGTGCGCATGTGTGCGTGCACAAGTAATGAGTTTTGGTGCTGAGGTACAGAGAAAAACAGCAGAGCCCAGCTTGTTCCTGCCAGGGGACCCGATTGGAGGAGTCTTGTCGGTGGTAAACAGACGATTCGCAAATGGCTTTTTAGTCACGCCATTTTGCGCTTCGGTAGTTTAACCTCCTGATGATTGTGATGTTGATTACTCCAGAGAGTGTGTGTTTTAAGGTCATCAATGATGCCACACTGACCTCATCTTTACTGAGAGAAGCTTCTACAACTAAAACTGAACTAAAAAAACATAGCTGGACAGTGACGCTGTAGAGAAACGAGATTTTACATAATTGTTTCAATAAAACGTTCAACACGTTTTTTTATGGCAGCCATCTTGGAAAGCAATAATGACAAACAATTCAGACACCAACAAAACACCTTGTACTGTTAATTAGACATAGATTACTTCCTGTTGGTGTGGTGGGTGTGAGTCTGTGCAGCGACAAGAGCATTTATGCAAAAGTCGATTCCTCAAGTGTTATCATACTGAGTCCATGGTGCTGTTTTTGACACGGGAAAAACTGTGTTCATAATTGCTTTGTAAATGTACAAGCAAATAAAGCAAGTTGGAGGACAGATCGTTGATATCTAGTATCCAATATATCTAGTAAACCAATGTTTTGCAACGTTATAAGTATTGGAAGTAATAAAAGCACTTTGCTTTACAACAATCATTTAGCTTTCATGTGACATTTGTATTTTCCAGTGAACAGCTATATTATTCCATAAAAGTGAGCCTCTAACATTTCCTGATATGGTCATTTGTAAAGGAAAGTACTGATATCATTGTAGTCTTCACTGTGCCTATCAGCAATACCTGAAGTGTTGAAACCCAAAAGTTTTTTTTTTTTTTTTTTTTTCCACAGTCAGAAATATTTTCCGCTACACAGTTGGACTATGGTTGTCAAAAGCAACGACTTGTCTCTTCCAGCTGTTTTTAATGGATTTTTGAAAACAGTCGGAGGCTTTGGCAGTAATGTAGGGCGAACCTGCAGCAGAACAAACGACACTAACTTCAGACTGTAAAGAATACCTCACTGGGTTTAGACTTTTCATATCTATTCATGTCAGTGGGGGGGGGAAACAAATTCAATTACACTGGTATTATTTTTCTTGAAAGTCAGTAGCACTCACTCTTCTATTTTGATGCTATCTAGCAAAATTAATACACAGAAAAATGACAGAGGACCTGTTTTAGTTTTAAGTTCAGTGAAGCAAAACAATAGATGATTGGCATCACTCATGTGGAAAGTGAGGGAAATGTTTCCTGATAATTCCTCACTTTTGTTACTAACAACTTATCTATGGTGTTATGGTGTTTTATTTTTTACTGTAGGAATTATAGATTTTCTGTGGCTGTAGGAGATGCTCTTTCTGTCCACTGCTTTTAAGTGTCTTTAGCTTTAGTGCTACCTTACACTTGTTATTTATTGATACCGCCAGTATTCTCCAAAGACTCTTTTTAGCGCAGATGTGAAGGTGCAGTGGTGCTATCTTTGTCTTCCTCGCCTTGTTCCGCCCCCCCCATCCTCCTCCTCCTTTTTCCCTCTCTCTTCCCGGCTATCTGCCTCCCCTGGCAGTCTTCACCAGCCTGTGCAGTCTTTACTAACTAGCTGCGCCCTCCCACTCATAGGAAAATGATGATGAGACAGCAAAAACCAGCACAGAGACAATGCATAGCGGAAAGAGAGGGAGAGAGTTGGGAGAGGGAAGGTGCTGCAAGAAAAGGTAGACAACGAGAATGAGAACCATCAGTCTTTTTTTATGCACTTTTACCACATATATTTTGTCCCCGGGGAATACTACGTCTCTGTCTAGGCCTCTGACTCGCTTTCTGTGCCTTTCTCTTTGTTGTCATCATTCAATGCATTTTCCTTCCTCACCCATCACCCCCCCCCCCACCATAAGTTATTAAATCTCCTCTCACCCCCTTCTTCTGTTTCCTCTCTCCTCTCCTCCCTCCATTCCTCTCTGCCCTGCAACCTTTCTGTCTTGTGCGACTAAGTGGACTGCTTATATAACAGCATACACCTAGAGGGACTCGTCTCAACCAGCCAGCCTGTTCTTCTCCCTCCACTCCTTTAGTCTCATTTTTTTTCTCTTCTGCACCACCTTACCTTCTCTTCCTTCTCCTCCTCTTCCTTTCTTCTTCTGCTTCTTCTATTGCTGACTTTACAATAGGAACAAAATATTCTCCTGCTGTGTTGCTATGTCTGAGGCTAGGTGAAAAACAAAACTGTTGACAGTAAAGTAACAGTCACATGTTCATCTGGGACTCAACAGATTAGTCGAACAGCAGAAAATGAATCGACAACAATTTTGATAATCCATTTCCAGTAATTAAATTGTTGTTTACCAAGAAAAAAAAAAAAAAAATCCCAAATGTGCAGCTCAAAGGCTTTATCTGTGTGTGTCTTGCATCACTGTAAATTGAATGTCTTTAGACTTTAGATTAGAAAAAACAAGCAATCTAATGGCATCACCATTGGCTTTATGAGATTGTAATGTTAATTTTTCCACAACCTCCTGACATTTTATGGTTTAAATGATCAATCAATTAATTAGACAATGATGAGGAATTGTTGAAGCCCTAGATTCATCCCCATCTTGTCCAGTCAAGCCACATGGATGCACTAAATAAGTTATTATTGTCCATTTCAGTAGCCGCTCATCTACAGTAGGCCTACATGTATTTTTTTTTTGTCTCTCCAGCCAGTAAATCTTAAAACATGAACATATGTCACTGGTGAGTTAGCTGCATTTGCTGTACTGTCTCAGCAGCAACCAGAAGCGTCTTAACCATAGATACGATTGAGTGCTCCAACACCAACTCACATACACTCTTCCTCTTGCTTTTTATTTCTTGTATTCAGGTCTTCTCGCACGCTGCCATCCTCTCACCTATTTCTCAATGACTGCATCACTCTCCCGACTTTTTACACACCATTTGCATCCAGGATTCTCCTCATGGCATGTTTTTATATTCAAAGCACCCTCTTTCTCCCACTTTCATCTTAGGTATATCTGCTTACCATTATCCCACACCCATTGTACCGCTTTATCTGTCTCTGCCCGTCCGTTCTCCCCCCCATCTCAAACTTCCTCCCCTTCTCCTCCACCACCAACCCCCCTCTCTAAATATAGTGCCTTTGAAGCATAGCTGTGTTGTCTCTTCCCACAACACCGCAAGACAAAAGTCTGTCATCTCACATCTAAGCGGTGGGGATTGAAAGCACAGATAAGATTGATGGCCCTAAAAGAACTCTGGTTAAGAGAATTGATATTCATCTGCCTCGGCATGTGAATAAACGAAGAGGAGAGGTGGAGATGAGAAGGAGGACGGGAGTGGAGGAGAGGATCCAGAAAAAGGAACCGTTGTAATGCCACAGCAAGAAAAATGGCAAGACAGACAGAGAGAGAGAGAGCGAGAGAGAGAAGGAGAAGGAAAAAGGTGTTATGACATTTGTGATCCACCTTTTGTAATTGAATAATAATCTCTCTGGAGGCCTGACCCAGTAACGTATGCATGTGTGCATACAGTTTTGTGAGCAACTTTGTGTGTGTGTGTGTGTGTGTGTGTGTGTGTGTGTGTGTGTGTGTGTGTGTGTGTGTGTGTGTGTGTGTGTGTGTGTGTGTGTCAGAAAATATGTAAGAAAGAGGAGACAACCAGGAGAGAGAAAAAAAATGAGTGCAGAGGAGAAAGAGGGGAGGTTTGCTATATAAACATAAGGCAGTGCAATACCTCCACCTAGTGGTGAAAATAGGTCATTACATGTGTAGTTGGTGCACGTTTCACATCACTGCATCTGAGGACAATTCCCATCTCATCAGCTCACCTGCAGGAGCCCTTCTAATGACTTCTACTTTGTCTAATTACAGATTGTGTAATTTACATAATAAGCATAGTTAGTATTATAAACAGTGAAAATCACAGCATGGCAGCTGAATGTGAAATCATATCACATCATCGACTCAGTTGTTTAGTGAGGAGTTTTCAATCAGCTGTGCAATTATGTACAACACACACACACATGCTCAACCTTAGAGTGGCCTTCCTTACCTGCTAACAGCCTGCTCGTCCATCAGCGGTGGCTGCCAAGGGAGCTTGGGCCATCATATGTACCGTGTACAGGCCGGTTCCCCTGCGGCCAGAGCATACATCGCCACTGACAGGATCTCCTTCCGCCTCAATGACCCGGCCTGTAGCTGGCTCAGGGGAAGAGACGGGAGTGCAGATTATCATTCTGAGCACTGTTCTCAGCACTCACCCCGAGGCATGTAGTGAGGAAGTGTGTGTTTTTTATACAGAGGAGGGAGAAAGGTATAATAGTTTCTCTCTTGAAGAGAAGAGGGTGTTAATGTGCACTGAGGAAAATGTAGTTACTTGTAAATATATTTGAGAGGTTAAAAGAATAGATGACGATTTTTTGGAAATTCTCTTATTTGCTCTCTTGCCGAGACAAAGATGAGAATATCGACATCACTTTTATATCTGTCTGTTCATAATGAAGCGATAGCCAGGAGCTAGTTTTAGCCAGGAGCTAGCTTAGCTAAGGCTGAATACTGTGCCAAACAGCTAGCCTGGCTCTGTCCAAAAGTACAAAAATTCACCAGCGAGCACCTTTTTAAAGCTCACTAATGTTATAAGTGTAAAACTGACAAGTTGCAGTTTTCTGGGGTTTTATGTGTGGGATAAGTGATTTCCTGGAGTTTGGTTGCCTGGCAACCTCATGCTGGTGACAAGGCTTCAAACATTAAACTAGTGCTTAACAGATAATGAAAACGATTCATTATTTGCAGCCGTAGTTACTTATTCACATTCTGTCTGTCTTTCCTTCTTTCTTTATTCTTCTTGTCCTTCATCTCTTCTGTGTGTATTTTTCATTCAGGCTACGGAGGGAGGGATACACGGTGCAGGTCAGCGTCAATGACTACCTGGACATCTACTGCCCGCACTATAACACCAGCCAGCGGGGGACATTAGAGCGCACCGTGGCCGAACAGTACATCCTATACATGGTCAGCTACCGCGGCTACCGCACCTGTGACCCCCAGCTGGGCTTCAAGCGCTGGGAGTGCAACCGGCCCCATGCTCCTCATGCTCCCATCAAGTTCTCTGAGAAGTTCCAGCGCTATAGCGCTTTCTCGCTGGGCTACGAGTTCAACGTTGGCCAGGAGTACTACTATATCTGTGAGTCAGGCCAGTAAACGCTGGTTTATTGTGATGGATAGAAAAAGCCTGAAAGTGCTGAACATCCAATATTTTAATATCTTCCTTTCAGCTGCTGTCACCCACATGTATTGATAGCATGTGGGTGCTGCTAATAGATTCTGGAGGTTCAGCTGAGGACAGGCGGCTGCTCAGTTGCAGAGCTAAAGTTTGCACAGCTGATTGTTGAGGGTGGTATGGCCTGCAGAGGGCACAATGTTGACATTTTATGTGTGTGTGTGTGTTTGCTCTCTGTTACAGCCACCCCCACCCACCACCACGGCCACAGCTGCCTGAGACTGAGGGTCTACGTCTGCTGCTCCACTGGTGAGACCCAACAGATTCCTCTTACCTCCATAGGTCTCTTTCATTCATTTCATACATTTCCTCTCTTTCTGTGTCACCTCATTTCCACTTTGCTTTCCCCTCCTATTTCTTTGTATCTTCACGCAGAGAAACAGAGACAAAGAGGCAGAGAGAAAGACACAGAAAAACTAAGATCTGACAGTCTTGTCTCAGAGAGAGGCTTTTCTGCCGTGCGGTGTCTTGGCGAGGTTTTGATGATGGCGTCTTTTCCCTCGAAGCAGCGCTTTGATGGCTTAATGTTATTCTCTGTCTTAGTGCTATTACAGTAATGCTCTATCTCTCTGTGAATGACATGTTCTTGTGAAGGCGCACAAAAGATGTAAAAGAAAAAAAGTGATGCAGCTGGAAGATTTAACTCTCTCTCTCTACCCTCCTTCTCTTTCTGTCACTCCCCAACCCTCCTTCCCCCAGCTCTCTTGACCATCTCCCCCCTCCTCCCTATCCCCCACTGTCCATCTCTTCTTCGCTCTTTCTGGCTCTCTGATGCTTGCTCTGTAGTGTGTGTGTGTGTGTGTGTGTGTGTGTGTGTGTGTGTGTGTGTGTATTTTACTTTATTTTTACCCTGGTAGCCTGCTCTCTCCCCTGCAGGCCTTTGATCAGGGAGCCCAGCGCTGAAAGCCTCCCCCTCTCCTCTAACCTTGTCAGCACTAATACATCCCACACTCAGGCCAGTGTCAGCCCCTGTGTACACATCACCTTAACACCCACCACCCCATCCCAGTGTCACGGCTAATCTATTGATGTGTCTACCACGCCTCCGTTTGCTTCTGTGTGCTTGTGTGCAACGTTGTGTGTGTGCGAGATGTAGATGTTAGAGCGTGTGTGTAGGTCTGCACATGGCAGTTTGATGGCTGTAAATCTGTTTAGTGTGTGTGTGTGTGTGTGTGTGTGTGTGTGTGTGTGTGTGTGTGCGTGTGCATGAATGGCAATGTGTGCATTGGCGCATTTAGTCCGTTTACAATCCACCACCTTTACTCAGCAAGGTCATTTTAACAGCTTTCTATCAAAAAGCTTTTGATTTCAGCTGCCTCCAGACCAGTTTTATTATCTCTTTGTGTCTCCCATCTTAGCCCTTACTTTGACTTTATGATAACAAAGAGATGTGAATAATTATGGCATATGTTTTACATCTGTGAAAAGCTGCAACTTGATTGCTACCAGTTTCTATGTAAATTCTCTGCTCTTTTATCTTCCTGACTGTTTCAGACTCACAGGCTCACACAAACACACATATTTAGTTTAAAAAGAGCATAAAATACACAGATGTATACACATGCACATGGACAAACCCACACATCATTCATTCATGGCTAATTTGGCAATGCAGACTGAATGCTATTCTGTGTCTAGACGAACAGCAAATGATTTCTGTCCACAGGTTCCAAATGCTCTTAATCTTCACAAAGAAGTCTGGATTCTCAGTGCAGGATTTCTTTATGCTTTCTCAGTGACACAACAACTGCTCCATGCTCTGCTTTATCTGTATACAATTTAGTGGTGCCAAAAAATGCACATTTTACCAAGTCTTGTCATTTTAATGAGGTGTTTTTTCTCCTGGTCTCTCCTCCCCCTCTCCTCCTGCTTTTTATTTTTCCCTCTACTTTCTTTCCTTTCTGTCTTTGTGTGTACATGTGGTGTGTTCCTCAGTTTCCCAGGCAGATGATGATTCCAGTCAGACCTCTACCGACTACACAGTCAGGCCAAACATCAAAATACACAACATTGGTGAGTAACTCTGAGTTGCTGAAAATGAACAGCAGCCAATAGCCAGATGCCAGTCAATATTTGGCCGAGG
>NC_045746.1:14556631-14557932 GCF_008692095.1 Etheostoma spectabile
CTCTCTCTCTCTCTCTCTCTCGCTTGGATTTGCTGTCATCCTCATCGCTTTATTATTAGCTTTGCTTCTACGTCACATTATCCTTATTTAACAGGGTGTTTTGAGGATAATTCCGGTCTATTACAACTTGTAGTTTTCAGCCATCATTTCTATGAGTAATAATAAGGCTGTTAAGTTAGTTCTGGAAACTTTTTGACCTTGCTAAAGTCAGAGAGGGCAAGAAACATGAGCAGTGAGATGATTTAAACAAATCCCTGGGTCAGCCAAACCTACTTGGAAGAGAAAATGGAGGCCAACAATAAAAATATTACTCAAGCTGTCTGCTGTAATCATCAGTTTATCATTTGGGAAATGAGCTGCTGCCACCATTTGCAATATGCAGTGCTTGTGAATCATTTTTGTGAAAGGGGACGCAGTTGGCTTGTTTACAACCTGCCAGATAATCTGACTTGCTTGTCTTTGTTGCACCATTAGAAAGTGTTTCCATATTGCAGTAATTACTTTGAGTCTACTTTGTAACATAAACTACAAAAACAACACCCAAGTTGTGAAAAAACCAGAAGCATCCTGTGAATCCTGTTTTAAAAATGTTTAATTTCTTTTCCAAACCACTTGAAACACACTGTTCTATATAGAAAATAGAAGAGATCAGTTTTAGTAGAGCGTCTAATAATGAACGACTTATTGCCACAAATGGGCTACAATAATTTAGCATAAGTCTTGCTGCTTGAATTAATCATAACCTTATAGTTTCCTGCAGCTATACTGTGCATTCCTCCATCTGTGACTTGCCCTTAAACACTTCCCTCCTATATTGAGTGTCTGCGGCAGTTGAAGGGCTAAAGACTACAACATAAATAAGGTAGTGGACCAGAAAATGCAACCGTAAACAGACCATTTTTAGATGCATCAATAGCCACCAGCAGCCTTGATTCATCTGTTCTAAGTGACTTGTTTTATGCAGATTTTCTCAAAATTAGTCATAAATATAGTTTGATCCACCAAGTCATCCAAAACCCTTCATCCAACATGCATAGTCTGTATACAAAGAAGAATTAAAACACTGCTTTAAAAACAGCTTTGAGGCTGATAGCAGCTGCAATGCTTTATTAGCAACTTAAAGGGTAGCTACTGTTTTTTTTCAACCTGGATTCTATTTAACCACACTGTTTTTGTGTCTTCGTGACTGATAGGAAACACAATCTTTGAAATTAGTCCAGTATTAAGCAAGATTACTGCAGTTGGCAGCAGCAAAACTTATATTTACCTTGACAAAAGTGCTTGTTTTGCCACTGACAGGC
>NC_045746.1:14557942-14561268 GCF_008692095.1 Etheostoma spectabile
ATTAATATTCTAAGTGTCTGACAACATTTCTATAAGGAGGTCGACCATTCTGTTAAAGACTGAAAGATTCTTTTTTTTTTTTTTTAAACATCCGCAAAATTGCGTTTTCTAAATCCACCAGACTCCATGTAAATAAACAGTAATTTTAGCACAAGTCGACAGAAACAAAATAAAACTACAAAAAGCCGTTTTGGGTCGTTTTTCCTCTTTTTTTCCCAACCATCACAACTTTAGTTTTGGTTGAAACAAACACATTGTTTACCGATTTCCATGTGAAAATATGTTGGCTCTCTACACGCTAAAAGTATTACTTTTTTAGATGGAGTCTGATGGGTTTAGCGTTAGCAACCTCAGAACTGTTTCTGATTAAACAGAAAGGTTTCAACAAGGTTTTAAAGGTCTATCGCTGAAGGAATCTTTTCCATAATGTTGTCAGACACTTGGAATATTAATCTGAGCCTGTCAATAGAAAAACAAGCACTTTTTTGAAGGTAAATACAAGCTGGACAATTGCCTTATTAACTTACATGGTAGTTTGTTTCACCGCTGCTGACAGCAGCAATCTTGCTTAAAACTGTCACTGTGACTTAGAAGCAAAACATAGGAAAATAGGGTCCAGGATGAAAAAAGGAGACATATCATGCAAATGTTTAGGTTTGTACTTGTATTTTGTGTTCATCCTAGAACATGCTTTAATGCTCAAAAAACACATTCTTTTTTCTCGTACTGTCTGTCTGAACATACCTGTATTCAAACTCTGTTTGAAACGCTCAGTTTAAGTGCCTGTCTCTTTATGCTCCCCTCCTGAAAAAGTCCAGTCTGCTCTGATTGGCTTGCAAAAACAATATGGCACACCTTTGCAAAGGTAGTTCTTAAACCGTGGAGGGAGATACTCAGATGGTTGGGTGGGGGAGTATATTCTAAAGAGCCTACATGTGGCATAACAATGGGAGTCAAATCTGAGTGACTTGTTGAATCCCATGTTTTCTGATCTAGGCAACCCACAATAAACTAACTCGGTTGTATTATTTCACAGATTGTGGGTTGGTAGGCACTCCAGACATTCAAATGTATGTATGTGCTAAAAACAATTTCATGATATGCCCCATTTAACAGTAGTGAGTAATGAATCCATCACGATATTTTCAATTGACACCCAAAATCTTGGATAGCGGTTGCTCGGAGCAATGAAGTTTAGGTTTGTCATAACAATCAAAGTCATTTTTTTACATTAAACAGTTACAAGAACTTACAGCTGCTTCAGTCTCATCAAAGCTTGTTGTCCTTTTTCTGTTGCTCTACGTCATGGAGGTAGCTCCAGGTAGCTATGAAGAAAGATGGCATTGAGCCAGTTGTATTTCCTCCACACTGTTACACCTCCCCCACTGACCTCTAGAGCAGTAACCATACATGACTGGTCCATCGTCTATTTTCGTTGTGCCATAGTTTGCGCGTGGATTTATCAGACCAGACAACCTTCTTACACTCATGGGCAGTCTAGAGCTGATGTTTCTTATCTCACTGTAAATGCCTTGGGCGATTACCACAGACAGGAGAACTACCCCGTGTGCTCCTCTGTTGTTATACCCCATACAGACGAGACAGCACCAGAGCGCTCGGAAATTGATTGCTGTATCCCACAATTGTACTGTGATGTTAAGTGTCATACTGTTGACCTTTGATAACTTGTTATGGCTCGAGGCGCCCGGCGTCCCCCACATCTATCTTCCAAGGGCGGCCTCCCTAAATAGCAAGGGTTTTTAAGAGATGCATATTGTATAGCTTTGTGATTGTCAAAGCTATTGGCACCCACAAATAAACTCTGTAACACATGAATCACTTCATCTGAGAAACTCTGGAAATGAAGCTGTGGCTGCATGTTCTTGTTTGTGTAAAAGTAAGCGAGAGCTTACCTCATCTGCAGGCACAGGGTGTCTCTTCTGGTCACTGAGTCTAAATTTTATTTCTGGAGCCTCTCTGATTAAACCTTTTGGAGAGACAACCCAGATGGTGTGAAGGCAGTGACTTGTGGGCATTACCTGAGGCAGAGCTGGTTTATATTCTCCCTTCAGTCTTGACTGACTGTTTTCTGTTTGGGTTCATCCCGGTGCACTGCGGTGTGAATGTCAGTGTTGTGTGTCATCGCCTTGTGAACTCACAACCCCACACAACCAGGAAAAACCAGAGCAGTTGGATGCTTTACTCTCAGACAGAAAAGGCAACAACTAAATTCCATTCATTAATCAAACATCATGTGATTGTTGTTGTTACTATCGGTTATCTCTTAATTACTGTCACCATTATATTTAGTAAACTCTAGGCGAGGCTTTAAAGTCACCGAGAAACAGCCTTTTGAAAACATCTAACCTCCTTAATTTGATGCATCTCCTGTTGAAAGCCAGTTTGATTTAATGGAAGACGATATGCCTGCTGGAACTTTAATGCACTGTGACTTTTACATAAGTAAAAGTAAAGGAATTTTCCTATAGACAAACATAAGATTTTTGCTGTTTTGGAACACACTTTTTCAAATATATTCTTTCTTATTCAATCAAAGTTTTTTTTCATCTTTGCAGTTTGATTTTAAGTTGATTTTAAACTGTTAAACAACTTCCTAATGATTACGTATAACATTAGTATGACACATCTCAAGGCTTTAAATGCTTCCATCACCCCTCTTCTTCACGTGCATCTCTCTTTTATGCTGATGTGGGCTGATTTGACTCACGTCAGGAAGAAAGCTTACTTCTGACATTGTTGGATTACTCTACAGCAGGGATGTTCATCAGGGGGTCCAGGGGTCATAGGGGTTCCTCGGAGTCAGTGCAGGGGGGCTTCCAAATTATGGTTAATTTTTTTTTAAAGAATTTTGTTTTTCAAAAATGAAAAGGTCTTAACATGAATCCAACATTTTAGTAGCAAATATAGGATAAGGATATATATAATAAGGATTCACTGTGCTACATGTATGTTTAACATTAAAACATAATTTACAAACAATTGTTAGGCTATTTTAATAGCTCAGTATTCCATGCAAACAAAGGTATGTATAAAGGCTTTAGGCCGCCCAACACCTTATTGTAGGCCCAGTTTAATATGCAACTTCATTTTATACAATATACAGTTGTGCTCATAAGTTTACATGCCCATGCTTAAGTTGACTAAATGGGATACTTTACATTAAATCAACTCTTAATGCAAATCCAACCGGCTATTCGTCTAACTGAAATAAAACCATGCCAATCTATGTATGGTGAAGGGTATGTGATGATGTGGAGCTTTTTTAATTCCTTAGGCCAAGGGAACTTTATCAGGATGCATAGTAT
>NC_045746.1:14561278-14562208 GCF_008692095.1 Etheostoma spectabile
GAAATAACTGGCCTTTAATAATAAAAATCTGCCCGCCTCTATGGGAATTTTACATAGGGGCATGTATACTTATGCCCCCTCTATTTTAAGGAAGAACATTTATTTATTTACGATACATTATTCATTCACAAAGAAAATTGGTGTCCTTAAAGGTTGGATTTTACCTCATTTTTTAATTAAGTCATTAAGATAAATTTCCAAAACATGATTTTTTTATTCCTCTTTTTAGTCAACTTAAGCATGGACATGTGAACTTATGAGCTGTACGTAGTAGGGGGTTCCTACTCTGTCTTTCTTTCAGTTAAAGGGTCCTTGGCTTAAAAAAACGACCCCTGCTCTATAGAAAGGGGGGGAAAAAAAGGTTTTTCTAGCATCTTAATGCAGCCAGCCCAGCTTTTCTTATAGATGTGTAAGCAACAGCTGTTTGCCTCATTTTGCTTTATTTTGGCATGTAATAAACCTCTCTGTATAATAAGAAACATTTTGTCAAGACGGAGCCTAATGACTCATTATAATCCACTTTTTACAGAATATTACAAAATGTGTTCTTCCAGCTCTTTCACCATCTTTGCCCTCCAGCTAATGTTCTGTTGTGTCTAATCAATGGCAAGGCC
This sequence comes from Etheostoma spectabile, assembly GCF_008692095.1. NCBI lineage: Eukaryota > Metazoa > Chordata > Actinopteri > Perciformes > Percidae > Etheostoma > Etheostoma spectabile. The sequence continues at coordinate 14,561,893 of NC_045746.1, forward strand.
ATAGTAATTTGGTCTGATTGAAATCCCTCTAGGATAAAAACATCATTAGTGTGAAAAGAGAAATACATGACAAAAAACCAGATCAGAAATAAAAGTGTTTTTAATTTTCTATCCCACGGGGAAAATGGCCATATGTACCAGTGCTGATGATAATTGCTGGTTTGTTAATTGCGTCTTTTTTTCTGCATGTGTTAAAGTACAATTTGCATGTATCACACACTGCCTTTAGATTGATGAATTAATAATGTAGTAATGGTTTGTTTCCTTCTGTCAGACGCACACACACACACACACACACACACACACACACACACAC
>NC_045746.1:14562218-14572774 GCF_008692095.1 Etheostoma spectabile
CACACACACACACACACACACACACACACACACACACTCCCACTCTCTCACAATTTCACACTCACGTTCGTCTCTTTTCTTGCTTCCTTATTTTCTCTTTCTGTGACTTTTTCTCCAGATGAATTTAACCCTGAAGTTCCCAAACTGGAGAAAAGCGTCAGTGGCAGCAGCCCATCACGTGACCGCCTTCTTCTTACCGTGGCGATGCTGCTTGTGTCTGCTGTCCTTCTGTCCTAGCGACTTGTCACCGTGACTGACACCTCATGCATAGCTGGGACCGCCTTGTCCAAAGGGCTTTGTATCCACCAAGTTGTTGTAGTAAAAGTTGGCAGAAACACATGAGAGGATAATGCAGAGGTGCAACAGAACCACAGTCAAAGGGGACACAGAAAGGAAATCCTTGAACTTAAACTTAACTAGACTTTTAAAAAGGAGAGGCCTTTTGCTGTCATATTTACACTAGTGTATTTTGACACTCCATGTGTTGATGGACGTCATTATATGAATACCACAGCATTTCATACCACAACATGAACACCATTCCAAATCAGACTTCTGTGCTGCTGTCATGCCTGAGAAAGTGGACTTGTAATAAATTGGATGTAGACTACACACTCTTATTGTAGCATGGATATAAAAATCACATGAGGATTTTAAGCTGCACTGTTCAGCTCATGAAAGGAACGTTTTTTTTTTGTGACTGTACGCTTTGAAAAAGTTGGCAAACCTGGACTTTGCAGTGGATTTTTAGGCCTTGGACCAGGAATGCAAATGTTTAAAACTCAACTTAGATGTAGTTAAGAGCAAACTGGACTCTAGAACTGTACTCTTCTTACCTGGGCCATACAGGATATTTATATATATCAGTCTGCGATGAGAACAGCTGCCATTATCCTGGACACTGAAGAATGTTTTCACACTGGTGTGAGGGAGCTGCTGGTAATAACAGCCCAAGGTGTTTCTTAAGAAAAGGGAAAGACTTTGTGAGGATATCCACAGGCCTTTCAAGAAACCATTTCCACAGACATCAAAAATACCCCTGGCTTTGTGATAGGTACTGATGGAAAGCCTGTGTTTTTTAGAAGATGGCGAGTGTTCTCTTAGAACTAGTTCTTTGTCTGTATTTTCTGCCTTCACACTGTAACAACCCTAGAAAAATACAGACCCTGGACTAGTAATTTGACGGCACTTAGACGTGTTGCAAAGATTTTCCGAATGTCAAACCTTTCTCCTAGCAGCAATCAGCCGGGTTATTCAGAATACCACTAATTTCTAATTCTCAAAAAAATCCTTTTAATTTCTTTTCCACTATAGAGGTTCCCAGTCAATAAGTGCTGATGGCCATTACAGCAGTCAGTCACCATGGAAACGACCCCATACAGTCGCCAGAGTGCGGCAGCAGGTGCCTGAGGAGAAATTGTGCTTTGAGTCTCAAAGTAACGCTGCCGCCATTTTGTTAAAAACAAAACAAACAAAAAACACGTGTGAATGTGCAAAGAAAGACAAGTTCACTTTTTTTATATTGTAATACAACATAGGCTGGCAATTAATCAGATTACAATGTTGTGCTTTTTTTATTTATTTACTTTTCAAATGTATTTATTTTAACATTAAAGTATATTATTTATCTACCTAATTTATTAATGTGCATTTGTAGGCCTTTGCTCAATAAGCTATTGTGCCATTTTTTTAATTTTTTCTTAAACAGTGGAATTTTTACTGCAGCATTTTTGCTTGTGTAGATAAATAGGCAGATGTAATTCAGCCTGACAAACAGAGAGGGTTATTGGTTATGACTAATCAGTAGGGATATACGCTCAGTAACCTTACTCTCATGTAACAGATACTGCTAACCAGATTGTGTTGCTGAAGTGCATGTCATAAACCAACTGTGAATGCACAAACAGAGTTGATGGAAGACCAGCAAGTGCTGCACTACTTGTGAAAACGAAGGTTTCTGCATTGTAATGTATATTTATAATACATGCTGGTTATGGTGTGTGTGTGTGTGTGTGTGTGCGTGTGCCTGTGCGCGAGCGTGCGTGCGTGCGTGCGTGCGGCTCTGTCTGCCTGCTTTCCTGCGTGTGGAAGCGAGTTAGAGAAAAAAAACGTGTGCACATTTGTGTGCCTATGTATGTAGAATGTGTTTGTCCGCGCTTTTTGAGTATGTTGCATTTAGAAATTTCGTACCCGTTAAGGAGTCGTTTGTAGGATCTGAATATGCAAGTGTGTATGAGAGAATGTGCTCTTCTGTAATGTTAGTTTACGTTACGGGGTTTGGGAAGCGGGCAAAAAGCATTTACTGGTGTTGAAGACAACCACAAGAAACATGTTTACCACAAGAATGAATAAAAAAAACTGTAAATTGATCCAAGAATGATTAAACAATGCCAATTAAAGTCTTTTTGCAAATTTACTTCTGTGTTCATTTATCAGTGTATAACAAACTGAATCCACTGTTTCTTTGCCTCTGTCCTTTCTTTATCTTGATAGTGACTACATCACCTTCACTCACTTTGCACTCACTTCTGTTTGTTTTTCTTGAGCACTACTTGAAGGCAATGCTCTCCCTCTCACACCCCCACTTTTAGATCTGTTAGTTGAACAGACAGCACTCTTGCTACACATTCACTTTTTTACACGGCCCATCCTTACAGCACCTCGCTTCAGTTTTTTGCAAACACTTCTTCTGCCATAAAACATAATGACAGCATGGGGGGAAAGTCACGGCTCCACATCTCCCTGTGTGTCTCTCTCTCTCTCTCTCTCTCTCTCTCTCTCTCTCTCTCTCTCTCTCTCTCTCTCTCTCTCTCTCTCTCTCTCTCTCTCAAAAACGAAAATAACACCTGCAAGCCATTCATGTCTCCACAAATCTGTTTCACTCCTTCTCTCCATGTCGCTCTCCTTTCACTTTGCCTCTGTCAGCTTCTTTCTAATCTTTGTACACAGAACAGAAAGAAGCTGACAATAGGGAGGGACACATGTCTCAGAAGCACTAATGTCCATGTCAAAAGGGACAGAGGGAGCAAATAAGATTTCTTTTCTTTGATGTTATACATCAGGCCTGACATCACATTGGAGAGAAAGAAGTAGAGCAGATTCTGCTGTTGGCTGTCAACTTCTACCTTCCAGACGTGGGTCAGTGTTTGTGTGTGAGTGTGAGTGTGAGCTAGTGCCAAGAAACTTTCAACGTTAATTTGTATGTGACTGATGATTTAGTTGTCAGAAGTCATACTTAACCAAGCAGGTTCCAATTAAGTGATAATGCATTTGATATCTGTTTCACTGATGCTTGACTCTGATTCTGTCTGACATTTGTGCATTTAGCTGACAGACTGATAATTGTTGAATATTACAGTAGATCTTGGATTACAGCCCTTTACCTACTTAGAAGTTTGGACTTGCACATAAATGTTTCAGAGTTTTGACACCGGGAAAAAGGGGAAGGGTTTTAGCTGGCTCCAGGGCCTGAGTTGACAACTTAAACCATAATTTTGCAGGAAATAATCCCGCTGCTTTTTTTGGCACTGAGGCTGTCTCTGGTTAGTTATGTAAGGGAATTTACCCTGTCATATTTGCACCTTAAATATGTCTGAAAAAAGTGTATGTTTTGCTTTTGCCTTAATTGAACATTAATTGATGCGTTTACTGTTCAAATGAGAGGATTTGGAGTGTTGCATTAAAAATGCCCACCTTTCCCTGAGCAGCTGACACAGAGCTTCACGTTTCCACTGTGAAATAAGTGCTCTGTCCAGTCTCTAACTACGGAAGACATTCCATTAGCAAAAGCGGATGGCCTCTTCTCTATTTGGAGGCACATTATCGTATTCTGAATCATTTACTGTGAGATAAGCCATCTGTAGCATGGGCAGGCCCATGCCGTCGAGAAGAATTCCCCTGACAAACTGCACCGTCTGGCCCAAACAATGAAACAGATGCCTCCTCCTCAGAGAACTTGTTATAGCTCAGGACATCAATGAGACAATCACTGAGACTGGTGCTGCCTTCAAGTGCTTTTTTGGAAACTCCTCTTTCAAGGTTTGGAGTCATAAAAATGAGTTGTGTTTCGGTTACGTGCCTGTGGCGAGGAAAATTATGTAATTGACATAATCAAGTTTTTTTTGTGTTTTATTTGTGGAATCAGGCAGCATAAGAAAGAAATTTGGCAGCTGCTTTTGTCCAAAGATACTTAAAAAAAATACAGTACACACATATCAGGGATTGCTAAATTTGGAATAGGAGGCAGGAATCAAACACCTACTCTATAATTATATGATATAAGGAAATGTATAATGCATAGGCATAATGATTACTTTTACATGCACTGCAACTACATAGTAAACAGATCCATAGTAGCTGGATGTGTGTGTACATAGGCATAATAAAATATTTTCTGCATTCACTCACTGAACCGCTGAGGAAGTTTTTTTCAATTTCAGTTTTTTGTGGGTTCCTTATTTTTGAAGTACTTTGAGGTGTAGGCACAGTATATGTACAGACATGTATTTGCTGTATGTATGTGTAAACAAGGTTTGAGTTTCATGTGCTCTCTTTTGTCAGATATACTTTTAAGTTAAACTTTTAAGACAAAATATAACATGGGAAAACATTTCTATCAAGTGTCTTGTTGCTAGACAGCAGACGAGTATATATAGATTATGAGTATATTCTATATAGTGTAATCACCACATTACATTCCACCCACAGATGTCGCCAAAGCTTTTTTTGTGTCTGCTGGGGAGACAGAGATACTGTACATACAGGACATTTGAAAACCATTATGCAACAGATTTACTGTAAGTATGTTTGCCTATAGGATACAGATTCAAGTAAATAATTATGTGGTCTACTTACTTGGAATAGATTGTGTTATCTTTTATTCATCTAAGCAGGTCTGAACATGTGTTAAACTGGTCCTATTCAGGATCATGTTAGTTTGAGGGTGATTCATCACAGATTAAGACAAGTATTAACTTATTTTCCTTGTAAAACAGAAAATGTTGACCTATTTCCACTGAGTTAAACTGAGGTAAGTTTTGTGGGCACATAATCCCCCGTAAAACTGCTACTAGTCCTCTTTACACTTCATTTTTTGTATGGATTAAAGAAACACAATAGGCTATAACATGAAAATTGCTGAGTTTTAGAGGTAATGGGCCGATTATTTTACCCGTAGGTGTACAGAGGGCTACTTGTTTCCCCCTGTCCAGTGTTTATGCTAAGATGAGATAACTAGCTGCAGGCAGTAGCTCTATATTTAACACACAAACACAAAAGCGGGATCAATCTTCTCATGTAACTTTCAGGAAGAAAGCAAAAAGCATTTTTTTAAACTCAGAACTTTTCCTTTAAGTACATGGCATGAGTAAACTGTCCTGCAACTGTCATTGCACTCAGTGAACCCTAGCGTTCTCAGTTCCAGCTTTTACCTGTTTATCTGGTCGCAGGTGGGATCTCAGATGTCCCCTGGTCTGAAAGTATCCTATCGGGACCTTTTAAGATCTTCCTAGGATTTTGGATTTTACTTGACACTCCTCTAGCTTCAGGTCACAGTGAGTCAACTCCCCTCCTCTCAAATTGGAAACAAACCCAGGTGGGGGGTTTGAGCATACTTGGCAGGACAGTGGAGGATGATTTGACAGTCCACTGGTGATGTAAGCAAGCTTTAAAAGCAGGTGATAAGTGTGATAGGTGAGTTTTCATTTTAGTACATTTCACAGACTACTGAGCTGATACACAAAGCACTCAGGGTGAGAAAGATATGTGGGGTCGACATTCAATCTCATTAATTGTCCCTTTTGAGCTGATCAGATGAACAAGTTGTGTCAAAGTGTTTATGTGAAATCTGCAAGCAAGAAAATCAAGCTTCTTTGAAATTCCTCAAAAACTTGCATTTATTTAACAGTCATAATATGTCTTAGTTAAATGAAAACTTCCATTTTTACTATGACCGCACACTACTGGGTTTTATGAGGCAGACCTTGGAAATGTTAAGAGAGGCAGGAAAATGTGAATGTGCATCTTAATTAGAACGGCGTTAAGCTTCCTAGAGGGCTTTGCTGTTGCGCATATTCATTTGTGCTCTTGCCAATCCTCTTCAGATCAGTTGACTAATGTGTTGACAAGTGGAGGAAAGTCATCGCAGAATATCAAACAGACCACATTCGCCGTCTGCAGCAGCCTTGAGTACTAGCTGCAACAGCGTGTGTGTGAAAATGTTTTGAATATTAAAGAGGGCAAGATTGGACTGTAACAGGGCGAGAATTAACAGAGGTGGATATGATTCATAAAAAAGGACAAAGGGGAGAAATATTTCATTCTTTTAGTTAAGGTCTGCACTATATATTTTAAGTTATAAACATATCAGTAAAGTCACCTTTTTAGCTGATGTTAACTGTCGTTCCATTTAAGAAGCTAAAGCTTTGTATCAATTATAGGAAACACTATGTAACACTGCTGAAAGTTGCATTGTTCCTTTGCAGAAACTTTTAGGAAAAAAACATTTCCCATGTGTGAGTATATTAATGGATGTCAGATTTATGATGCTTTAACTGGAGCTTCTTCTTGGCTGGATTAACACAACCTTCTCCATGACTGTTTTTTCATCCCTCGAGCTTTCACTTGTTAAAAAAAAAACTGCCTCACATCTTGTCTTCCTTCTTGTGTACTTTTGCTTTCCCACTATTTCTCTAATTTTCACTGTTCTCAAACTGCGCTCCGCCTGTGTCCTCTCTCTTATTTTGTGTGTAATCTTTCTATGATCATTCATCATTTCATCTCACCCCTCGATCCCTTTTCTTCATTTTAGACTGTGGTACCATCCCTCCAGTCTCCACATTGTTCCTGGATCACTCCCGCCCCCCTCGCCTTCCCCTCTCCCTCTAGATTTAGCTTTAATCCCTCATTTCTGGGTACTACATCTGCACATCACTCAACAGCTGTGGACCTACTCACACAAACAGCCATAGACCTTGTGCAGTGTGTGTGTGGGCAGATACAGTACGTACATGCGGCCACACTTTGTGCATCTGGTCAAAACTTGAGCCCGAAAATAGCTAATGCTTGTCTCCAAAAAAGATGTTGTGAGAGAGTATTTGTGTCAGGTTGAACGATTCAGGATGTTGCAGACTGACCCAAATAAGTATCAAAGGAAACAGATAATGCTGTAAAATTCGCAGAAAGCTGCAAAGAGAGTACATCTAGTCTGGTTTGTAAACAAATCTTAAATAGAAAATCCGCTTTAAAGATGACATGTTATATTACCAAGAACTTGGATTTCTTACTTTTGATTTGTGACTCAAAACTGCTGTGGAAATCACTTCTGAGGTAATGTTGACATATCATTAAATGTTGATAATACTTTTTTTAAATGAATGCCAGCATTAAAGAAATAATCAATCATTGGTTTGAAAGGCAAACAAGTTGACAGCCATGCTAGCAGCTCTGTGAGCTGATACTTAGGCACAGGAGAACTTTGAGCTGAATGCTAAAATGCTGATGTTTAGCAGGTATAAAATCTATCAAGTTCACCACCTTATGCTAAGATAAGCTAATTAGTACTAAACACAAATGGCTAGCTGATGTCATTTGTTTTGCAAGGTTTTGGTCACAAACCAAAGCATTTAAAAAAACGTAAAATTTGACTGGATGACATTGGTAGATGAAAAGTCAGGGGATCACCAAAGTCGGTAGGCTTACTCCTCTGGGAATCTTAAACAAAGTGTCATAACAATCCATCCAGCAGTTAAGATATTTCAGTCTGGAGCAAAGTGGTGGAGCAACCATAGACCAACATTGTTATCCATAGAACCATGCCGCTAGTGTGGCCTAATATCAGGGACTACCAAAGTCATTAGGATTCATCCACTGGACACCATAGATACTTGTAATTGTAAGGGCAATCCACGCCAATAGGCTACTAAATTACAAAAATGCCAACCTCAGTCCATAGGCTTCATACTCTATCTGGAAAACATTCCATGCTAATCTACTACAATAGTTGAGATAATTCAAAGTGATGGACCAACTAGCATTGCTATATCAAGAGCCATGACGCTAGAATGCAGATCAAATCTAAGTCCACTCATGTCCAATACAAGCTAAATGTTTTCAAATTCAGAAATATAAATTCAATTCCATAACATCATGTAGCATATATATTCCATGGGGGATTTTTTGTTAAAATGAAACATTGGTTTTGTCAACACCAATTTTGTATGTTTCAAACGCTTAACTCTTCAGTCTGATGATCAATCACGGATATGAAGGGGCATTTTATTTAAAGGTAAGGCGTATTGCACTTCATAACTACATGTTGTACCATGTTTGAGCATGTGTCAAATCTACTTACTTCAACTGGCTTCAGCTGTCACAAGGTATCGTGACTCATGTTTTCCCAAAATGTCAGCTTGACAAACTAATTTTGCAAATGCCTTTCAGTTTCAGTATTTTTCTTCTGTTTTACAGTCTTTGATGCAAACTAAGACCAACATGCTGTGTGACTTAAAAACAAACATTCAAAAAGAAACAGAAATACGGAAACCAATCTCATGAAAACATTCATGGTTTCAAAAACAATCTGTGTCTATAAATTGTCAGTGTTTTCATCGTGTTTCGTTGACAGCTATGCATTGGCTTCAACAGAAAACTTTCTCATTTTGGAGCATGAATAATATTTGAGGCTGAAGCCAAACACCCGTTCACAGCACATAAGACTCGCGTGAGCGCCACATTACACCAGCAGGCTGCAAAGTGTTAATGATCATAATGATAGATGAGATGTTAACACAGACTGGTGAAGCATTCAAATAAAGTGAAAGAACAGACTGACATCTTGTTGCTAGAGCTTGAAAGTGTTGTAAATGCACGCAGAGTTATTTTAATGAATCAGCCATAAAATCGAAACATAGTTTTCCATAAGTAGAGTTAACTGTTTTTTAAGGTTTAACGTTTTTTGTAATGTTGGACTGGCAACATCTGTAGTGTTTGCAGAGATTGCATGTCCTACTTAGATTTTTTTTTCCCAGCCACTCAGCAACTCATATTTACAGGAAATCCAACATTACATGAACGCAGCTTGACTGTTGGTTGGAAGCCAGCAGAGGACCAGCCTTTAGCAAGCAACACCTGTACCTAATAAAACCCCTGTCTCTATATCTGTGAGCTTCAGTAAACACTGAGGGAGGCTGGGACTGTGATGAAAACTTTAACTTTAAACACTACATGTAAAACTGTGGCACATGTGGTATGTTTCATGTTACAACCCCTCCGAACTCAGCCACAGTGTACTGTACCAGGAAGCTGTATGTAAAACAATTAACCAATAAAATCACTGCAAACATTTAACAATCAATCCCTACAAACCAACTCCTTAACTGATATCCCACTGATTTACACGTTTGAAAGATGGATTCACTCCAGCATCTTCTGTCAGCATGAGATTTAACAAATTAAAGAAGAGAGGAAAGAGTTGGTGTGTTAAATCATCATTAATGACAAATGTTGAAGGTCTGTTCAGTAGTCAGGGTTTATGTGGGTGGGAGGGTCATCCTGTAGGCTACTAATCCCTTCTACAGCCATCCATGTTATAGCTATAGTGCGTAGTTTCTGTCACCCCCATGAAAAATTCTCAGAAATGACAATAACACTGTCGGCGCGTCCACATGATACAGTAGCTAGTAGCCAAAGATGACATGGAGGATTGAAAAAACATGATGAAGAGGTCCCTTTCTTCACTGGAGTTTATGCACGGTAAATTCAGCGGACACCACAATCATCTTAATATATCCATACGGAGAAATACAGAGAGCGATGTGTGGAGCCGGCGTCTTAATTAGCTTTGTAGCAACTCATTTGGCAAGGGCTAGAATGTAACGGATTTTTAATAATATCAAAAAATTATGCACTAAAGCTTTAAATGTAATTTCATTGTGAATGGACAACTGACAACTGAAAGGCTTCTAAATTTACCACACACTGATCGAACTGCTTACCAATAAAACCAGCAGGAATAGAAGAAGATGAATAGAAGGCCCTCTGATGAGTAAAAGCTCACTGTGGCTCTTCCAGTCTGCCTTGCTTCTCTGTAGGACTGGAGGCCGCAGCATGTTTTGGTGTAATATTCATATTAATAACTAATGGGTTGTAATCCCAATCCCTCCAATGGAGCATTGATAGAGCCCTCAGATGGTTTTTTTTTCTCCTGATTGTGTATACTTTTATTTCTGCTTTTGCATATTTTGCAGTTTAAAGTGATGGAAGAATTGAGAATGAAGAATAATGTTACGGAGAACTTTGTGTTCTCTCATTTTCTTCACTTTCAAAAAGCTCAATCTTCATCATCATCATGTCAAAGGTGTCACATTAATTCTGACACCTTTATATAATTAGATAAATTGGATCATGGAAGATATAATTACCAGCCTGTATCTTTAGAAAATATGAAGGGGAAACACTTGTAAATGCCTTTGTTTCTCCGTCAGAAAGGATGTTGCTGTGCATATGGGTTTTATTTCGCTCTCACTTCCCTGAAGACAATTGAAATTTTGGAACAGATT
>NC_045746.1:14572784-14598912 GCF_008692095.1 Etheostoma spectabile
CCCCCCCCCCCCCCCCAAATCACCACTTTTACTTTTTTCATCAGCAGCCTTTACGAGAAACTCTGATAGAATTAGCAGCAAACTGTGATTTTAAAAAGTAATTCTAAAGATTAATTGATGTTGAAATGCCGGTTTGCACTTCTGGCAATCTCTAATGGCTCCATCTTCAATTTAACATATCTTGTGTCACTTTCATGAAGGATGATAATGATTTTTAAGTATTTCTTATCCATTACATTTCTGTACAATTTAAATAAAAGAGACTGTTAACAGAGAGCGTGGAACTTCCTGGTTCATTTACCCTTTAATGACCCAGAATAAACCTCACTCCCACTCTGGCATCAAGGTCCCAGAATGGGCGCAAGAGTCAGTACTGACAGACGCTGATGACTTCCAGGCACAACCTCAGTTTATCCCCATACGGCTAATGCTGCTATCCCTAACGACACTCGATTAACAAGAGTTTGATAGTAGCTCTTTTTAATGGAAAGCTAGATGTAGAGTGAAAGAGAGAGAGAGAGAGAGAGAGAGAGAGAGAGATAGATGGCCTTTTATCCATTATCAACCAGCCTATTCTGACCTCGGCCCGGACATGCATGGGGCTAAGCCCTCTCAGGCCATCAGGATGTGTTATGAAATAATGTTGATTTTACTAAGTGGGATCAAATGGAGGTAAATTGTACACAGCATTTTTATTTAAATCTATAAATGGAAATTGAAAGAGCAAACAATGTAGATGCAGTATGAGTAAAAAAAGATTGATGTGTGAGACGTGTTTCAGTGTCTGTGGGGGCTCATTTGAGTTAGTTGAGTGCAAATGGGGATGTGCATGTGTGCGTGTGTGTGCATGTGGATGCATGCTCAAGGCAGTTCTTATTCAACAGAATGAAAACAAGTCAGAACATGGTTACATGGTTCACCTGTCCTTGCAGGGCTGTTACACAATCCCTGCTCAGTTGAAGACTTGTCACGGTAAAGCAGAAATAAAAATTGCATTGGCCTTCTGTTCGTATTTTCTACAAGTTGTTAAGCTTGTTCATGTTATAACGTTTTACTTCATTCACCACTGGCAGTGGTACATTTAAATGTTATTTTAGCTTTACATGAGAAATGCCCATTCTTGCATTGTGCTCTATCATAGATTATTTTCCTTTTTTAAGGTTAATTTGTCATACATTTCCCCCGCCCAAAGAGGAAGCAGATGATGCCTTCAATGGTTTGTTGTTATTTCAAAAGACTAACCGACATTTAAACAACTCACTGACATGGTATTCACAATTTCGTAAGTGGATATTTTCTGACAGCTTCAAGTTGTGACAAACACTATAATGTCAGAGCCAATCGAATATATATACATACAATAACATCACTATTAAATAGTAAATTGATGGTTAATCTTTAGTTAATAGGTATTTTACTGTTGAAAGAAATTATAATTTATTGTTATAATCAATGCAATTTTATCATTTGTTTAGTGTATACAGATTTAACTGCAAACATACATTTCCAACAACTGGTAGACGTTCAATGTCTTGTAAATTCACACTTCAGCAGGTAGGAGACTTGCTGTCATTGTTGCTTTAACCCAGATGCTGTGATTCAGCATTTTTAGAACTTGGTCATATACAGACATTGATAACACGCTAGCTACCTGTTACCAGTTTTCATCCTAAGCGAAATTTGGTGGCTAACTGGCTTCATATTTAGAGCGGTATTGATCTTCTCATCTAATGAGTGAAAAAGTGTATTTCCCCCAAAACATTTCGTAACTACTCCTTTAACTTTGGTGTACTTGACGTGACTACATGAGCGCATGTATATTGGTGATATATATCACCAAGCCTTCAGCATCACCTATTTGCTACTTGGCTCTTACGCAGCTCTCCACACACCTTTACCCTGCTGCTCCAGGCAACAGGCTAACTGCTGGAAAAAAACCAATCTATTTTTAGCAGATCACGAGCAAGGAAGGTCTCCCAAATCTTTATAGTATGTCTACCCCACTGGCCAACATGGACACTCTAATTAATCCTTCACTGAGTGTTTTTTCACTGGAACAGTGAAATTTGCAATAGGAATGGGATGATTTATACCCGACTGGACTGAGCCCCTCTGAGATGAAGCTTACTGTGCATGCACTAATGCCTACTTGAAGCCCATTGGTGGAAATCCAAATGAGGGCACATCACACCAGATAGTATCCATATGTATTAGCCGACCAAAACGGTTCAGGAGAGGCTGCAAACAGACCATCCAGCTGTTGTGCTAGTTGTGTGGTAAACACAGCAAGGATTAGCCCCTACTCTAAAGCTTGGAGATAATGGTTTAAAATGGCCCAGGGTCAAAGGTTGATTACAAGTGTCATTTTCTGTGGGCGGCATATTATGCTCCCTGTATCTTGTCTGCATTCAATAGAAAGACCCCTCATCCAGGTCAGCGTCTGAATATCCGCCGTCACATCAGATGGACATCACATGCACAAACAAGCTGGCTCACACACACATACACACACACACAAAGTTACATATACAGTATACAACATACAGCACGTCATTTCCTCTCTTTAATGAGCGAGAAAGGCCTAAAGTGACAAGCACAAGCACTTACAAGCACTCTAAACCTTTGCATAAAGAGTAACATTTGCACCAGGTCTTAAAAGATCTTCATTGGCATAATAATGTTACTCTTTATGTGAAATGAGCACAGATTAAAATGCATACAGTACTTATCACCTTGAGTAAATGAGTAAATAAAAAGCATACTATTGCTATTATGAGTGCTTTTCTATGTAACAGCATTGTTTGTGTTAGTGTATGTTAAAGACGGAAATGAAAATTAAATGAATTGAGTGAAAATAAAATGATGGCTTGTTGTATGATTAGAATATTGGGCAAATGTTTTGCACCTCGCTTACGTTTTTTAGGGGAATTCTGAGATTTTTTGGGGGCCTTTTTGCCCTTCCCCCCCAAAAAAAAATTCTGACAAAGGTAAACATTATAGCCTGCCTGCTTAACATCAGCATTGTCACTGTATCCATGTTGGCATTCTGACATTAGCATTTAGCTCAAAGCACTCACAGAGCTAGACTGTTTATCTCTACATTGCACTCTCTCTCTCGTGGCTGTTAATGTCCAGACCTTTAGTTATGTATATGTTTTTGGCCTTTAAAAAGATTAGCAACTGAATTATCAGGCTTACGTGATTCCTATGAACAACAAAGGAGTTATTGAATCATGAAATTCAGCTCATTTTTGTTTCCAAGAAAGTTGGCTACAGCATATGGGAGTACATCTCCTCAACAGCAATGCCAAATGAAGGAACAGATTAGTTCTTTGTCAACTCTGTCATGTCCAGTTACTTTCTACTGAAAAACCTGTTCGACAGACAGGACTTGTCTCGCACTCCACTCACACAAACAGCTTTCCCTGCACAAACATGTTTCTTTTTAAAGAGTCTCCTACTCCCCTGAGGAGACAGGGAGTGAGTATGCATATTCATGATAGGAGTGTGTATTATCATAGTAGAGCTAAAGACAGGAACGTATCCTGCATTGGGTGACTCTTACAACTCAAGTGAATGATGCAATGCACAGGAGGCCATGCAGAAAGAGAGCCAGACAATAATTATTAACGTAGCCTGTTTAAGAATGAGAGCTGAAAACCAAGCCATTATAGGGGGTAAATCCATAATGCAGAAATCCCAAGAGGCAGCACCTGCCTGCATGCAAAAACACATGTCTTTCCCAAGCACCCACACACACACACACACACACACACACACACACACACACAGCATGCAGGGCCAATGGATGCTGTTGCCGTGTTGGAGTGAGGTGCAGAGAGGGGCCCCTCTTGGGCACTAGGTCTTTGTTCCTCTTTCATGGGCTCTGCTTCCCTCTGATGATGGTCCTATTGTCTGTGCTTCCAGTGGACCTGCACCATTCAGGCTGGCTGATAAAGCCCCCTTTCACAAAACTGAAGCAGGGGAACGAGGAGGGAAAGAGGGAGAAAGGGGAGAGAAAGGCAGTGATGGAAGTGTGGAAAGGCAAAGGAGATGGGAAGGAAAAATGCAGCAAAAAGAGAGGGTTAAAGGCAGGAAAGAGAGGCTTGTGATGGAAGAGAGACTTCTGGTGAAACTTTTAGAAGTGGACTAAAAACCAGAATTACAATAACAAAAGAATAACTGGATTGGAGTAGAGTATTTGAAGGTGGATGAAAACTGGCTCCTCATCTGATGATCTGAGATTAGCCATCAGGCAAACAGAAGTTCTTGTCCCTATAGTTGTTTCCAGCCTGTTAGATCATGCACTGTGCAGACAAAACCGGCACATACCCAGCGTGCATTGCATGACCCTTACTGTTTTTCCATCACTGTTATTTTTTCGGAACTTTGAGGAGAGCTTTGTACCACCCTTAATGAGAGCTAACATCAGCGCTTGACTCTTGGCTGCAGTTCAGAAAAACACAGATTATGTAATTATGCTGATTTATTTATTTATTGTGTGTAACCATGCGACTGAACCAAACATGGGCTCTTTTTGCTCAGAAAAGCAGGCAAAGAGAAGGAAGAGGAGGAGGAAGAGAAGGCAAAAAAGTGACCGCTGTCGCTGTCATGCGGAGCCGGAGGGGATGCTGCTGAGAATGTCACACAGTGTTCGGTCATACCAGCAGGGCTTGGCCTTGAGGCAGCCTCTCCCCTTTCTCCTCCACAGGATTAGAGGGGTGAGTGGTGAGCACTCATCATGGTCATGCGTTTTTCACCAGCTTGCTTCACAAGCGCGCACAGGGGAAACGCACATGCAGAAAGAAAGAAATAAACAGTAGCCAAGTACCACAGGAACACATGGATTGAGGCCACAAGCCATAGAAGGATAAGGAAAGAGTGAGGCAGCTGGTCACTTCAGATGGTTAATGATCCAGTCACCTTTCACTCTGACTAAAAAGCAAGAGAACAGAAATAACAGACAAGAAAAATGTTTGCCCCAAAGATTTAATGAGATCTTTCCACCATAGAGATCTTTCTACCAAGAAGTTCATTAATCTGCCCTGAAAAGCAATAATCTAAAAATAGTTGCACTAATGATGAGTATGATGAGTAATATGTCAAACTGATTCTGTGTGCTAATTCTGGTTAAATCCTTGTGACGTGATACATTGCAGAGGAGGTGGTCATCATATAATCTGTACTGAGCCCATCCAGAATGCTCCATGTCAAAGTGTAATAGCTTTATCTGAGGCATCACATATTGATACTTATGTCATGTCATGTCAAAAAAACACTTTTTATATTATGTTAAATGTCAAATAGGAGAAGTGAAAGAGCCATCCGAGAGCAAACTGGTCTGTGCCAACACATAAGATGAAGATGCCCTCCCAGATACAGGAGAAAAACATAAATCAAAGCTGATGACTCAGTTTGACAAGTCAAGCACTCTCATTTGGACTTTTTAAAGCTCAAATGTTCACCCACATCTGTGAGAGAAAACTAACAAATTGCTTTGCCTATCCTCATCAGAGGGACTTCAAAGCAGCCTGGTACATCACGCTGTTTAAGGTCAAAATAAAAAATAAAAATAAAACTTTCTGCAACGTTAAAAATATTCAGAGATGATTACAAAGCCCTGCCAAAAGTGCATCAGTGTGTCCAAGCAATGAGCAATCAAAGAGGTGCAGTGTCCGTTTTCATTCAATCATTTTAATCCAGTGACTGCACCCATTACATGTCTGA
Organism: Etheostoma spectabile; assembly: GCF_008692095.1. Lineage (NCBI taxonomy): Eukaryota > Metazoa > Chordata > Actinopteri > Perciformes > Percidae > Etheostoma > Etheostoma spectabile. The sequence continues at coordinate 14,578,512 of NC_045746.1, forward strand.
TATCTTACAGGCTCATGTGTGTGCACAGGGGTCATTCAGAGGGCCAGAATAGATTTAAAAGGTATCAGGAATAGAGCTGAACAATTATGTAAGCCAAGAGATCCACTAAATTAGCATTTGCATAAACCCTTACATAAATAGACATCTGAAAAAATACACTGTTGCTTAGACTCTGATAAAAATAGCCATTTTGTGAATGAAGAGGGGGGTTGCAAATCCATAGGTTACAATGGTAATTACAGGCGGGCTAGAGGGGAAGACAGGAAGAGCTGAAACTGAGTGGCGGGTGAAGCCGCAGGGAGGATATGTTTTTAGAGGAAAAGTGGATGTGTTCAGGACTTCCATCCACACAGCAACAGGCACTGGGACAAAACAACAAGAAGAGAAAACAAGAAATGTGGAAGGAAGAGAGGAAAAAGATGAAGAGCTGTGGTAGGGAAGAGAAAAAAACAGAGAGGACCATGGAGGAACTAGTGTCTTATATCTTCAATATGTAATTCTGACCGTTGTAGTACTGTATGCAACTTGGATTTAAATTAAATCATACTCAACAAATATGATACTAATAACACGCTCAAAGTATATTTTGACCAAATGAACAAAAAGCAGATTTAAGAATGCAAAGTGGAGAGACAGAAAGATTAATGCCATTTGAGCAATGGAGGTATAGAGAGAGAGATGGGGGAAGTTAAGGAAGGCGGAGGGAAAAGGATGGAGCAGGAGGGGTAGGTTAAGTACAAATTTGGAACCACACAAGCCAACCACACGCTGAAAGACTGTAATTTGGATTTTCCCAGAATAGCCAGTAAACGAGGGACAGAAGAGGGACGGAATAACATAAACTCTTTAGCAGCACGCAACACGAACAACAACACACTCCCCAGGACAGCCATCATACAGTATCTCTCTCCCTCACACACACACACACACACACACACACACACACGTATATAGGCATACATATAGGCAATGCATACACTGTACTTATGTGTATACACCCCAAAAGGATTAGAGAGTTACATGTACATGTACAGAAACAAAACAGTGTAGACTGTACAACTCCCTCTGTTGAAAACGTTGCAAGGAATAGTTCAACATTTTGAAAAATATATTCTTTCTTGCTGAGATTGATACCACTCTAAGGGCTGTACAGTGAATAGCCAGTTATCTTAGCGTAGCACAAAGACTCAAAACTGGGAATTAGAACAGAATCCGCCTACCGGCCCATCTAAGGCTGTTTCTTCTCGTCTTGAGGTCTCTGCAAGAAAACGAGCATAAACCCAGAACTGAACTGGATTTTAAGAATAAATGTAACAATACATTAACCTTCCGCTCAACAGAATTTATCCATAATCAGCCCCAAAAAAAGGAAGTGATGTCACATTTCTGATGTGGGTGATAAATTATTGAGCAATCATTAACTGTAAACAGCGTTTGAGACCACTCACACAGTTTGTAGTCTGGTAGTGCAATATTGTACAAAACAAGGTGATGATGCACCTGCAAAGTAATTGGTTTTAGCATGGACTAAACAAATGAGATGTACCTCAATTAGTGAGCTTTAGCTGGCTTGTAGGCTCATTTTGTTACCTTTGGACAGAACCAGGCTAGCTGTTTCCCCCTGCTTCCAGTCTTTTATGCTAAGATAAGCTGGCTGTGGCTGTAGTGTGCAGACATGAGAGTGGTATCAATCTCCGGAGTTGGGATCAACCAAACAATATCCTTGGTACTCAGATCTGCACGACGTCTTGAGATTTGGGAGGTGTTGGCTCCTCCGCAGTCTTCTACACAACACCCTTCACTTCAGAGACCCACAGAGATGTTTTTGTGAACCCTCAGAGAACCATAATTCCAGCCTTAGACTTTCCAATGGCGGTTGCTGTAAAGCTAACACAATTGATTTATTCTTAAAATTTTCTTTTTTTCCCTCCTGTTTTTCTTGCTGTGGTCATTGTTGTTCTTTACTGACACAAATGTCTCTGTAACTGATCACGCCACTTCTACAAGTAATTATTAGTTCTGGTATGTCCTAAAACAGCTGAAACTAATAATCTCATCAGCAGCAGTAGTGTCACGGCTGATTTATGACTTTGCGTTTAACGCTACTACACAGGCCTGCAAAGTGGCGCACACAGTGAGCTCTAGATATCCATCTCTGTGGAGGTTATGTCCTCGTCGAGAACCTTTCAGCTGCATGTCCGTTGTGGAGACAATGCACAGAGATGTGTGGTTTCCAGCAGCTGTCCATCATGCTTGCCGAGAGTTTTAAATATATGCATTCAGCATAAATGGACACAGATGTTTTGAAAAAACTCTGCAGGACTTGACAAACTGTCTAAAACCTTAACAGCATGGATTGCAGAGAAGTATAAACAAAGTGTCATTCACCACACAGCACTTTTTCATGCAGCTTTACTTCATTATCATTTCGTGAGTGGATTTTATAATAGCCCGATTCTGACTAGAAGGTGGCTGGTTTCAATTCTGGCCCTGCTGGGGAAACCTTTACGGGGGAAAATAAAAACCGTTAAAAACTGCTCTGTTTAATTTCAGTAACTGCTGCCCTTTAGCAATGTATCAACAGTGGTACAGTATGCTGTGGGTGAATGAGGTGGCTGTGTACTTGAAGCTAGCAAAGTAGTAGCAAGCTTTAGTCCCACTGATAAAGGAGTAAAACAAAAGACTTCTTTGGTGTTTGACCCCTCAAGGAGGTACATTGACATAGTTACAGTTACTGTTGCCCAGTAATGGACAAATTCAACAAAGAAGAAAATGATTAGAAAATAAATAGTGTTGAATAATTTTTAAATTAAGAGTCCCATACTATCCTTCAACTAATCTCTCATCGTCAAAACCAAGACAAACTAATATATAATGATACTCTTAAACTTGATCTCTTGTCATTCAAAAACTACATTTCTTTGGACCATAGTCACGTAAAAATCTTTTAAATTGGCAGACTACACATCTACATTTAGACTCACTAGAAAGCAAAAAGAGATTTTGCTTTACTAATCAGAGGTTTTTTTCCAAAACAAAATGAGTCTTAAACAACCATAGTCATAGTAGCTGAGAGTTACTATAAACCTCATTATGCCAATCCCCAAGCTCCATTGTGTTGAGTACAAGGTTAACCTGAAATGTAATGTATTCTTGATTGACATCTTCATGTTGTGCCATAAATGTAACTCCCACATTCATTTAGATGAAGGTTGCTTATCTATTTTTAATGTATGTGCTGGTTTGTCATGCCGGCATAAATATTTACACAGTCACTGCTGTGCCTCTCTCTGGGGTACAACCTTTTTATTCATTTTTACCTTGTCTGACTCATTGTACATTTACGTCTAATCACTAGGTTGGACGGAAAATGATAACAGTGAAAAAATATCACGAAGATATAGTGGCAATACGGTCAGCCCTCCGCCCAATGCTCTATTACAGCAGGTCAAGCGTAAGAAGTAGGTCAGCTGTTGATTGAAACTGGGTCAGGTTGGCCTTCTGCTGATGGCCCTCGGGCTAGCCAATGTGGGTATTAAGTGTGCGCTGCCCTCATTAACAAACAATAATGTACACTCCAGGATTAACACTCTATGATTGTACTCGATGACTTAACCTAATGTCCTTTTTGACTATTAAAACTAGAAACTCGCTTGAGGATGGAAAGAGATTAGGGTTTGTTCATTTTTAGATTCTAGGCACTTAGCAGAAGATTTGAAGTTTATCACTAGAATTCAATTCTTAAATCAGCAGAATTACATGCGGCAGCCAACTGTATGTTCTCACAACATGACTGGATTGGTTCATGCTGTATCTAGAGTAGCTTTCTAGCAGGGATCATTTGAATGAAAAAAGAATTTCAGTGAGCATGCATCTTTTTGGCCAAAAGTTTGATGAGAAGATTGATACCACTCTTGTGTCTATACATGAATATAAAGCTACAGCCAACATTTGGTTAGCATAGCTTAGCACAAATAGTGGAAATAGGATGAGACAGCAAGCATGGCTCTGTCCACAGGTATATAATGTTTTTGTACAGAATGAAAAAACAAGATAGGAACATATTAGTGAGCTTTAGAGGTGCTGGTAGGATGATTTTGTTACATTTGAACTGAGCCTGGCTAGCTCTTTTCCCTTTGTTTCCAGTCTTTATGCTAAGATGAGCTAACAGGTTGCTGTCAGCTGTTAGCTTTATATTTGCAGCCTTCACTTTGCAGCAATTCAGGTTGTTTTCAGAAGCCCTACGTCATTAATCAGTGACTTTAACCACTGATTAAGTGGTTACTAAGCCTCCCTTCCTGTGGGATAGTATTCACTTGCTTAAACCCATTTGTGAGTTTATTGGCTCAGAGTGTGTGTTATTACCACAATGTTCTTCTTCTCTATGGTTTCTGAAACAGCAGCCCGGCGTGCTAGTCACTGCTGCGATGAATCAGCCCATCATTGAAAACCCATATCACCACCAGCCATGTGTCATTATGTATTCCCTGAACTTCCTTTCGTAGCTCTGTGGGCACCCTTCATTGTGTTTCCAGATTTTGAAAGACACATTCAACACATCTGTGATTTTCATCCTTCATTAGGCAAAGCAAATAACCTAAAGGTAGAGAATCAGGGCTGAACCACAAAGACGTGGCTTCACTTGTTTGATTTGATGCAAGATTGAATTTCTTGCCAGCAGTAAACAAGCTGGAGGGCACACTTGACATCAGGGGGGAAAAAACCTTGGTTGTCATGACAAGTCATGGAGATGGGCTTGATGGCATTGTTTTGCACAATGCGTGGAGCATCATCAACCAAAATGTTGGGAAGGATTTTTTGTTTTGGTTCTGCATGTTGATTGCTTATTTGCCATGATGCCAAAATCAGTCAAGGGATGCAGTGGGCAAGATCATGTTGGCTCTCTGTTAGTCATTTAAGAAACATTGTACATTTAATAGGGCTGACATACACCCTAATTGTTGCCAAGGACACTTTGTTTCCATGCAGGACATCATTCTATTCATGTAGATGTGACCACATCATTTTGCTGTCTGTGAAAGCAGTGACATTTTGTACTCTTGCTAATACAAGTATCCCCATACACAACTCATTATTTTAGTTCCCAAGATCATTTCATTCTTCAATTAAGTAAATAAAGAAGTTTTTGGCAAGCCCTGAACCACGCTTGGATGAGAATAAATCATTCTGACAGGTAAGGAATCTTTTAGTAGCTTTCATGCAGCATTAAGCCAAATGTCCAGGCTAATCATATTTGATCAAACGATCTCATCATCACAGATTTCTCTGCTTAAAAAAAAAGAGTAAAGAGGGCTAGATTAAAGATTGTAATCACCAAGCTGAATGTGCTCAGGTGTTTTTTTTCTTCCTGCAAAGGTGCTGCAGGCCATTTACACGGCCATCAAAAGTGCACAAATGGAGACAAAGTAATATATAATCACACGAGATGCACACATGTTCATTCAAATGACTGCATGCACTAGCACTTTGTCTACATTATATAGAAGCACATGATTTATTATCAACGCTCATGATTTTATCAACAAATGTAGTTTTTGGTTTGAAATCCTTTTTGCCGCAAACTGTTCAGCTGGTTGAATTTCTACCCTGCCACAAAAGTAAAGATAATTATTCTTGGCAAAGGAACAAAACTTTTCCACAAAACACATCAATGCATCATGTCCAATCTGTGCTCAAAGGTCATGCCAGTTGCTTGTGTCTGGTCCAGTCCTGCTGTTGGATACTGTCACACCCAACACTTCCACAAAATCAAAAACGACAGACGAATTGAACCGTTTTTTTGGAACTCTCATTTCCATCCATTTTACTTCCGCTGCCTTCCAACCTCCGGCAGAGCTGAGTCCTTTCAATTTGATTAGTATATTCTCTGCCATGTCAATAACGTTTTTAAAGAATAAATCACATCCTGCCATGCCTGGGGGATCCCCTGTGCCAAAAACAACAAAAGATTCTGACAAAAAGGCTTTTAATTTATGCTTCATCCATAAGTATGGACTGAATTCTCATTGGGTTGTTGTTGATCTAAAAGCATAATGACCTGTTTTCCAAAAAGACTGAACTTGCCATTGATATTCCAGTTTTTGTTTGGTCTCCTAGTGACATCTCCATGTCTTTGTTCTATTTTGTACTGACCAATGACTGTACTATTTACTTAAGTTGGTTTTTCTGTGTTTTGTGGTCTTTTTTGTTTGGTATTACACAGTGAGTGTTTTGTTTGACGATTTGTAATGTGGTCAGCACTCACACGAGAGACATGTCCAGTGGAGGGTGGTTGGATGATTATTGCGAGTGTGTGAACTGAGCTGTACAACTGAATAAAAATATTTGCATTTTTGGGTTTAGGTTTGTCCAAAATGTATGCATCTCTACCTTTCTAAATGTGTGTGTCTCTTCAGTTCTAGGAAAGTCCTCTCCTGCTTTCTTTCTCTTAACTTTCCATCTGCATGTATTTGTATATTTGCATTGGGAGAAACCTGGGAACGGCCAACGTCTGGACAAACCAGACAGACAGACGAATGAACATGCCAAAATGTGACCAAGAGAGAGGAAGGCAATGTTAAAAACAAGGGAGGACAAGATGAGGAAAAGGCAGAGAGAGCTTGGACGGTGGAGAAAGTGTAGAGAGACGGGGCCCCTGACCTGACCACACCGACACACTTGGGTCTCTCTCTTCTTGCCAGCTGTGCATTGTGGTTGATTTGTAGAGGACACACTTGCACACACATATACTTATCTACGCATGCTGGTGATGAGGACATACTTGGCCTGCGTGCATGTGTGTGTTTAAGTTTGTATTTGGATGTGACAGCCTATCCATGCGTTCTAAAGAGAGTGTGGATGCTACCAAACATCCTACCGTCTGTGTTTGTTTTCCTTCTAGTCTTTGTGCCTTTGTGCTCATGTCCCTGAACCTGTATGCACATCTGTGTGTACACATATATTTACACATCTGCTGGCGTGTGCTGGTGCTCATTTCCATCTGTTTTTCTTTCTCAGCAGCCATGAGAGGGCAGGATATTTGTGTGTAGATTGTCCCCACGTACCACTCCATCATATCAGCTTCTTCACTGTCTCCACATGTGTGTCACGTCTGCAAACCATTAGCAATGTCAAGCACAAACGGAGTAATTAGGTATAAGTGCTCAAAGGTGCAACAGTTAGACCCCGCAACCCCCCAAAGATACTTTCCCACAATGCTTTGCCGCATTCTCAGGCCACCGTTCCCACCACTGGAGCCTAACTGTTACCCAAAGCTCTCGTCTCTGCAAATAGAAATGGTGCTACTAACAGGCTATGTGGGCACCCTGTGTTTTCAGAGCGGGACCCAATGAGTGCGGACTGGCCCTCGAAGGGGTTATTTTTACTGTATGTGGAGTTCTTTTGGATTGGAAGCAGAGATGTGCAGGAAATGCAGCATGGTCAAAGAGTCAAGGAGGGGAAAGTTCCCTCTTAACACAGCAGTTTGTCACGCGTGTGTTTCATTCTGAGTGTAGTGCACATGGTTATGTTTATGTATATCTGTGGGTGCGTATGTGTACATTACACTGTAACCAAATGCGGGTGGGCTTTTACAGTATGTGCGCGTTGTGTTTAGGCAAGGAGAACTGCCCGTGTGTTTGTTTGTACGAGTGTTGTGTGTTTGTCTCCCCCATTTCTAGGAAACAGGCTTTCCTTGGCAAAGCCAACAAATATGCTGTGACCTCTGTAACCCCCACCCACCACAACCATCACCACCACCTCCACCCTTCCCTTCCTGGAGACAAGCTGGGAATCGATACTCAGCAATCTGAAGAAGTGAGCGTGCCAGCATCTGTAAGCTGAGGTTTTGGGCACGGAACATCAGTCAGTTACATGTGCGCATGTGAGCATCCAAACAATTACACGTAAACACACGCATGCACGCGCACACACTGCGCACACATGTTAATGTTTGCGTGGACATGGGGACTTCCCACACAAGCTCATGACATCTTAATTCAGCATCATCAAGTGCAAAGTGGTACACAGCGGAGAGAATAACAGAATGGAAAAACTGTATTGCTCCAGCTGAGGTCAGTTTTGGAGACAAATCCCTAGATGAGTGAGCAAAGTAAAAACCTGAACTATGTGCCTTAATTGCTGTCCTTACTCTGCCCTCCAGCGATACGTGCTTCTGCTCAAGTCAAACAAAGGACGAAAAGGGAAATCAGCACAAGCATATTTGCATGTGATCACAGTTTACCCTTAAGCGAATGCAAATGTTGTGTGGAAAATGGATCTGAACAATTGTAGGTGCAGTTTAATTAAGATAACGCTTTTTCCATTGGTTCTGAACAGTTGCACATATAAACAACTGGGCCTGCTATGCATAGATTTTATGGAAAAACACACTTACTCATACACACAATCTCACATACACACAAACGTAAACACACTGAGGCCACCATAAATTACACTCATCCCATCTGGGAGCATTAAGAAGCTGTTAATGAATAGGGTGCTGGAGCAGCAGCCACAAGTGGAGCAAGGCAGCTGCAGGAGGGAGGCATGGTGGAGGCAGGGAGGATGGGGGGCTGGGTAGCATCTGGGCAGCAGATATGTGTGTAGTCATGTAAAAAAGGTTGCGGTAACAGTGCACGTCTTGGGGGAGGAGAGGAATCAAAAGATGTGTTTTGAAGCCAGTGCTCTCTGTGACCTGCCTGGTAGAAAATGTGCTCTGTGAGTGTAGCAAATGAAAATAATACCTACAATCACAATAATGTTTATTTGTGAAAAATAAATTCAGTGGAAGGTCAAACATGAGTGCTCACATTTTAAGCTCAAACCTGTATTAACAAGATCGGAAACTCAGATAAACTCAGTAACCCAGCACACTGCCCATACTGTTGAATGGGCTTACATAGAAGTGGGCTGCAGGGAAAGGGCAGCTCAGCTCCAGACTAATGGCTTCACCTTATCTATGCGAGGTGTCGAAGGAGGTGTGGCAACAGAAGGGCCAGTTATCTTAAGTGACCTTTTAATACCCTCGGCCCGTTCACAATGCCTCCATTGGCGGGCGTTCAAAGTGGACACATTAACAATATACAGAGCAGAAGTGTGCCTCAGAAGGAGACAAAAGATACCACCTGTATGCTAATGCATTGTGAGGCTTTTAGAGAGAGGGCAGTGCTCCAAAAGCAGAAGGGTAAAGTGTGCCGATCCTTTGGAGAAGGCCCGGGGCTGTAAAATGGAAGCAGAGGCAAAGAAATTGATTTTGGACCCTCTTTTTTGAACAAGTAGAAAGGGAAGAAACAAGAAAAATCTGAAGTGTGCCACTTTGTGAGGGAGAGGGTGCTGTAAAATTGATTTTCTCCTTCTTTAAGGTTGCAAAGGAGAAAGACAATAAGAGCAATGTGGATGAGTAACTACAGGGTGATGCTGAAAAGAGAAGAAAGGGCATGGGCAGTAAAATTCATTTCCAATCTTTGTGTTAAGTAATGAGAAAGAGGGAGAATGGTGGAGTGTGCGACTTTAGATGGAAGGCGGGGGGGGGGGGGGGGGGGGGGGGGGGGGGGGGGGGGGCTCTGAGGAGACAGATAGGACCAAAGGCTGTAAAATTCATTTTCCCTTCCTCTCTTTAAGTAATGGGAAAGCAGAAGTCGCTGAGGGTAAGTGTGTGAATAAGCAGAGGGAGTTAAAACGGGGCAATAAAATTCATTTCCTCTATTCTTATTCTGTATTTTCTTAAGAAAGAGAGAGGTTTGACTAGCGGAGTGTGCCGTGGCAGAGGGACAGCTGTTCATATGGAAAAAAGGAAGCGAGGTCAGAAGCTGTAAAAGTCTTTCACTTGTTTCCTCAAGTAATAAGTAGTAGCATGTGCCTGTTTCAATGGAGGGTGGAGTAATTGCTATTAAGCAGATTTTTTAGCACGGCATATAGGGACACAGCAACAGAGACAGTTCCTCCCTTTGGAGCCCTAGACCACATATGCACACCCTTTGCTCATTCATAAACACTCTTATGTAAACACATATTCAGCATGCACACAGGCTCACCGTTTGTGTCAGTTGGATTTACCACTATCTCTGGGCTCCTCCAGCAGCAGCTTTTTTATTCACACTATCTTGTTTCAGCTGAAAAGCCCCGAGCCATCTATTTACCACACTGTCTCTCTATTTACCACACTGTCTCTCAGTGTGTATACATCCAGACCTTGTCACTGCATATTTTTTCACACCATCTATTGCTATGTTTCTGCAAACCATCTTCAATTATACAACGCTCTATCAAAACATGATTTTTCCCCCCCGCTTTCACACTATCAGCAAAACGAGTTGAAAAAGGAAACCTCAGAAAGTTGCATGAATACTACTTCCCATCTGTCAGCAGGAATCAGCGGCAATGCCACTGTAGCCGTATAACGAACGTGTATGTAAAGTATAACCTCTTGTTAGCCATGGTGTCACTTGCTGTTGGTGTCAGTGTGACAGTCACTACGGCACTATTCTGGGCATGCCAACTGCCCATGTCTCGTCTCTCTCTCTCTCTCTCTCTCTCTCTCTCTCTCTCTTTCTCTCTCTCAAGGCTCCCCAGGGCCTATCACTGCTGAGAAGGTCTGGGCACTTTGGACAGATCGCTGCTCTTTGGGGGAAAGCAGTGCATGTCACTTTCAATTCAACATATTTCAGGGGGTAATGAGCAAACGTGGATGGCTTATGCTTCCTTGGAATTGACAGCGTGGGTACATGCTGTGCTCTCTCAAATCTGGTTATGTTGACTCCTCTCTGGGATCAGGTGCGCCTACAGCTTCTTCCAAATAAAACAAGGCTCTGCGAACCTTGCCATTGCTATTCAGCTTCACTCCTGCCTTTTCTCTCTGGAGAAAGGTGCTCAGGTGGCCCCTGTGAGATTGTTAGAGCTTTCTGTTTAAAACCCCATTGTATAAGTACAATGTGGGGCTGGGTTGTTTACCAAGCGATGTGATTTTGGTTTCCACTTTCACTTCACAGTCTTGTATTTGCTGTAATGACGTAATTGGACTTTGGCATGTCGTAATTTAGCTGGGCAGGTTATTCACGCTGAGCCTCCTATACACTGCCGGGCTGTTGTGTTGTGTCAAGAAATAGCAGGGGATGGTAAACAGAGCCTCTGGGTGGTCCCCTTTCTCTGGACTCAGACTCCCTGGACACACTGTAAAGTCTGCTGACAGGAGAAGAGCTCTTTTCTTTTCAACACAACCTGCGTAGCTGCTCTTCTCTCCTTTCTCTTCTGTCGCTTGTTTGTGGCTGCCCGGAGTCCATGGAACTGCCCTCATACATATTGAAGGGGCTTTTGAGGAATCCACCAGTGTGCGGCTATTTAATCCAGCCTACCCTCCTCTCCCTATTTACATTTGAGTGTCAATCTCTCCCTCTCTTTCTCTCTCCATCTGTCTGTATCTCTCTAAAAAGTACTTTTACATTCCACTATTCAATTTCTGTTTTTCTCTCTCTCTCTCTTCCACCTGCCCACTTCGATGCAAGCCCCCGACACCCCTCCCTTTCTCACACCACTTAGTTACAAATTTCTTTCTGCCTCAAATTTTTTCAGCTTTTGTTTTTTTAAATCAAAACTCTTGTGAGCATCTCTCAAAGCCTCCCTACCTTAACTTCTACTCCTCTCCCTCTAAATCTCTCCCCCCACTCCAAATGTTTATTTCAATAAATCTCTGTTTCTCACTGTCTTCTTCAATTTTCTTTCCTTGAAAACAATTTCTTTTATGCTTTCAAACACTGTCTTTCTCATCTTTGCTATTTTTCATAGACTATCTCTCCTCTGCTCAAAATGTTCTGCTGTAAAAACAGTAATAATCTATTTCTGCTTTTTTAAATCACACTCATATGTCTCCTCAATTCCTCTTCATTGTCTTGTTCCATCTTTCCAGCCTCACTCTCGCATCCTGCCTCCCTGTCTTTGTATTTGTAAGTTATTCCTCATCTGAACATCTTATTAAATCTTGCGCCTCTCCTCTCTCCCTCTTCTTTTTAGTTCCCTGTCTATTTCTATCTTTCTCACTGTCCACACCGGCCCCCTCCTATTCATTTGGCATCCGTCCCTGTTTCCGCTTCTCCTCTGCACTTACTTTCGCCTCAGATATATTTATGTTTACACACTTAATCTCTTTTTACCTTTATTTTAAACCTTCCTCCTCATCTCCTCCTCGTTAATACACTTTCTGTCAATTTCTGTCTCACATGTAGAATCGTTGATGTTTTCGCACTGCTCAAAGCTGGATGACTGGATGGATGATGAACAGGATGGATGAGGCCTCCATTTGGTGCTGCTATCCAGCTTTTCCAAATGACTCTGCATTTCCCAACAGAAGGCACTGCATTGTTCATTTGTTTGTCTGTGAGTCACCTGCAATATTTCAGACACCACTTACTCGTTTTTGACAGTCTGAGGGAAATGATGCATTGCACCTCTAAAATTTTTATATGCCTGAGGGAGGGAGCCATAATTACAGGTCAGTGAAGGTAACATGTTTGCTAATTACTGGAACAAAGGTTTTCCTGCATCATTTGTAGGTGATATCATATTTAATGTTGCTTCATGGTATATCCCCCCCTTTGCTCCATTCCTCCTGCATCTTTTTACTTTGCATATTGTCCGTCTTAACTGCATCTTTTTTAAGCTCGTCACTCTCCTCATCTCACACGCCTCCTTACTTTTTCTTTCATTCTTAGTCTTACACTCTTGTTATCTAACATTGTGTTTGCATTTCTCCTCAATCCTCCTCCTCCTCATCCGCCTCCTTCTCAGCTGCTCTTTGTCTCTCAGTTTGGCTTGTACGGTGGGTATGCAGGCGTGCATTTTTGTGCGTCTGTGTGTGTGGGTGCGTCTGAGTGTGTGTGTGTGTGTGCGTGCGTGCGTGCGTGCGAGCGTGCATGCGTGCGTGCGTGCCTTCCTAAATGCACAGCGACTGCCTGGCTGTCAGCAAGGCCACTCGCTACGATGTCAGATGGATAGTCTTTCCTGAACTCCAATCTCTCAGCTGACACACTGATCATTAGATACGGCTACGCATAATCAACCACCTCTTTGTTTACCTCTGATAATTAACTTCAGCTAATTAACTGGCACTTACCACTTTATCTCTCTGCTGTAACGCTAGGGTTACTTATTACCTTTGTTTTGGTTTAAAATTGGTCCACCTAATCATTAACTTTGCTTCTATTGCCTCGGGAAAGTCAAAGGAAAATCAACAATCGTGCCAGAACAGACAAAAACATGACCATGAACAAACTTGTTTTTCACAGGTAAACTATTAGTAGGATGGTTAAGCTACCTTTACTGCATCTCTATTTCATAAGGGGAGGCAGACCAGTGTAATGCTAATTACAAGAAACACTTTACTTCCATTGTTTGCAAAGAAAGAGCTCATAGGTTTAGGAACAACTCCTGCAGAGGAGCTGCATTGACTAACAATGGAGGACTCAAACCAAAGGAGGCTGATTTGACACACACTGACTGGACCGAGCACTGCTGGGCTGTTGCACAGTTTACGACAACACAGTTCTCTTATTTAGATAGATTGTGGAGTGTTGTTTGGGGATTGGAAGATGATGATAGTCTCTCATTAAAGCTAACATTCTTATTCACAGCGAAGGCACCACCAAACACTTCTCTCTCCTTTAATGGCCATGCTATAGAGCAGGAAGGAAGAATGTGGCAAAAAGAAGACAAAAAGGCAAATCACTGCACATTACTGTTTGATAACATATTAAAACTCTTTGAATCATGCAGCAGGTTATAAGAACTTTCCCACGTGTAGGTGGTTCCCATTCAGAGGCACATATTCTTAATTCATTCATTATTTTCAGAGATTTTGGAGTGAAAAAAGTTATTGTGTTTTGATTCCTCTTTTCAGGATCACAGAAAGGGCAACTCTATGACATCATCTAATTACTCTGGTTGAAATGGTCGACAAAAACAAATTATGGATAGTCAAGTTCCCATGCCTACATGAAAAAGTTTTCCCTATCATTTTCCTATATCTTATTTTCATGCCGCAGAACAGGCTGAGTGCAAATTCTGTCAGGATTTGAGGTGGATAGGGGTGTGTTTATGTGTGTATGCGCGCCTGCGTTTGTGTCTATGTGAACGTGCAAGCCTGCAGAGATCCATGCGTGTGTGTTTGTGTGTGTCTGTCTGCCGTAAAAAATACATATATCAGGGCTGAGCTGCAGCCTTTCGTTCCACTTCATCTTTTTATTTACTCATTCAGTATTTCAGGTTTGAAATTAAAGGTCTACTCATTTGGCTCCTGATAGAGTTTTGACATAAATATCTGTGGCGTGGCGAAAGCTTTTCCACAACAATTTTCGATTGGAATGCAAATGACAATTATGTTGGCAGTCTCTCTAACCCTTTTATCTTCCCACCGAGCCGGAAAAAACAATTGGACTCTAAAAAATTGATCCACTGGGATGAGTGCTCTTCATGAATACAAAACATATTATTAAGGACGACCTGCTTGACAATGAATAGCACACAATTACCATTGCCTTTCTGCATTTTTACTGTTAGATCTGAAATGGTTTGTCAGTTTGGACTGAAATTTTGCCTAAACTTTGAATTATCAGAACCAGTGAACATGGAACATATGGCCTGTAATGTACAGAGAGAACTCCACTTGAATTTTTTGCTGCATAATGTAAATACTGAAAATAAAGGCATTATGTAAAATGCTTAACAAATTTGTGTGGGTGTCTCATGAATAGGATTATTCAAAGACGAGGAAGACAACACAGAGCAGAGTCGGACAGGAGATGTAAATAGATATTAGTAGTTGCTCAATCTGGTTGGAGCACCAGATGAGTGGGATGTAATTGCACTGTGACAATTAAACTGTCAGATAAACTGTTTATTTGCAATCAGCAGTCTACCTGACACTTTAATCATCATCTTGCGAAAACGTTGGGCATTCTGTGACAGCCGCAACCTTCTAACATCTCATGTACTGTCTCCAGTGGCCAGCCCAGTCTAGATGAGATCACCTGAAGCAAAAACATCAAATCTTAAAGGGTCCGTCTCAGGGCTGCACAGAGACTCATATATTGTAAGAATACCTGATTTATTTCATTCTTTTTTCTATGCAATGAGAGACCTTTCAGATTTAGTGCCACAATCGGGTTACATCTGGCGTGTATTCGACACTCTTTGCATTACTTCACTGCTTTCTTAAATATGGGCCAAATCCATGCATAGTTTATCTGACCACATCCCTAAATATTACCTTTGTTGTAAAATGGAGTCAATTCTCCAAACTATTTGGCTGTTTGTATGTATTACAGTATCCAGAATGGTTTCCCCTTTTGTACTTACTTTTCTTTTCTTTTTTTTGATTCCTTTTAAGCTGTTCTGCTGCAAAGCAGGCATAGCAAATAAAGTGCCATGTCAAGCAGAAGCAGGCTTGAAACCCCCCTCTGGCAATATGGCTCACTAGGCTGAACAAGCAGTTTGCAGTCCAGATTATCCTTGTCAATAGAACAGAAAATGAGAATCGGGATTTGCAATGTATCTAACAAGATGGAGGTTAAATGCTCCCAGTTGAAGGTACAGTCTTGATTATGTACATTTGACATTTTATAAATGATTTCAAAGGCTCAAAATGCCATCATATTCAAAGTTAAGTGGGATTTTACTTCCATGGTGATAATACAAATGAACACATAGTGAAAAAGAGTCAGAAACCTGCAGATAAGATAGATAAAAATAAATAACTGTGCAAACACACCAGATATAGTACTCAAGCAAGGGTGGTGCACTTCAGTGATGGATAAGAGCTCAGGAGAAAAACACTTTAAATGCTTTCGACATTGGAATGAATAACTGGAACAACTGCACAAGGAAATGCGATAGCATGGCAACAAATACAATAAAATCATTTACTTCAACGTTGCTTAAAAAACTCTACAGTCAGTTTTTAAACTGCATTTTGTGGCGTTTTGTAATTTCCAGTGTTCATGTTTTTGTCTCTCATGTAGGAGAGAATTTATGGTTCATAAATGCAATATAGATGTTTACTTTACATTCCATTAACATAAAAAATATATCATATAAAGAAATGATGAATGATTTCCTTTTTTACAACACTTGTTTATATGCAACATAATAAAGGCAATGACTTAATTTGGTTTATACAGTGGTGCTCACAAGTTTATGAACCCATGCTATAGTTGACTAAAAGGAGGAATAAAAAAAACATATTTTGGAAATTGATATTAATCATCATCATCATTTCTCTCCGTGCCAGGAAGCACACAAGGCTTATATATTATATATACATATTAATGACTTAATTAAAAAATAGAAAAAAAACAACATTTAAGGACAGCATTTTTCTTTGTGAATGAATTATGTATCATGAATAAATAAATATTCTTCCTTAAAATAGAGGGGGCATAAGTACACACACCCCTATGTTAAATTCCCATAGAGGCAGGAAGATTTTTTTTTTTTAATAGCAAGTTATTTCGTTGATCAGGATAGTATGCATCCTGATAAAGTTCCCATGGTCTTTGGAATTAAAATAGGCCCACATCATCACATACCCTTCACCATACCTAGAGATATGCATGGTTTTATTTCAGTTAGCCTAATAGCTGGTCTGATTTGCTTTAAGAGATGAGTTTATGGAAAAGTACCCCATGCCAATCTCTAGGTATGATGAAGTGTATGTGATTATATGGGGCTATTTTAATTCCTAAGGCCAAGGGAACTTTATTAGGATGCATAGTATCCTGGATCCATGAAATAACTGGCCTTTAAAAATAAAACTCTGCCTGCCTCTATGGGAATTTAACACAGGGGTGTCTATACTTCTGCCCCCTCTATTTTAAGGAACATTTATTTATTCACAATACATTATTCGTTCACAAATAAAAAAAAGGTGTCCTTAAAGGTTTGCCTTTTCCTAATCTTCTTAATGAAGGCATTCAAATGTGTTTCTAAAAAGATGATTTTTTATTCCTCTTTTTAGTCAACTTCAGTAGGGGTTTATGAACTTCTGAGCAGCACTGTACCTGTGGCTATCTCAGAACATGATCTGATTACCTTTCTAGAGCTGGTATAATCCTTGAGGAGTCCTTAAAAGTAAAGTGTACTTAAGAATTGTAGGTATACTATAAAATCTGCACATTGACATTTTATTATATTAAAAAACACCATGAAATATGATACAGTAACTGTAAGCACACATTCAATTGTCCAGAAAAATCCAGAGAAATATTTCTAAATGTTATGTTGTAGGGCAATTTCCACATATTGTACATGCTGGGCTCATAATAATGTGTACAACACGTAAACATACATACAGTATAAAGAGAAACCTGCGGAGCTCGCGTCTCTCGGACAGCCCTTCGATTGGTCGCCTCGGGTAGAAGAGGCGGGGCTCGCGGCTGTGTGCGTTTCACAAAACTAGCCACCTCGCGTTTTGAGCTTTCATTCACTACGGATTTGTCGAGTTGCGCTTACCTCTGTACGGTTTTTATTCATGTTCTAATCTATTTGCTTTTTTCTTGTTACCTACTGCATGCGTAAAGTGTTTTTAAGCGTGCAGTCTCCATTTACGCGGACGAGTTCTTCTCGGTGAACTTTTTGGTGTGTTTTTTTCTCAACCTACGTGAGTTGTTTCCTCTCTGCACGCCTCCACTCCTCTCCACCATGGATTTGGTTTGGATTGTGGGCTGCGTTATGAGCGTCTGCGCCTGGTTGGCTTCAGCGGAGCGACACAGCGTCTACTGGAACAGCACGAACCCAAAGTAAGTATCTCAATTAATTCGTGTTTTCCCGTGTTAATTTAGTGCTCTTGAACCCACCTTTGTACTCACTCCTTTATTTATCAATGCATAAGACTAAATTGTTTGGCAACTTAAATAAACAAGAAGTTTTAACCTAATTCTCAGTGCAGATTAGAACATTATGATCCATACTCCCATGCGTTTGAATACTTGCAACTCATGCATATTCAGCGAGCTTGTTGTGATGAATGTGTGATGGAAGCAACTGGCCGCTGTTGTCATGATAATACAAGACAGTTGGGAGTCTATCTCTCTCTTCCTCCCTCCCTCCCTCCCTCCCTCCATTTCTGGGCTCGAACCTGTTATTATCTGTCTGTTTACCTGTAATACTTTGTCGAACCTGTTCAGATTTAATCACAATGTTTCACAATATCTGTGTATGCAGCGGGTTTAGTTACAGCAGGCAATGTCATCTATTTATCTTTGTGAACTGACAGTGAGCTAACAGCACATACTTTTCAGGAGATAGCTCCTTTTTAAAGGCGAATGTTTCATGGACAGAGAAATGCAAGATTGTTTTTCTTCTTCTACATTTCAGGACATGATTGAGTATGACCTTTGGATACTACTGAGATGCATCTTATTTTACTCTTTATGCACACATATTTGTCTTTTCTGCATTGTCTTCTAAGTTTATTTATTGCCTTAGTGCAACAATAATTTAGCAGTGCAGCACTTAGTTTAATTACACTGTTAAAGTCAGTGAATTTGTGTTATATTGGTTCTGTTTCGTCTCCATTCAAGGGCCTGAAACCTCATAGGGGAGGATTTTTCCCTGTCAAGATTTATATATTTTTTTGTGTTGGTTTTACAGGTCTGACTCACAGCACAATGTGTTGAAATATCAGTTGCAATATCCTCCCCATCTGACAGAGTTCTAACCTTTGTGTGGAGTGGGAGTTTGCAGCAGATCCTAAATCAAGAGATATCACATGGGGGTTTGCGTGGCTGTCAGGGAGACATAGGGGTGTTCATATTTCAGGTGGTGAGACGAGAAATAATGGTGTATGACAGAGACAGAGGAGGTAACTTGAGGCCTGCCCAGTAGGTCACGCTGTGGGAGAGAGATGGATTGCTCAGGGAGGAGAAATTGGAGCTGAAATTGTCGGGGTGAGGGGACATTTGGAATAAGTGGGGGTCAATTAGAATTATGTTTGATGATGGCTGGGGTGAAATGGCTCAGGGGCACCGGGGGGTTAGGTTTATACACCACAAATGAACTTCTATATGCACCTACACACAAACACACCCATTCCTATTCAATCTGACGGGCAAGCACAAACTAAACTCCTGGCAGACAACTCAATCACACCAACTGACGGCATCTAAATCAATCAGTGTTGAGCTCACACTCTCTCTGCTGTACAAACCGATGCTTTGTCTTGGCTGCAAACACTCACGTATTCAAATATTATCCCAAAAGCTTAAATGCAACCACTGTTACCCCGTGGTTAAAGCTACAGCATTCACTGTTGCCAGAAAGGTCACAATTACAATGACAAAAACTGAAAATAAGAAAGTCCCAGATGGAAAGGCGTTTTGTTGTGTTCCAGCCGTGGAACGACAATGATCATTCCTGTAACTGGTAATCCGCCCTTTTGCACTTGCTATTTTTTTCCAGATGACTGTGCTAAATCTCTCCATTTGGCTACTTTTAATCCTGTATTCGCAGAAAAAGCAGAGTTTCTGAGATGTTTTCATTTGGTACTTTTCATCATTCCCGGTAATCTGCTTTCCCCTCTGACCTGTTACTTGATCCAGCGTGTTGGCGTCCATCTTTTCTCTTGTGACATGTGTTTTCCCTCGGTTTGTTGTTTCATCCCGTTGGCCAGAAAGCTGGTGTTAATCAAATTAATCTTGGATTGATTGTGTGTGTGCGTGTGTGTGCTTGTGTGTACGTGTGTGTGTGTGTGTGTGTGTGTGTGTTTGTGTGTACACACGTGTGCGTAATTACAGCACCTGTTTGAGTCCCAGAATGAGGCTCACCAGTATGCCCAGTCACTTTGGGTCCCTGCATGCCAGTGTGTGTACGTGTCTTTTGTGAAGGGAGTGTCTGTGCAAAAGCTTGCATATGTGTGTAAGCACTCACAACATCACCAGATTCAAGTGACTCACACACTCTATTACACATTAACCCCAGTCTCTCACACATGTATGTGCCACACAGTTGTGAGTGATGTTAACATCATCCCAGGAGCCCTCTGGACTCTACAGCTCTGATGTGAGGCAATAATCTTCTCATTCACTGCTTCTTCCTCCCCTTTCCCCCTTTTCCCTGCGGACAGAGCATGAGTAGACCACCTCTGCTTTGTACCTGTCTCCTCCTCTCACCAGCACCTCCCTCCCCTTTTTCTTGGCCAAGTTCCCTTTTAAACTTCTGTTCTATGGTCTCCAGTTTTGCGAATCTGTTAACCATTTCATGAGTCTCTCATGACAGAAGTTTGAGCCTATGTTTACTATAACTTCCTCACCTTTTCAATTTTTGCTAACCCATTTTTTAAGATAATCTGTTGAAACTGAAGTCTTGGTTTTTGCTATGCCTTTTTAATGAGATTTTTTATTTTGTTAAAACCTCAAAA
>NC_045746.1:14598922-14622372 GCF_008692095.1 Etheostoma spectabile
GATTGTTTTAGCTTACATTGCTGGTGCAGTGGTTTAATTCAATCAATTGAATATGCTTTTGTGTTGTGTTGACTCAAATGAGGGAGGTATTTAAGGCATGTTTTTGGTATTTATCCAGTCAATATGGGTGTTTTGTGATGCTTCCCATACAAATTGGGGAATAGTCTTCATGGTGAGCCACAGAAAGAGAATAGTAACTGGTGTGACCGATTGGGGGTCAGAGTTCGCTATGTGATGAAGTGGCACAGCCTCTATCAATCTGTCAGTCATTCTGTCACAACGGTGGTCCCTGAATACTGGCTGCCACTCAGGCCAGCCCCTCTTCACACGACCGTGGCTCTGCCTCTGGGAAACTCTCATTCTTCCCCCTCCTGTCTTTTCGGTCCCCTTTACTCCTTCACCAGCTTTTATCTCAACTTTACAAGCTGTCCCTTTTCAGTCTATTATTTCCTTACCTCCAACTCTGGCTCACGGAGCAGGGGGGAAGGAGGGAAGCATACTAAGAGGTGTGGAATTTTTGTATCGTTCTTGGCAGCCATGGCGATCCGTCACAAGGCACTTTGCCCTTTCCTTCACGCTTTTTTTTTCTCCCTCCCTCAGCTTTTTCTTAAAGCTTCCTTATTCTACCTCCCCATGAAAAGCCACTCTAGTCTTCCCAGCAAACCTGTTTCTTTTTTTCCCTCTTGTCTGTGTGCGCTTCTCCCCTCTTCTTGAGAGTCTTGCTGAAGCATTGGAAGTGGTAAATCCAGTCTGAGAATTCAAACCATGTAAGCACCGGACCAAAAACAAAGGTATACATGTAGGAGTGGGTTAAAATGTCTGTTTGCCTTCCGTGCACGTGAGCGTGCATATGTTTGAGAGATGAAGAAGATTGGGTAGTCAGTGGGTGTGATTATGTGGCCACAGTAGATATGGGATTGCTGCGCTTTCCAATTAATCTGAACCGAAACTACTTTCCTTTTTCAAAACTGCATGTTTCCCATTTCACTTACTAATCCAGCCTATGCTCTAACCCACTCCACCACCACCATTATTCTTCAGCATAGTTCTAAATCTATCTCCATCATTTTCTTGCATCGTCTGTCCCCTCCCACCACCCTTAATCTGTTTTTGTAATCTGTCTGGTGAAATCAATCTGGTGGGAAAAAACTCTGCGATTGTCAAAAGGATTGTAATCGCCTCTTATACAGGTTGAATGCTCATTGACGTGTTGACGTTTCCTATCTTATACAGTCGGTTATTGTCTGTAAGAAAACCTTAGTGACCAAATTGACAACGGTTCCAAAAACTGATTGTTGGATATTCCCGCTTTTGTCAGTGTCAAAGGCGAGAGGGCTTGTTTTATTGACTGCACTAGATAAAGAATCAGGTCCAATGTTTTAACTCGACTGTCGGCATTACCAAAGTCTGCACGCTGTCTGTGTGTATTTCCTGGTGAAGTGCTGCACTTCCTGGCCACGTCTTTTCCCGGGAAAACAGCGTATCCTGTCTGCACAATAAACAATACAGTTCTCACACCAACACACGCAAGACTGTAAAAGTCTGGACTCTGGAGTTGATTGAATTTCCCAGGCTTGTATGAGGGGGGAAAAAAATTAGTTTGAACTATGAGAATAGGTATATTTTTTGTTTATGAATTTTTAATAGTGATCGAATTTATGAGGGATGTGCTCAACTGTCGAGCTTTGAGGATGACTTGGGATCCGCCTCCCTGCCTGTGCTGCTGTCAAATCTCTGCGTCTCTATTTGGAGTTCTCCTCTGATCAGTGTCACCCCCACCAGTGTTTTTCTGCCCTCCTGCCCATCCTCGTGTCTCTACCTTATCTTCGCAGCAGACTTCTTCTCTCCTTTCCACTTTGCTCCTCCTTTCTGCGCGGCTTCACAACTCCATAACCCCACACACACAAAAATCAGAGAGGAAGACAAACTCCATTAGTACACAGATTTATGATTAATAAGTGGAGCCAGCACTATCATACTCATGGTATGTGAAGCAGAGATAGAGTGTCTTCCTAAACTTGTTTGTCAAATCTGGGTTACATTCAAGCATGTATCTGTTTGAATGAGGAAGCAAGAGTCAGATATTATCTCTGAAAATGAACCATTGTGTTTTTTTGTTGCGTAAATAAGGGTCATTGTTTAACTTTTGTTTTTTTCTCTTTCCTTTTTTTTCCTGTTTGTTAGATGTCTAAGCTAGTGTGTAAACACATCCCCACAGCAAATACTGTTACCCCCTAGAGGTCAGTTGTGTTATTGCCATTATCGCTATTAGATATTTGTAAACAAGAAATACTACTACTACATTTAAAATATAAAAATAAATAAAAAAAGCTGTTTATTAACTGTGGCCTGTACTCACATAGTTTCCCCATGGAATTCATTAAGCCGCAAGCTCAGACTGTGTTTGCAGATAAAAGAAACATGAGCATGAAAGATTTGCCTTGTGAAAATCAATCCAGCAAAATCGATTTTCTTGTACAGATATTTGCCTCCTGAGAAATGTGATGTCAGTTGTGACATTTTTGTTCTGGCCCTTCGTTTTAAGATACAAATGGCTCAGGGGACAGCGTGAGGCAGTTGGAAAGAGCATATGTATTCATCTAAGGCTTCTTATTGCAGTGGAATCAGCCAATTATTCCTCTGCTGGACTTAAAGCTTTGTCACTTTGCTGGGTGGCAGCCGGAGCTATGCAAGTTCAGTTAGGAACTCTGGCAGAATGACCAATGATCCAGCCAGACAAAGGTTGAATGACAGACTGGAGGAATCTGATTGAGATGGATGACAAAAAGTCAAATGGTGCAAAGAATGAAAGCTGCAATATTATGTTAAAAAGGAGGAGCAAAATGAGTTGGACCGTATTTGTTTCTATGACAACCCCAGCATACCCACGCTACATTGTGCTCTGCCGAAAGGTGGGTCAGAAAGTTGCATATTTGGAATACCACCAGAAACAGTTTTGTGATTGGTTTAGCAAGTCTGGGCTGGGGGAGGGACAGAGTTGACATGAGGATCTGGTTTGCTTATTGAGTGATGAAAGACGGACAGAGAGTGGGAGGGGACGGGTGACATTGATGGATGAATAGATAGACGGATGAAAGAAAAAGAGTTTGAGCAATAACATCAAATAGTCTGGCTTAACTAAACTCATGATGCACCTCTGAAAGGCTTCACCTCCATCTGATGTGCCACCTCCCTCCTGGAGTAACGTAGCTTTCACAGATATTTCATTGAAAGAAATGTCTCCCTTGTGGGACTCTGTTAGCACCTTTCACTTTCCCCTCTGCAACCATGGACACACTTTTACATACACATTCATGTCTCTTTTTAAACTCCAAAAAACTCCAGTGTAAAGAAGTAATACCCCTTCTCTGTGTGAGAACCACAGGCATGGTAGAAATACTCCACCCTGCCTATCTCACCCTTACTCTGTCCCCAGCCCCTCTGCCCCTGCTCTGGGCCTCCCTGTCCACTTTAAGCCCCTGTATTAAGCAGGGTCTGGTGCTGATGAATGGACCAGAGCTGAGCCTCTGCTCCACCCAATAATCCAGGCTTGGACGAGCCGATTAGGCGGTCCCCACATTCCGGTTCACTCATCTGTGACGCAGGCCAGTCACCTTTTACTTAGCATTAATGGTGTGTGTAAAATCCAGAAGGAAAATCATGTTTATATGGTTTGGTTGACGGCACAGGTTAAGTAGACTAGAGCTCCTGTTTTAAGATGTAGTGGTGGATGTATGCGGTTTGTCCTACGGTGGCCTTTTGTGAACCTTAAAATAGTTCTGAAGAGATCTTTAAAGAGTGTGGTTTCTGTCATAGCACCTGTCTATAGAATTTGAAATGCATAAGGCCCCTTCTTGCTGACTGTTCATGTATAAAATTCTCTGGTGCTGACTTGGCGATTGTCCGACCTTTGATCCACATTGCGGCCTCTTCGCATCAGAGGTCCAGCATTCCACAGGGCGATAGAGTGCAGAGATGTGAGGGTGATGGATGGATGAAAGGAGGGGGGTAGAGGTGGAGAAGAAAGCAAAATGCTGGCCAGAGAGATTAAAAAAGAGAGATTAGTCTCTTGCTCCTGAAGAGGCTCCAATAAATCAGGAATTCCTTCTTAAGACGGGAGGAAGAGTGGCCGGGAAAAGCCTGTAGCCTTTTTTTCACCAGACTGTGCGTTCACATACACACATTACTGACAATTATTATTATCCACCTTATCGTGACTGAAACACACTCCCAGATTCTTCAGAGCTCTACAGACTACAACACGCACATACTCCAACGCAAACATTTAAACGTCTCCGGCTGAGACAGACACACAAGCACATAATCCCTGCTTCGTATCCGCCATACCTCAACAAATCTTCCTTAAGTAAAGAATACAACTCCTCCATGCTGTTACTTCTGCTGAAATTTCAAGCGTCGCTGTCATTTTAAGAGAGCATCCTGGGATAAACAATGGGAATAAATCAGACGTCCTGTTGGCAGAGACAGGGACACAGTCTGGTGGTGTAAATAATGGGACAGATGATTTTGTTTGCTAAAGAGAAGGTGGCATGATTTGACTTTGTTAGCTAAATCTTTTCACACAGAGGCATAAGCTCTCTTTGAAGTGCGTTACTCCGATCAGTTAATTAAGCAGATGATGTGGAACGTTTCAATGCATGGGCGTTAGAGGGGAACAAAAGGCAGCAGGATAATCAAAACTATTTGCCATTTAATAAAAGGGGCTCGCCAGCCTCCCCGGGTGTGTATTCAGCCACTGTTCTCTCTGCTAAGTGATGTATTCCATCAGCACAGCCATGTTGTGAATAGAGACACTCTATAACAGTGGCATTGATAAAGCAACTGTAGCACTTGCATAGATACTTTTACTGAGAGAAACTTCAAAAGCCAATTCCAACTCAAGCCCTTTGACCCCACCCCCACCCCCTGCCCACGCCTATTCATGCCCTCTGCCTTCCCCCAAAAGGGGCTGGGAAGTGGGAAAAAGGAGGGCATAATTACCCCCTCCAGGGCAACTGTAATACCCTTTTTTGTGTTTTAATTGCACCCCCCATCGACCCCCTCTTTGATGAACACATTGGGAGCATACCACAACCAGTTTGTAACCCGGTCTTGGAGGGAGAGAATGGGATAGGGAGTTTGTTTGTGTGTGTTTTCAGTGTTTGCAGGGGGGTGATAACTCTGTCAGGCAAAAGCAGACAACAGTGTTTGTTCAATAGTGTTATCGATTCGACTGGAATTGAAAGTGGCTGGGGGAAAAAACACTTTAGCGCCAATCTGGTAAACAGAGCGTGGCAGGCAAACTGCAGATAAGCACTAAGCTGTCTGGAACATGGCAAAATGATAATTATTGCCCCCCACCCCCACCCCACCCCCAAAAAGTTGGCTGGGGCAAACTATTATCAGCCCAGTTAGATGGAAGTTTCATCAGTATACTGAAAAGGTGGTTGTTTTGTAACGGGCCCGTGCTGCTGTTGTGATGGCGTTGCCGGTTAATCTGGTCATCAGTATTGAGGGAATGCAGTCAGGCGGAGAGGGCTAAAGGGGTGGGGGGAGCAGGAGTCAGGGCCTGGTGTTTGGAGCCACAGCGTCTGTCCTTTTTACCAGGGGGTACCAAGAAGACCCCTGGCCAAAAACAACAGCAGCTAACCAGCGACAGGGGCCTGTGCACTTTGATTGTTAGTCACACATATGGACCTTGTGACACAAACGTAAACTCCCCAAATGCTGCTTGTTACATTCAGGGGGTTTTATGAGAAAACTAATTCTAGAAGAAACCTCCACTCCTGTGGTGAGGTTTTACTTTCATGCTAAAGGTGTCCGATTGGCACTCTGCAGGCTTTTGGGAACTCATTACTCTTTGAGATCTGTAGATCTGATTAAATAGCAGTCGGTAATTCACACTGGCTGCTTGCATATTTATTTATTTATTTTTTGGGGTTGTTGAAAACCTGATGAACCATTCATGTATTCATTGCAAAAGCAACAGAACCCTATATTAGACACACATTCTTCTTGTGTGTTGTGAAAATATTGAAGGCTGTCCAATTTCATCCATTCTCGGGGAACCCCTGGTGATCCAGAACAGTAGGAGATGGTAAACTGATAGGCATCGCTTTGGGGGGGAGGGTGCAAATGGTAGGTAGCTATTGCTTTAGGTTGTTGAGAGATGGGAATTACTGGGAAGTGTGTGAGTTTGTGTGTGCTGCTAGCGGCCAGCTACTGATCCAGGTTGGTGATAGATGGCTTTGGCTGAGAAGAGAGCATTAGCTGTGAGCTGCCCCTGGAGCAGTCACTCAGTCAGGGGGAAGGGAACAAAGCTGAAATACCTTTAGTGACAATTCCCTGGAGATAAACTCATAATATCTCTGAAAGAAAATCCAGGAAGGGGAAGGAGCCATGGACAGCTAAGATAAAGCTAATTTAAACTGCCTCAGAGTAAGTCTTTCTATAATAACTAAATACTGTTTGTGGGGACATTTGAAGTATGCTGAAAAAATATGTCTGTGACTGCTCTTTGACCCACGTCCAAGGGGAGAGTTTACTGAAGAGCATCATAAAGAGGGTGGAGGAGGGAAGGGAGAGATGGAGGGGAGGCAGACAGTCTGACTGTGTCTCTCTATTTGTAATGAGAGGGAGTGTGGTGGGAGACGGTTACAGGCTGTCACCAGACTCATTTTGAATGTGTCCGCCTGTCTCTCTGACCCTAATGAATGGCTTAAAACATGGGACTTTTACTCTTATCCCGCTCTGTAGTGTACTCTGGTGTGTGTCTGCTTCAGTTAAAGTGAATCTGTAATCATGCATTCTGCCTCTTTATCTGTGGGTGTTGGTCTGTAGCTCTGCACATGTCGATACTCATCTCCTGTCTTGATGGGCTAACTGACTGCTAATATTTCTCTGTAAACATCGTTCGACTCCTGTGGGACGGGGGATCAATGTGCACTCGTTTCTAACTCTCAACACGGCAGCAAGCAGCAGCTACCCCTCACGTTCATCCATATTTATGCACGTTGTCTGCAGATCATTCTTCCCCTTATTGCATTTTCCCCTCTTCATTCCACTCCAACACACACACACATGTATCCTCATTCACAAACTCTCTTCCTCCTGCTTTCTATCGCTCATTCCCAGCCCTCTCTTTCCTCAGATTTCCCTGTTGTACGCTGGCATGTAGCCGATCAATATATAATCACAGGTTTTGAGGCTTATATTTATTACTGCTCTGATGCTATAACCACGGTTATCAGTCTCCTACCACTTGCATAACCGTCCCCCTCTGCCTCCTCCCTGTAGGTTTCTCTGGGACGACTACACCGTGGAGGTGAAGCTCAATGACTACCTGGACATTGTTTGCCCCCATTACCCTCAGGGTGAGGTGCCATTGCTGGATGCTGAGCGATACGTGCTGTACATGGTGGAGCACGAGGACTATGAATCATGCAAGCCCCAATCATACGACCAGATGCGCTGGGAGTGTGGCCATCCGTTTGCTCCTCACGCCCCTGAGAAGTTCTCAGAGAAGTTCCAGCGTTTTACTCCGTTTACTCTGGGAAAGGAGTTTCGCCAAGGAGAAAGCTACTATTATATCTGTAAGTGTCAATATGGCCAAAACTATATCAATTCATCTTGAAAGGGGATTCAATGTGTGTACCAAATTTCATGGCAACCCATCCAATACTTAGCTTTCATCATATGGAAACCATATCATGGCAATCTAAGAATTGAGATATTTCAATCTGGAGTTAGACTTACCGACTGAGGGAATTGAGGGCAAATTTCTGCACTTTTGCTATGTGTTTTTTTACTAACTGTGATATGCTGGACCTAAGCCTAACACATTTAACTGGGGTGTCGGCTTAGTTTGCCAGGTTTATTCAACACTTACCCCGCTAGAATGTATCCACAAAGAGCAAGCAGTGTTGTCACACTGACCGTGGCTGTAATTAGATGAACTGCAGGGCAAGACACACTTCGCCTGGTCACAGATGGCTTCCTAAGCTTTGTCCATGTTCCTATCTGTTGCCAAGTGTTTGTGTGTGGGCGCATGCATGAAGGGGAATTAAGGGGCCAGCAGAGTATAAGTGCATTAGTTCGGATGTTAACACCTGTGTGGTTTCTTCCCGGCAGCCAAACCTTTGCACCACCATGGACAGGAGTGCCTTAGGCTCAGGGTAGACGTCGTGGCTGCTGATGGTGAGTTTAAACCTTTTTTCTGTCTGTAAGTAGAGCCGTTCTGATAGTTGTAAGGCTATACCCAAGCAGAGTAATTGAAGGCATCCTTATTTTTCTTTAGGCTCTCAAGAAGCCCGAGTGGCTAAAGGAGGCACAGGTGGGGCTGAAGTTGGAGCTGGGGGTGGGGTTCACAACCCGTCCAACAGACTGCCTGCAGGTATGTTGACCAACCATGAGTCCTTTCTAATTATACTTCACCATAAAACAATCTAGGCACATTCCGATTTACACTTTAGGGTGTAAAAATGTGGTGCTAATATGTCTCCTTTATCTCCCATCTTCAAGCAGATGACCCAGTGGTAATCCTGCCAGACGTCCAGAAGAGTGTACGGTCAAACTCTGAAGTGACATCCCTCTCAATCCTCTCATTGCTAGTCCCATCATTACTGCTATTGTTGCACTGAGAGTAACTTGAAAGGACTGCTGTTGGCAGACTTTTTTTTTCAGGGACTACAATGAAGACAGTCCGTGGGGATGAAACCACTGACTCAAAAAGACAGTTATCCGTGCCCAGTGCTGGCCACAGGGAGAGACTTTTGAAGCTTGTAAAGTACAGATGGACTCTCTTGCACTACATGTGCTGAGTAACTCCTGAGCATTTGAGACAAAGTGTGTGTGCTTAGGCTTATTTTCCAAAAGGTGACTATATATTTTTTTTTTTTTTCATGGAAAGACAAAGTTCTCCTTGATTTGTATTTTTTTTTTTTTTAGGGCTCTGTCTAAAAACAAAAAAAACATGAACCTCTTTTGGATGACAACCCTATAAGAGAAAATATGAAGAAGTTGAAGAGGAACCTAAAGCGGCCGAAGAACAATCAAGAGCAAAGACACCAACTAAGAATTACATAATTCAAATGGGATGAATCCACATTCAATGGAAAAATACCTTACCTTTTGAGCCAAAGATCAGTCATCTCTCCAACTTGTACACTATTCCACCCTTGAGTATTGTGTACTATTTGTTGTATTGTTATCATAATGGTATTGAGTGGCAGATGTCCCAAGTGATTACTTTCTCTAAATGTAGCATTGGCAGACACGGGGGCTCTTCTCATGACTACCATTCCTTTGCGAACTCGACCATGTGCTTATATACTGTAGCACTAATACTGCACAGTACAGATACACCAACATACACTCTACAACACTCTCTCACTCATACACATACATACACACACACACACACACACACACACACAGAAATCATAAGACATGAAAACACACCACATTAAACTGTTATGTGTACATTCTGTGAAGATAATTTATAACATTTGCAGCTGAGATGTTTTACTGTATATACCATGTGCTCACAAAAGGAAATGTTTACTGTTGGCAATGGGGAGAGCTTTTTTTTCTCTCCTTCTCCTGGTAGTTAGTGCTTGTGTGAAAGGAACAATGTGTGAGTTGTAGCGAGAGTAAGAAAAGGGAGCGATTGATTGAAAAAAGTGATAAGACAAAATGTTTTTCTGCCAAAAGCAAACACTGAGATGTTGTGTGTATCGCAGAGAGGCTGGACTTCTCCGTTTGTTGGATCTTGCCGCTGTTTTGGTTAAACTGTCTGACGTGAAGTGCTGGTATCTTTCATTATTACATGAACCAACCTTGTGTATCATGTTGCTTTCCTTCATGATTTCAACCCCAGCATATACTTCTAAACACAAAGTGAAATTATTTACACTTTCAGAATAATGATCACAGTTTTGGATGATTTGAAAATGTTATAGTTGACAAGAGACTAGACACAGCATCACCCCGAGTTGCCAAGCACATCTTCACCTGACAGGCTGGCTTGATCTACAAAGCACAACAGTGTATGACTACCATTGAAGTCAGTCTTTTTTTATCTGAATTCTTATTACCTAATTTTTTTGTACATGTGTAAGTAGGAAAAGTGTATAATATGTATATATTTATATATAGAATATTATATAAAAAGACCTGTTTGATAAATATGCTAAATGTGAAAATTTCATGTGAAATAAAAGATATTTTTGGAAATCCAGAACGGCTTTCTTATTATTTTCAGCTATGGCTCGCACAGTATGGCCTGCATGGTTGCACTATTCGATGAATTGCCATTCAATTTAGACATTCATATCCTCAGGATGAACTGTAATTACTGATCCCTTAACTTTTTTTATTTTTTATTTAGCACCATCATCAGGTTGATCTGTTAACTTGTCTAATGCTTTGTTATTAGACCAAACTAAATGTTAGACCTGCAAAACTAATGACATTCCCATCAGCCCCAGCTGCACTTTGTTGTTTAATTACTAAATGTATGCTAACATGATAAATTGAGATTTTGAACATGGTTTACATACCTGCAAAATATCATGATGTTAACATTGCCATTGTGAGTATGTTGCATTCAAGCTTTAGCATTTATAGCTCATAGCAACACTGTGCCAAAGTCCAGTCTCACCAGCTGGAGTCTGGTTCCCATATACTTTTAAATGATTGTTTAATTATCTACCTTAAAGAACTTGTTGGTGCTAAAAAGCTTGTTAGGAACCTCAGCCCATTTCTACTTTTGATTACACTGAAAAAAGATCTCCACAGAAGGAGCTACAGCTCAGATAATGACTTGCACACACTAATGTGACAGGAGAATAGAGGCCAAGGTGACCAAAGACCAGCTAAAATAGAGAGATTTTTAAACCAACAGGTAAGGCCTATGTTTAGCATTACCGTAAAGGTTGCCTTTTGGCATGAAGACTAAACACACACCCCTCCAAACACACACCTCCTCTTTTCTCCAGCCAAGATACTTTGCTCATCTGCAAGTTGCATGACGAGCCATTGTTCTTGTCTCTCCTTCTCTTGCCTCTCCCTTCCCAGGGGAGCTTTACGGCCGTGACAGTAAAAACAGCTGTAGCACCAAACACTGGTGCCACTGCCTTGCAACTCCCCAATGTTTTCAAAGGGATGGCCATAAATTAGGGCCGGCAGACAGGCCCCTTAACCGCCTGACCCAATAAGAGTCTTCACTGAGTATAGCTCGTCAATTCTTTTTATTTACTTACTCGCTTGGCGTACCAGCTTGAGTATATGTGAACAGCAAGTGTGAAACCTTTAACACTGCAGTAAATGTTAAGGGCAGTCAGGAGTTAACCAACAAACATGGAGCACAGACAACAAGAAAATCCTGAAGGCAATGTGTTCACATCCCTAAAAGAAGAAAAACCTATACATAATGTTCATGTATCAGACGCATTACAAGGTAGCAAAGACAGCATGAGAACAGATCTCAGAATATTGAGAACATGATCAAAGAAGATAGACTTAAGGCAAGATGTTGTATATTAGTGTGTATTTAAATCTTGCCTCAGTTTGTGCTTCTCATTTCTTACCATTGCATTATATTCATACTTAAACATCTATTGGGAGATTTGGCAACACAGATGAGCTAACGTTAACTAACATTTCGCCAAACACTGTAACAAACCCCATTTTCGTAATGTTGAATATGGCTTTTAGCTGTGTAAATATCTGATGTTGGCGAAAGAAAATATAAATACATTTAGTGAATATAACTTTTCATTTATCCACACAATGTTCACTACAGTTTCAAATAAGACCACGCCCATTTAGGAGACAGGAATTGTGAACCATTTTATACCATTGGGGCAACTTGTAATGCTCTATCTTTAGTCATAGAGAATTTTTGGTCGGTCCTCCAGTTTGATTTGGACTGAAATATCTCAAAGACTATTGGATAGATGAATCCTGCTGACTTTGGTAATCTTCTGACATTCCATCTTGCGCTACCAGCATGTCAACATATCCACTTATTCTGTGAACTATCTCAAAATCTACAGGAATGATTGGTACCACATTCATGGTCACCAGAGGATGAATCCATACAGACTTTGACAACCCTCTGACTTTTTCTCTTCCATGAGGTTGAATTTGTAGTTTTAAGTAAAATGTCTCGACCAAAATGTAATCGATTGCCAAGAAATTTGACACACATTTCTATCCCCCTGCGGATAAATTGTTACAGCACTGTGAGAATGTTTATGCACCGATGTTAGCATTTAGTTCAAAGCACCCCTGTGCCTAAATAAAGCCTTACATGGATACTAGCATGGCTATAGGGTTTGTTCAGAGATGACAGTATCGGGTCAACCTCCAACTCTTCCGGTAGAGTGTGCACCCTGTAGCATGAGTCCTTGGCAGCAGCCTGGGTTCCAATCCATCCTGCAGCCCTTTGCTGCATGTCACCACCCCCGCCAACAAAACAAAAATTAAAAAATAAAATTAAAGATGCGTATGACCTTAATGTAATTGCAATACAGAGGCACAAACTGAAGCTATATTTAGCTTAGTTTATAATGTCATGGACAGTTCCCTTTATTAACTGCACAGTAAAAGGAGCAGCTTTAGCCTCTACAGCTAATTTTCCGGCCTGCTGACATTAGGCATCCTAAAATATAAATTACATCAAACTAAGAAAAAAAAGACATTTATCAATGTATCGGTCGTCATTGTGTAACCGAGAGAGAGCTGAGCCAACATTGTGGTAACTAAAAACTTGTAGGAGGTCACAAGACGCAGCAAGAAAGAAATCCACAATTCAGAGCAGGTTTGGCATGCCCAGCTGGTCTCTCTCTGCATCTCTGACTGAGTCATACCTCACTATCAGCAGGACACATGAAGACCAGTCCCTGTCTGCCTGCTAGCGTATGTTACTACTCGGAAAAGCCAGGAGTATCTGCTTTACAGGGCCTCTGGGAGGTTACCTAATGTTATTGTAGCTATTTGTAGAATTTAAGCTTCCATGCTGCCCTAGAATGGGAACCTGGTGTCTTATAAGTATCAAAGCAGCTGTTTACGAGCAGGGAAAAAACCATAGGCTAACCAATAAGTGACTTTTTAACCTCCCTCACATCATTTTTATTCAGCGATGATGCACTGCATGCTCGGATTAAATGTTGTTTTGTTGTAGCATCATTTTTGAAATTTCCTCTTTTGTCTGAGTCCTGCTTTAGTGCCTCTAAAAGCTTTAGATAATAGCAGGGTCAGACAGGGCTGATGGGAAGGAAACACCTTAGTTATACTGAGTAAGTCTGAGCCTCGGGGCCAATCAGGGCACATTTTGGTCCCCTGCCATTGGCGGCGGTCGGGGTGTGGTCTCCTCTTCCCGAAAAAAAGTCCTGTCACACACTCACTGCCACGGTCATCTTTCTTGTTCCAGCTCATGCTTTAGTTTCCTGTCCATGTTTCTTAGACATTTTTTTTACTCATTTTCACATCCACACTTCTTTTGTTCTGCCCCTTTAAACCATTAACTCTCTCTGTATCCATCTCTGGTTTTGACCCCCCCTCCATCCCCCCCCCCCACACACACACACACCTCATGTCACTTTCTCATCATGCCATTACTGTTGTTGACCCTTTTCGGTATCTGTATTAAATCTCTATCTCTTGTAGCTCTGGGCTCCATTTCTCTTTCTGTGCATCTCTAGATGGGTTTGAGGTTTTGCTGTGAAATGTGTGGGTGGGAAAAAAAACTCTTTTCTGTGCAGAAAAATGATAACCTATCATTTTTCAGTCTTGTTTTTCAGCTTGTTAAGATGGATTTGCTCCCAGCAGTGTCACTGAGTGTCTCTAGAAATGATTTTTTGGTGTCTTAAGGTCTCAGTGGGGCCATGCTGCAGGCACAACCCCATGGCCTGCCCCACTGTCTCCATCCCCATTAGGTTTCCTGTTTTTCAGCTCCTCTCTCAATTTATCTGACGCCTCTCACATCATTCTGCGCACGTTTGTTATGTTTCTCAGCCTAGTTCATTGTTAATATCCTCCTGTCAGACAGACAGACCAATTATGACAAAAAAATCTTAGAAGTGGCTCTCATACACCAAACCGAAAAGAAAGGAAAATCCAAGCGAGAGGATTTTGAAGTTACCACTTACACGTTACATCACTGAGAGATTTTAGATGACTTTGACACGAGTCAAGTGTACAGAGCTTACCACTTTTGCGATACAAGAACAAATAAATACTTTATGTATTTCATAACAAGCCAGTTTTATATCTTCAATGTGAAAAAGAGCTTAATCTCAACTTTGGTAAATCTTTAACAGGGGGTCCTCAAAGTTACTGCAGGGGGGCCACCAAATTATTGTTACATTTCCAATAAAATTAAAACGTGTTAACATGAATCCAACATATTATTGGCAAATATAAATCAGCCTATTTGCGTACTGGCCTGTGGGTAAAGTAGTCATTTAGATAACCACCAACAGATACAGTTCATCCTAAGGATTTACTTTGCCACATGTATTTAACATTAAAACATGATTTATTAAGGCATACTAGCAATTATTATTGTATTGGCGTAGTATTTTATGCAAAAATAGTATGTATAAAGGCTATAGGCCACCCTACATGTTACTGTAGGTCCAATGTGAACACTTGTTCGCCAAACAACAGTAGTAATGCTAGTCGTCCCACATTTACTGCAAATGAAATACATGGAGATTTAGAAAAGTATTTGAGGTCATTTTTGACAGGATAGCTATTGTTACATCTCTGTCTGTGCATCAGATTACAATCATCATGTAAAGGGCTAAATCTGGGATGAAGTTTATGTACTGTATATTTGAAATAAGGGATTAAAACAGAAAAGGCACTCTATATGGCACTGTTTGGCCTAATCTGATTTATATTTTTGTCTGATAGCCTTCACAATAAAAATGAACAGATGGATGTCTACAAAGTTAGATTCAGGGAGAATGATGACAAAGAAAACAGATTAACTATTTCACATGTGGTTACGGGTAAGAACATAACTGCTTACCAAGGCAAGCCTTTGGTGTAAATATCAAAGTAAAAGATTTTCTGGTGAAAAGAAAAAAACAGGTTGCCTTTCATCCCGTCTGCTCTTGCAACAGCTTGCAGACATTCATGGGGGGGTGACGTTGCAAGGCATGATGGGGTTGCAGCCAAACGGCACAACAGGCAGAGTGTGCACACAGAGAATTGCCAGCTCCTTTGCATTTGTTCTAAAGTTATGGGAGCTTTTGAAACCCCATAATGATGCCTTTGGCCAGGCTATGCTTTGTTTATACCCAGCGGGGACTCACTGAAAATGAGCATAGGCAGCTTTTTAAGGCTTACACAAAAGAATGGTACTTGCCAACATCAGATTAGTTCAAAACCTTCATACTGAGCTAACATTCTCTGATTGGAGCAAACCTGTGTGAGGGTAGAAAAGGAAATGCTGTATAATCTATATTTCATGTCGTTAACTACTGTACAAAATGGGACAAAAGAGATCAGTGTCTTGTACAGAGGGAGGCATTGAGAAGTTGATATAAAGCCTTGAGCCATGTGGGTCATGCTTTGAGAAGGAATGCATCATATATGCGAGCACTCATGCACATACTTCCTGGCCCTATTTGAACCCCCAACCCACAAACACACATTTGTAGGCAGAAAAACTGAAGAAAAATAGTCTCCAATTTAATTAAGTTCCAGCAATAACCCAAGGGCACAAGTCTGAAATTGGACAGTGGAATGTACATTTCTTTACAGATAAAATGTAGTTCATCTATACAGACAAGCAACAATCTCCAGACACACTGTGTAGTACTATTTTGGATTTGACACAAATTGAAAGCCTCTGAGAATTCCTAATAACAGTCTTAAGTGAGATTGTTCCAGTGTGACCCTTTGGTTGTTACAGATGATAATTTGGCAGAGCAGTGGTTCTCAGAGAGATTAAACTGTGTGCCGTTCACATCCAAAGACAACACTATCTTTGTGCACCGTTTAGCTCCTTTCTTTTATCTGGTTTGAGGTGTGTTAATCAGCTAAACCACCTGTTACAAACTGAATCACTGGCTGTTAATTTCTAATTTCCTAAAGCACATTTGATCTAAGTCTTATTTGAAAAAGATGACACTAAACAAGACAAAACTATGCTGCATAAAGAGTCACAACTGGTGTTCAGATCATGTCTGCTGGAAACAAAAAAAAGAGGGAGTCAGACAGGTCATCTGTAAAAGTAGTCCGTTCATCCCTTTCAGTCTCTCAAAAGTTCCGCCTTCTCAAGTTCTACATCTTTAATCCCTTTTTCCTTAAGTCCTCTTTGGCTTCTTTTATCTGCCCCTGCAGCTCTTTTGCCGCCTCGTCGCAGTCATTAAAGGTGGCTACCCTGTAGCCCACCGTGGCCAGGGAGTAGCAGCCAAATGAAACCAGCAGGTACAGAGGCATCGGCCAGGCGACCTCTCTGTAAGTCTGCGGCAGGCTCAGGTCCAACAGGTCAAAAGAGACCAAAGCCCAGGCTGCGCCCACCACCGACACACCGAACAGCCACTCCACGAGTTTTGTCATGATGAGAGCTGCCGCGAGGATTTCAGGTGAGGAGCTGGGAAACAACTTGAAAGAGAAACGAACGGTTAAAAGGCTACTTATTCATCCTTAACGTTAGCTTAGCTTTAGCACACCAAAGTAGCATCGTGTTAGCTAACGTTATTTAGCCACAGCACACGGGGAAGACAAACAGCAGATAGGCAACAGGAATATGTGGTCATACACAGCCAACTAAAGGGAATTATGTATTCATTTAAATAGCATTTCGTTCAATGATACCTTTTAGAAGAACTAATCCGATGTGTTTACCTCCTCTCCAACGCCACCTCAGCTCTGCGCATAGTTATGACGTAACCGCACGTCTTATGGGAAATGCAGTCACTGCTGTGTTGCTTCAAAAATTCCAACTAATCTACTGAGTAATTGATCAGGTAAGATTCAAACGGTATTCAAATACAACGACATTGCGATGACACTCCCTGAAATTAAAAACAATAGTTGAAAAAAAGATAACATATTTGTTTGTTCATTTTCTTTTAAATTTCATACAAATCTTGGAATAAATTATTCACAAGCTTTATTTAAGCTTAAATATTTAATAATTCTCAAGATTTATACTTCAAATCCCAACAATCTTTTGTGATCTATTGAAGACAACTAGATCATTTTTTTATATTGTAAAACGTTTTGTTAATTAGTCTACTATTTTAGCATGCATAACCTTAACTATTTATCTATCTACATATTAAATGAAGTATTTTGTTACTATTGTTGTCACACTATATTGTAGACATCCTCTTTTGTAGTAATCACTACAATGAGGAGTGAGAAGACAGTGGTCAGAAAGAGTAATTACTACATTCCCTCATTATACTTATTACTCAATAAATCTCAATGTTTGCCGCTGTCTATGTTTTTCATTAAAACGTTGCCATAGACTGTTTTCTGATGCATTAACAGCACCAGCACCCTGTTAGCTGAGAGACAGAAAACTATTTGTTTCAACTAAGTCTTTAATGAGGCCCCCAGTCAGGCTTTTAACACACATTAGACCTTTAACTGTCTCTCTGTGCTATCCTCTTAATTTAGAAATGCTATTTTGAAAATGAGTTTACCATTAGTACCAGCTGAAAGCTATCCATAAATACTAATGTTATTTCAAAGTGGGGAATCCAACAACAATTTCATTAGGGGCCTCCGGGAGCACACTGTTGTCTGATCTCAGTGTCTGTAGGTGCGCTGGGGCACGTCCGTTAATTTAGGGTGGTGAACTGTCCAGGTGCAGAGGGCATGGACCGCTCCAGGGTGAAATCAGAAGGAGTGGGAGATGTAAACATCATTCAGTTAGCTGGAGAAAGGGACGTACCAAAGAGCCACTGAGAAATAAACATCATTCTTTGGGGGAAAATGGAGAGTTATTCTTAGGACGGTGATGTTTATGTTTGTCTGCACCAATGTTAATAGTGTAAGTGACAATCTACGCGTCTGCCAGAGAGGTGAAGCCTGTTTCTTCTGTTTATGGAGACTGGTATATGCAGGACTGGAAGATAATCAGGGTTAATGTCTGTTTGCTGAAACAATAATCTTGTAATCCTAATAATCAACAATTATCTTTCCAAGTTTGCAATGTCGGTTGAAGAATATGCGTATGGCTTTGTATAACAGCTATGGTACTATGGCCTAAATGTCCACCGATGTGTATTGCGTTTAAATTTCCTTTAAAAGAAGTTGCAACTCATGATCATATCCATTATTGATTGCTATGATGACTATGTTTTATTAAGATTTTAATTATTTAATAATTTAATCTGTAAAATTGCAGAATTTCCCAAAGATAATAATTTAGAGAAAAACAGCAGATCCTGACATTTTAGAAGTTGACACCAATACATGTTTGGCCTACCTTTGCTAGATAAATTACTTAAATTGTCAATTAATCATCAAGATTTTGGTCAGAGATTTTTCTTTCAATCCGCTAATAACCTAATGACTATTTTAAAAATTTGACCCTGTTTATATTTACTCAAAAGTGCCCGGGGATACCTGCTGCACTCCATAAGATGTTATACGACATCAGACTGTGAAGGTCAGGTTACTTCACTGCATCAATAGAATGAAGCAAATCCAGGTGGGATTGCCCATGACATGCTGCATCATTACATATATCATAGCATGTGCTGTGTCCTGGCTGTGTTGCATCGGTATGAGCAGCAGTGTGAGTGTGTGTGATGCTCAGTGGGAACAGTCAGGCTGGCTTTTCTCAGTGTGTATCTCCCTGCC
The DNA here is from genome assembly GCF_008692095.1 of Etheostoma spectabile. NCBI lineage: Eukaryota > Metazoa > Chordata > Actinopteri > Perciformes > Percidae > Etheostoma > Etheostoma spectabile. The sequence continues at coordinate 14,617,760 of NC_045746.1, forward strand.
AGCTCCTGTTCCGTTCTAGTACTTAGAAAACCTGTGCTCCATTCGAGAAGGCCTGGCAAACGCAGCGCAACAGCCTGTGAGCAGGAGGGGCATTACAACCGAGAGAATGAGAGAGAGACACAGAGATAGAGAAAGGAAGGGAGAGGGAAGTGGACATGTAGAGTGACACAGAAAATAAGACCAGGGATGTATAGGGAAACAAAATGAGAGAGGGGTGAAGGAACTGCATCAGTTCTGGAAGAACTAGAAAAGAGAAGGTGGGGGGTTTCATAGCTGACAGGACTAGAGCGAGAAAGCTGAGAGGGCCAGGAATGAAAAGAAAGGGTGACTGAGAATGTGGACGAAAGAGGAGAGGGCAACAGAGAAAAGAGGAGAGGAGGGAGAGAGGTTTAGACGGGGGTGAAATCAGGGGATTTGCAGGTGCAGCTTGAACAACCAATGACCTTAATGGTGCATTAAATCCAGCTGTTCCTCATCCAGACTTTCCTTCAATCCCCCTAACACCTTCAACTGTGCAATAGACTGTATGCAGCACCTTGGTTCCCACAATGGGGAGTGAGTATTGCAGCGTAGGCTGATGGGATTAAAAAAAAGAAAATGAAGACAGTGTGTGATAGGGAGCGATGGAAGAGGAGATACTTGATCCTCAAGTGCAGAAATAAAAGTCACTGTGACTCCATCCACAGAACAAAGATAAGAGGCATAGATAAAACAGGAAAAGTGGTAATGGTGAGTTGTGTTGACTCTATCTCTCTGGCTTTGTCAATAATAGTGGAGTGAAAGGTCCAGATAAGAATGTGTACTACTAAAAAGCTATATAGGGAGCCAGATTTGGCTAGATAATAATTGTGTAATATTTCAAGTGTGTGAAGCAAGAGCTGGGGAGGCAGAGAAAACCAGAGAGGGAGAGAGAGAGGCTGCTTAAGATAACAATAAAGTTTGGACTCAAAAACAGGAACCCTCTGTTTCCTGAACTGGGGACAGTGTGTGTGTGTATGTGTGTTGTGTTTTCATTAGATGTGTTGTGTGTATTGTGTGTATTGTGTATTGTGTGTGTGTGTGTGTGTGTGTGTGTGTGTGTGTGTGTGTGTGTGTGTGTGTGTGTGTGTGTTTGTGTGTGTGTGTAGACGTGTTTGGGAAAAGGAAAGAATGACTAAAACTGCGTCACGATGTCCACGTTCCAGTGATATTGCTGGTGGTAAAGCGACAACTGATACCGTTGGGGTACTGTCCCGATACCCCAAGCACAGAGAGGAGAGGTGAGCCTGGCAAAACCACCTGAAATCTTCAAAGCTCATATTTTGATATGAAATTTTGGTCTGGAAATAAATGAAATCAACTGAACCTGGCAGCTATTTGCCAGACAAATCAGCCAAATATGTGGAGTGGTTTAAGTGACGAGGCAACCTTTCAAAACTGATGGAAAGTCAAAATTAAATCCCATGATTTTCTATTTGGAAAATTTGAAGAAACTGGGTGAAATTTTAAACTCTGGTTGTTTTTTGAAGGCCATGGTTAACTGCTCCTCAGATCTCTGCAGGGCAAATTGAGACATCTAGCTAAACTATCCATTCTGTCCAGAGTTTTCTGTTGCACAACTAAAACTATTGGTTTAAAGCCATGCCAATAAACCGGAGCACGTTCCTCTCCCATTGCGGAATGATGTGTGGACAAGCCAGACCCTCCTCCGCAGCGCTGTTGAGGAAGGTTTGGCATTGCAAGACCATCCTTCCATCCATCTTTACCTGCTTATTTGGTATCGGGTCGCGGGGAGAGCAGCTCCAGCAAGGGACCCCAAACTTCCCTTTCCAGAGTCACATCAACCAGCTCCGACTGAGGGATCCCGAGGCGTTCCCAGGCCAGGTTGGAGGTATAGTCTGTTCACCTAGTCCTGGGTCTTCCCCGAGGCCTCCTCCCAAGACCATATTGAGTGAAGTAGAGTTTGTGGGATGACTTTGCAGGAGGCTCATCTAACAGGTGGGGTGACTACGTATCAAAATCGATGCATCAGGGCGGAAAGCCCCGCGATACTGCTCATCAGGGGTCCCAATTCAAAGCAGGGCTGCTGAAAGTTTTGACGTTGATAAGCACACTGCTCATAAATATCCTTGATCCAAGATTGTTTATGAACAGGGAGAGTCTGTTTGAAATTGCTGAGATAATAGTTGTGAGACCCCTGCGCTACTTAGGGCCTACTTAATGAAGTCTTGGGCTACTTAAGTGGGTGTCAGGTCAGAGTGTGGTCAAGTGTGACCACTCTGAACCATGTGAGAATAGCACTTGTCTTGCCCTCAGTGCTCCCAGTAAAGACACGCACCTGTTTCAGCTGCTGTGACGGCCGCAGTGAAACAACGGAGGAATGCGCCCCCCATCCCCTCGTCTCTCTCTCCACGCTCTCAATGCTGTCCTAATAAATCTCATCACGCGGCCTGTGTTTGTCCCACTACTGCTTGGTTTGTTGACCTTTATAAGACGTCATTACATATTATCTTCATGGGTTGTGTAATTCTGCCCCATAACACAACCCCCTCAACCATGTCCACGACCCACAATATGTGTGTGTGTGTGTCTGATCAAATGCTTCTTGTCAGTGTAACAGCCATTAACAATGAACAACGGGCATAAGCTTGATGATGTCTCCCTCCTCCCTCTATCTATCCTCTCCTCTCACCCTAGAACACAATGTCATTTAGCATTGCCATAATGGACAGTGGAACTAATTGGCACATGGTTATGAAAGTTCCCCCTTGGCAATTTTAAATTGGACTGCACAGTTTCCCTCAACATCTCATCGGCAAGTCTGCTCACGGGACCTGGGGAGGTATCGATTATAAATGTTTTAATGTGGGTCAGGGCTGTGTACTCAGCAAGGGGCGAATGATGTAGGGCTACATGTCTAGACTAGAACAAACTGACTTCATCTTGTGTTTGCATAATGGATCGTAATGGGAGAAAGAGGGGAATTCTGTCTGGTAGTTTTATCTCCTCACTACATCGTTTTGCTTTGATAGATGTGTTGCACACAGGTGTTAGGGAGAAGTAGCTACTGTGAATCTGATTGCGAGCCGTATAGAGCTGTAAACTATCAGGAAGACAACATATCTCTTGCCAATACCACATTGATTTCATGGCGGACATTGCAAACTTTATCACCTCATTTCACTGATGTAATGAAGGGGCTCCAGAGAAACTGTGGCATGCATTAGATAGCCAAACACACCAAACTGAACATAAAGTCACATACATGGCCTCGGGAACTAGGTGTGCGGAGGGTGCTGCGGCACCCCCTTCTCGAAAGGTGGACAAACTACAACCATAATTAAAAATGACATACATTTATTTTAATTAATTGATTATTGATATTAACCTACTCTTTAATTACAATTAAATGTAATTGGATTTTACAATTTGGTTGGGAAGAGATAAACACATAATTTTATCAGAATGAATCTGCCAATTTTGCCAAGAGTGACGCGCGCTGCGCACCTCTGACACTCATTCATGAGTGAAGATAGTTGTGGAAACTTTCCCAGCGGGTCAACAGTACAGAAGTTAGCTTGCCTATAACACAAAAGCGCATTTTAGGTTTCTTCATAAATCAATCACAGGCTAAAAAACTTAATAGACCTGAGTCAGAAAACTCAGCAACTGTAACTGAAAGAATAGCAGTAGCACCTCTACACCTGTCACTCCAACAGCGACCCTGCAAGCAACAGACGACAAGGCAGCTAACTTTTGATTTAATTTAATGCAGTGTTTTACACCCTTGTATTTTGTGGCTCAGTGGTTGAGCTTGTAGTAGGCCTATTCTGTACCATTGTTGCAGCTTTGTGACTATGTCCTGTGTTACCCACACCTAGTTTTGCCCTGTCTTGGGTTTTGGATTTCATTCTTGTTTTAGTTTTTCCGCTTGTGGAGCGTTGGGATGGATTCAGTGTTGTGTGTGGTGGTTGACTTTGGCTGAAAATATCACTCTCGAAAATTTGTCAGCACCCCCAGCTCAAAATATGTTCCCGCGGCCATGGTCACATACACAAACTCATTAAGTCCAGTCGATGGATGGGAGCATCACTGCCTGTATACATATTGCCTTTAGTCTCTCATTATACAGACAATGTCCTTTCTTGCTCTACCAGATGAGGTCTGCCGTTCAGGGCCAAAGTCATGTTGCTCTGCATGATCCGAGAAATAACGTGGATTCAGTCATTCTAGGACACATCAATGTGCTATTGATTGCTTCTACAGACTAATTACAGTGCAGTTTGCATTGAAACAATCCACCCAGTTAAATTATTGTGCAGTATGTAATCAATAACCACCACTTGAAGATGCAATTAAAAACAAGTTTTGGAGTTGAAATTGCAAAAATGCAATGTTCTTTTGTTGATGCCATCGAGACTGTCATTGGCTTTGTGTTGGAAATGCAAAAGGTCAAGGATTATGGATTTGTGGTGGGCAGTGGGTAATATCTTAAAAGCTGATTGTGGCTGCCTCAGACAGGCGTGGCTGTCTGTCAGTGCTCGTAAATGAAGTTGATTGGGTGAGACGGCTGCTTGGTCCTGTTTATCTTCTTCTCTGGACACTAGACCCCCCCCCCCCCCCCCCCCCCCCCC
>NC_045746.1:14622382-14635458 GCF_008692095.1 Etheostoma spectabile
CAGCCCCTGTCACCCCTGCTCCGCTCGTTCAACCCAAAGTCTGCTTCACCTCTCAGAAATCTGACCCTGTCGCTCCATTCTGCACCCCCAGGCACCTGCCAACCTTTCACCTCTCCAGTGGATGAGCATCTGGAAGGTGATCAGGCCAGGGTGGGCTGCTGTGAAGTATTGATATGGTAACAGATAGGACTGTGGAGTTGTCAGACTTCAGAGAGATGGTCAGACTGTTTTTTTCTTTACAAAGATCAAATACCAACTTCCCCTCCTCCGCCTCATATTCAGTGTACGTCTGTTGTTTCACGTCTCTCTTTTTCTGTCTGTTGCTTTCTTTATTTCTGTCTATTCCGTCTGTCTTTTATTTCTTTCTTTAACTGTACACAGAGATCATGCAGGCTATGATGTATGCACAGCTGGTCCTGACAGAGCCGTCCAGGAAACGTGTGGTTTACAGATCCCCTGTTGACACACTGATTTGCCTTGCCTTTCACTTTTCAGAGACTTGGAATTTTAACTGTGCAGGGGCTATTGAGGTCCGTCTCAGCATGTTTGACCACGGTGGAAAACCAGTCAAAATATGCTGCGTCCCGACTGACAGACTGACACGCTGAATGGATATATGTCATAGTACATAAAGCTCAATCAAAAATCATGGTTTCTAACCGCACGTGCAGTGGTCCCACACCTGCTCACACCATTTGTTACAAAGAATTTTGTATCATTAGTCTCGCTAAAATCCTATTCCACAACTTGGTTTTATGGAAACTATATAATCCTAGTTACAGGCAGAGTGTAAAGACATACAGTATATCTGAAGTTATGCCAGCCTTAAAGTTACACTTTAGGGCCAAAAGTTATGTAATATAGTTTGGTCCATTTCACACTTGGGATCCAAAAGACAGATTTTAATGGTTCAAACCAGTGAACCATTACTTTGGGTTCAGAATGAAATTGTTTATAAAGAATAGGATTTTAGACTGTACTTGAACCTGCAATTAAAAAAAAGTTTGGCCACTTAAAGGGAAAACAACATCAACATATTATGACCTTATAAGTATATATGGCCATCCTGTTAGTTATCAGTTGCTTATTTACACATCCAGGAGTTACAGAGAGGCATTATCATTCGTTTGGAGCCGTGTTTCTGGCTACCAGATGGATTGAAGTCCAATATTCATTCTCTTTTAGCTCTGTTTTTGTCTCTACCGTCTCCTGAGGGGAAATATCTAATATATATTGCACTCTAATATCCATCTGGTAAATACGAAGCATTACAGCAAGCAGAAGGTTAGCTTAGCATAAAAACGGGGGAAACAGCCAGGAGCAGTAGAATAGTTTGGAACATAACCTCCAATTAAACCACAACTTGTAGTTTTTACAATTTTTTGTATGGATTGATGAACAAACATGAGAGTCGCATCAATATTCTCATCTAACTCTAAGCAAGAAAGCGAAAACGTGTATTTCCTCAAACGTCAAACTATTCATGTAATGTAGCATTTGATGTCACATGGCAATCTAATTGTCCAATTGTGCACTGTATGCAGTTTGATGTATGCAATAAACTACACAAGCATTGCATTATATGCATTGCTTCATTAAACAAAGAAAACAAAGTGCAATACAGAATATAGTACAGGAGGATATGCCACTGGAGTGTGAAATGTTAAACTGAATTAGCTCTGTCTTCTTGCAGTGCACTAGTTTACAGTATGTGACCATATGGGCTCTGTCTAGCATTACTGTCACCCTTCATTTATTATAGTGAGCGAAGATGGCCCCGCTATGCCCCTCAAATCCTCTTAGGCAACATTTAGCTGATTGATTTTTTTTCCCCTTCTACCTCTATAGATGATCAATGTGATAAAAACAGAACATTGTATATTATTAATGCTGTTTAGTCTCATGGGTGGATGGATGGACGAGAAAAAGAAACATAAATGTTTCAGCAGTGGCCACGTCTGGAAGAATAATGTCAAGGCAATGCTATTGAATTTAAAGGCTGAGCAAACTGAGTAAAAGAAATGAATGACGCAAGTGTGATTCAATCCCTTCAGCAAATAACCTGTTACACATGGAGCAGTCACCTCTTGTGCTTGTAATGTAGAATTTTGTGCTTATGAAGATGAATATTTAATCTACTTCTTCAATCAAATGAAAAGTCCACTGCTATAACAGGTAGCTGCTGTCAGAAAGTGAACTTGCAGCAGAAACAAATTACATTTTATTATAACTTCTTTTCACCCCCTGCCTACTTAATTTCTTCTGTAGGCCTCCATCGCGGAGATCCTCGATAATGGTTTTGACTCAGCTAAATAGTTTTAAGCAGGTTCCCCATAAACAACGTATTCCACTTTAGGCTATAGAAACCACATAGCTGGTTCAACAAACAAGTAAGGTCTTTTGAGCATGTGGTTTAGCTTCATGGTGTTTAATACAGTTGGGTTAACGGATTCCAACAGACTCTGTCCTATGTGTTCACCAGATGGCACCGCACACTGTCTTTCACAGATTGTGTATAGCTATTAGATCCTTCATAAATTCAGATGATGTCCTACTCCCATCCTCTCCCATTGAACTTTACTAAATGATGATCATGGAGATTAGGTATTGGTAATTCCTGCCAGGTCTTTAAAAGAATGCCCATGCTGTGTGCTTAATACTCAGTGAAGGGATTATGCAGACCCCTACATGTGGTGTTGTGGCTGCATACCTCCAGTCAGACTAAACCCAATCTGTTACAGATTTGGACTAAAGAAGAGAGGTGCAGCAAGCACAAGTGGGTGGGTGGAGGGCTGGGTTATGATGTATTCATGCTTTACAGTACATTCCACTTCTTCTATATCATGGGGGATCAGAGCTGAACCTCCCTTTGGAGGCAGTTTTTTTTTTATCTCTCTGTATTAGAACGTCAAAAAAGAACCTTGGCTTGTGTCAAGGCTGTGTGCTTCACAATTTCTTTTTCTCGATTCTCTTTTTTTCTACATTTTTATTTTCCCTTTGTGGTTGAGGCAAACCCAAATCCCCCTATAGTTTCCCCTTAAATGTTGGTCCAATTAAACACACATGTGGATTTTCATATTGAATCTCATAAAAGGTAAATGCCAGAGATTTACATTACATTTACATAAGGAATTCTAAGTACCTACACATGTGAGGTGTTAATATCGCTATCATAAGCAGATGGTCATTACTATTCGTTATTCTTAGCCAAGGTGTTTCATTGAGCAAGAATCTCTTAGTCAGGCACAAGTCTGATTTCAATTTCAAATTGTCATTAGCCAATAGGTGGCGGCCTTTGCACTTAAATCTAAACTTATATTATACATTATAAATGGTATGTCAGAGGCCATGTAGGTCTTAAGGGCAAGTATTTTACATTATAATGTGACCTTTTTATTGCATTTGTGTAAACAGTAAAGTTTGATTCATGGCAATTCATACACATAACCCCATGCATTCGTACAAGAGACCATTTGGCAGGAAATGCTGTTCTGTAGAGTTTGAAACTTGGCATGAATTTAGTCTAGTTTTACTTTGTGATGGTTGTCAGATGGACCAACATGTGCAAAGGTTTGTGTGCTGCTATATGAGTAATTTATTATCATGGCTATCAGTGACAATCAATCATTGTGTGGCAATAAATATATGTGGTTATAGTTTTTTTTTATGTCAATGATTTAAAATTCTCCCCCTTTTCTTAATAGTATTGTCTCATAGCTCCTTGTATATCATACAGCGTACCTTTTTAAAAGAGTAACAAAAAAAACGTCACTGTAAGCAAAGCCAGAAAGTGTTAATTGGAAATAAAAACAAAAAAGACAATTCCATGAAAGTAAATTTGTAGGTGTTAGGAGGGTTTTTGGGATAACAATGCAAATTTTTCCAGTTTCCAATTTTTAACATCTTACAACATCTTATATTATATTGGCAAACTTCTGTTTGCCAATATCATATAAGCTATTTGTATGGAAAATGGGTCCAATTATTCATCTTTTCAAATGAAAATATTCTGACCATTACAATCTCTGCGGTGTGTTAAAATGAGGTTGGGGCTATCTCTAGTGTTCTATGTTTTGCTGCGCCCTAGTGGTGAAACAACAGGAAAGATCCATCCCGCCAGAGAAGCATACTTGAATGAATCGTTTTAAAACTGGATGGAGCACAATTTGATTTGAACAGTAATGACAACAAAAGGAAACAGAAGAGGATTTAGTAATTTAAACAATTTAGTGTTTATTTCTTTAATCCATTTTTCTTTTGCAAATATTCTGCCAGCAGGTGAAGTTTACATGAATCTGCTAATTGTTTCATAAGAAGCACTGCTCATTAACTTACAATCAAGCAACTTTAAATCAAAAGTATTGTTTGTGAAACAAAACATTTTTTACCGTCAGCCAATGAATCAATGCTGTTATCAGTCAAACCACACACACACCCATGGGCAAAGAGAAACAAACACACACATACCCTGCATGCATACACACAGACATCAGACTCATGTATTTGAAATACAAAACAGCAATGCACAAACAGAACCACGGAAACTAGTGATTAGCTGTGCAGCAGAGGTATAATTGGAGCCTCTAATTACAGCACTGCCTCATTGTTCCACTCTATCTCTAATTTACCACATTTACATCCCAGAAAAACAATAACTTTGGTTGGGATCATAATGGGCGAACGACTGGAAAGTCTTCACCAACAGTAAAGAAATCTGTCTGGTTAAACACAAGTTTAGTCATAGATGCAATAAAATAATTGAGGCCTTTTGTTGCTCTCATAGTGTTCATATCTCTAAAATATAAGAGTTGCTAAGCTTTTAACATTAAGGACATGAAATAGCTGAGTAAAAGCTTCTACAGGAAAGACGACATTGTGTGCTGCTGTATCTACATTAGCTTTATAAATGCAATATAGCCTGGCTACAAGTGCAAGCATTAAAGATATAATTACTTATTAAGTGTTGGATATACCAAACACTACTTAAGCTTTAACTCTTGCAAAACTGCACGTAACAAAAATGTAAGAAACTTAATTACATTGCATATTCGTTGCTATAGAAACATTTTCTTATACAAAGAAAATTAAATACAAAACAAAATCGCTGAGATGTCTAACTTTTCGCTCTAGCTGAGTAAATACTTCACAATTACCAATTACATTCCAAATTACCATATGAGTCCAGATCAGCCATCAGTTATTTCAATTAGAGACACGGGGTTGGATGGTTACCCTTCTGACCGGAGTCTGATCTGCATTGCGATTGGCTACCAGCTCCTGCAGCTGCAGAGCCCCGCCACCGATAAAACAGAACGCCGGGCACACGGGGCCAGAGCAATCCACATAACCTTCCCATAAAGGCCGCAGAGAGTGGGCATCATAGAAAGTGACGCGACCCTTCTCAAAGTCAAGGCACACTCCGAGTCGGGGCGGCAGAGGGTAGGTGTGTCCTGTGGGTGAGGAGGGGCCGTTGCTGATGGGGTCTCGGATACCGTTCCCATGGCTACTGTGGTGGTGGTTGTTGTGCTGGGGGAGGTAGATCTTACCCATCCCCATAGTGAGGAAGCAGAATGGTGGAGCAGAGTCCAGAGCATCCTCTGCTCCGCTGTCATGGCCGCTGTCTGGGTCGTAGCTGGAGAGAGAGAGAGCACATTATGAATAAATTAGGACGTAAGCTTAGGATTGGTTAAATGCAGATTTCACTACACTGTACTGCAGCCTAGAATTGTATGTGACGGATAATAAAGTTTCTTCTTTTTCTTCTTAAAAAAACAATTATTATGGATGATCATAACCTGGAGGTCAGGCTCCCTTTCAAAGGTCCACAATATACTGTATCTGAGGAGTTGTGAGAATATTCCCACTTCCTCATACCCATTCATTGCCATTCTTTTCCAGTCCACCAGATGCCCTCTGACTTTTTCTCTGTCCTATTTGCCTCACTCCCTCATCCAGCCTCTCCCTCCTGCCCTGCAAGAGTCTGGCATTGCCAGACCTATCTCCACAGCCCTGTGGAGTAATGTCTGGCTACACCACACATTCTGGGATATGAGAAAAAGCCACGGTGGGTAGTTTGCATTTCTTTAAACCATTCACCATCATCTTAGGTGGAGCTAAGTTATGGACACAGCTATCCTGGCTCTTTTTGGTGGAACATTTGCACCCCAAAAAAGAATATACACATACAATATTAAATGAAGTTAAATGTTCACATAAAACAGTGGTGTGGGTGAGCTATTTAAATTAAGTGGACACATGGTCAAATGTAATTTGCTCTTACAGTGTATCACCGCCATGGCTCACACACCGGTTGTGAGGCTTTATCCCGGAAATGTACTTCTGTTGATCCAGCATAGCCCTACAATCATCCCTTTTCCTACAGTCCCTGACACTTGACTTGTTACCTGCCTGTTTTTGAACATTGTCCAGTCTTTGGAATCATTTGCCTGTTTGGACTGCCTTCCCAGTTTGACCATTGCCTGGCTCTTGTTTACATAAGATTTTGTGCATTAATCTAGTAAATAAATCCTGCCTGTTTTGTCTGCATTTGAGTGTTATCCCCTTTGCCTCACTCTTACCAACCCTGACAAAATGTTATTTTATCCAATGATTTTTTGGTAAAATCTTAATCTTAAAAGTAACTAGATCTATCAAACAAATGTTGAAAAGTAAAAAGAAAATGTAATATTTCCCCTTGAAATGTAATATAAATACTAAAGTATCTTTACCACAACTATAAGCTACTTACCGGGGACTGGCCATGTCTTGTGGAAGGTGAAACCACTCTTGCAGTTTGGATTCCAGACCAACTCCCACCTGTTCCAAAAAGAACAAAAGTTTAATTGTAATTCAATTTGTAATTAAACATTTATCTTGTAGCAACCTTCACCTAGTTCTCTATTTTCCTATTATACATAGATAATTATATTTTTTATATATATATATATATATATATATATTGCACATATACTTGCCGCATACTGGGCAGTATGCACTAATAGTATGTTGTATTCAGTACATAAAATATGTAGAATAAAAAAACTAGCATTTGCTTACCTTCACAAGGTAAGATCCAGGTTCCACTGAGCATGCCCAGTAGTGCCGTCCCTGTGTAATAGCCACATCCCCCACCAAAAGGTCTGAGGTCAGGTGACAGGAAGTGAGGGCATGGTCAGCGGCCTGCAGCAGGGAGAGACCAGGGACACTGCGAGCACAGCGCTGCTCTTTACTAACAACCAGCCGGTCGGCATGTAGACCCCAGCGGGAGTCCAGGTAGAAGTTGAGCACTGAGAAGAGACGGGGAGAGAGGACACAGCAGAGAAAAAGAGAGGGAAAACGGAGAGGTAAGAGAGGGGAGAAGAAGTAGACATGAGGGGAGAGGGAGGACAAATAGACAGGTGCATTCAGAAATGACATACAGGGGGTTTGGTAGCAGCAGGAGAAGATTTGGAGGCAACAGAGGAATAGTGGTAAACATTTACAGTCAGAAAGCAGCAAGGAGAAACAAGGAGAATATGAAGCAGTTGAGAAGAGAAACTAGGGGGAGAGGAACAGAGAGCAGGCATGCACCTCCTCCAACAGCACTGGAATAGAAAAGGACACTAGTCTATAAATTGATGACTCAGGGAGTACAATACAAAAGGTATCACAAAAAAGCTCTGGCTGTGGGGAGTGCAGATTGTTCCACAATTTACAGAGGGAACAAACACAATAGCAAGAAGGAAAAACTGCCTACAGGGACACAAGCAATTCACCAATTACTCAACTCGACCATTTACAAGCCCTGGATCTGAATCCGATCCATGTTGTTAAGCCTCACGTCTTAACAAACTGCAAACCTCATCCGCGCTCGGACAGATCTCGTTTTAGAAGGTAGAGTGGGAGGCAGAGGGGTGAGTGGATGTTTAGATGGGGGTGGAAGAACAGAGGATGCATGGGGTGACCACAAAGAGAAAGCGATGATGAGTATGGGGATACAGAGGGGTGGTCAAGAGATATGAATGCACTTCTTACGTTTTGTGGGAGGCATGTAGGTTGGCAGCGTGGAAGGAGCGCAGTAGGAGATGACAAGTACAAAGCTGTGAAATGGAAATAATACATACAAGATGAAGTGAGAAAGTGAGGATGTGATAAAAGTGGTGGAGAAAAATTGGAGGAAAAAAAAAAGATGGGGGTGGGCATATAAGAAAGAGAATGCATTATTAACTGCTCATCATGGTAACCATCCCATATGCTTTTTAAATACTAGTAAGTGTGAAGAGATGAATGGCTCCTGGGTGATGAGATTGTTTGTTTTTTGTAGCTGTCATACACTTGTCACTGGTTTAAATGGCTTTAAGTCACTAACCAAAAATAGTAAGCAGACTTGCATAGTTGGGTGAAAGATAGACTATATAAATGTATAAAAAAGACACATTCAGGACACTTTATGCAGGTGGACGGTGATCCTTCTGACTTCCTCTTCTTCAGCACAGAGCAAGCTAAAGTATAATCCCAGTTTATATCTAGGTCTTATTTTCACAGTTTTGGTCATCTTTCCTCTAAGTAGAAATAAGATTGTAATCACCAATTTAATCTGGGAATGCACTGTTATTGCTAAAAAGAAGTCCAAGGAGGCAAGAAACAATCGTACATGTTTTAAATAATACCCACAGGTTTGCCACACTTATTTGGAAGAAGTCAAACTGTAAAAGTGATTACCCAAATTGTCCTTTGTAATGGTCCATTGCATTTTACAGACCAACTCTGACAACCTTTTTACAGTCAACGTCACTCTGTTCTAAATGCATTTAGCCATAAAATGTGGACAGGAGAGGCATGCTGTGGGATTGTGTGTTTCAACCCATGCAGACAAGAAGTATGAGATGCCGCAGATGGTACTATGATGTTAACTGTTGTGATTAATGATTACTTGTTATGAGTTACCTCATGTTCATCCACCACCGTTTGCCCCCAGATGGAGAATGTTTTGATGAGGGGATTTCTGTTGGGGTGCAATGATTGTGCATTTTTGTGATCGCCGGCATCGTAAACCTAAGTCACTCTACAATCTTGGTTGATCACTTTTTTTTTTTAATTTAAAGATCTGCTCCCTAACTTTGTTATATTGCCCTCAAATTCCACAGTATTACCAAACTACGGCAGAGTTGGACCATTTTATACACATCTTTTGTTTGGGTGCAGTTCCCCTTTGTCAAAATCAAAATCTCTCTGCTTACCTGTGAATGAGGATAAAGCAAAATTTCTGTGTGTACGCTCACCTGGTGCAGGCGGGGTGTGCAGGTACACCTCCTCACTGTACTCCCCGTAGCCCGCCTTGTTGCAGCCTCTAACCCGTAGCACGTAGACGCTGTCCATCTCCAACCTGTCAATCACAGCGCTGGTCCCACTCACTTCATCCAATCGCTGCCAGCCCCAGCGGGCAGCGGACAGTCCTCCTCTAATCCCGCCTCGGCCCGCTCCTCCCGGTACCACACCTCGACGGCGATACTCAACGGAGAAATGCCAGGCGGTTGCAGAGTCTTGGGGCAGTCGCCAGCACAGGAAGAGCTGGTCATAGGCCAGGGTACGCTGGGTATCAATGACTGGAGCCAGTGGAGCTGTGACAAAAATGGTTTTAATGTAATAGTTGTACTACCACCTTCATTTCTTCTAACAATCACTTACTATTTTTCATGGCATCTCTGATTTATTAGGCAGTATGAGGAAGAAAAGAAAGTTATTAAAATGCCCCTTTCTTCTTCTTCTCCTCCTTCCTTCTTTCCTCCCTTCCTTATCGTGTTCCCTTCCACTATCTCCAACCCCACCCTTTCGATTCCTCCCCTTCTCCCATCACTCCCCTTCTCACCCTGGATGAAGTTCAACTCTGTCAGGAGTTTGAGTTCTTTGGAGACATCCAGCTGGAAGTGTCTGAAGGATGGATCAGCAGCCAGAGTGAAATGCTGAAGATTCTCAATTGCTTTGCTGAACCTGATGCAGCAAAAAAATACAGGGAAAGTTTAAAGGAATAAAGGAGGAACAGTGTTTGTATGATGCCTCCATCAAGTTGGTTGGGAGGGTGAGACAGACTGATGAGGAGGGAGGAGTGTATGATAATCTTTCAAAAATAAGACTAGCGTCACTTTATGTTTTTCTTATTCCTACAAATCCCATGAAAGGACAAAAACAACAATGCATCCCCCATTTATTGGGGATGGGGGGTAACAATAGTTGCATCTTCTTTCACATACGTCCAGTTGCCTAGGGCTTATGAAGCCATCACTCTTGTTATGAATGCAGACAGAACAACAGCTAACTGATCACAAACAAGATGTGTAAAACCTGTTCTAATGGGGAAAGAAACTAAAGGAACAAATCAAGAAAGACAGAACTGATCTGAGAGCTGTTCAATCGAGACAGAGAGCGATGACAAAGATAAACAAATGGAAAACCTGTTATGAGTCTGGCGAGCAGCCTGCACAAAGCAGGGCTGGTCTGTTTCTTTCAGCAGCTCTTGGGTAAACGCCATGAGCCCTGCGTGTTCCATCAAGCCCCGTCTCTCCGCCACTTGAGCAGCCAACGCCTCGCTTCGTTTCTTCCGTGCCTCCTCCAGAGCCTGGGTGAGCGAAGCGTGGCGCTCGGCCAGAGCGGCCGTCAGATCCCTGATGCTCTGAGCCAGCTGCTCTCTGGCTGACACACCGTTTACCTGGTGATGAATAACACAGACGGACCAGTTTAAACATGTGGAAACATCCAGCTGATGCTAGCCTTTAAGTTAGGTCGATACAGAAAGCCTTTTTCAGAAACAGTTTAACACAACATTATCAAAATACACAAAAACAAATTCAAATAATAAAAACCAGCCTGTTTGTGCTTTTTCATGTGGCATATCCCAAACTAGTATGTTAAAATGGATAGATTACTGACGTGCACCATGTAACATTAGGGTACATAATGTATCAGGTGTTTTTTATTAATTTCTCTATCTGCGTGGAAAATCTTTTTAATAACTCTTAAAAAATGTAACGTCATAAACACATTTATAACCACGCAATCATCTGTGGTACAAAACACAACTTGTTTTACATGGCTGCACCTAGTTACAATACAAACATCATTATTAGTATATTCATAATTAATGCATTATTTACAACACACTATGTACAATGTAGATGTAAGCTGTGAAGCATCAATTACTGGTGTATAAAGAGATAATGAATAACAATATAGAATATCATAATTACATAACCAACAGTATGTCTGTATATTATTTATGTCATAGTTTATTAAGCATATGAATGTATGCAGTATTTATTTATTTATAAATACTACTTCTTCACTCTTAAACTTTAATTAACAGTATTAAACATGCCTATGAATAGTTGTACATTTGTAAAAACTGTTATGAATCATTAATTACCTGTTTATTCACCAGTTATGGATGCTTCACAGAAGCACTTATAGCCTACTTGTTGATAGATACAATAATACATCATGGTGTGTTGTAACCAATGTATACTGTATAATGTTGTATACTGTATATATTCTGCTTATAAATGGTAATATGGGGATGTTTTAAATAATTTGTTAGCAGTTTAACAACTGGGAATGAGGTCACAAAGGAAAGTGTGAATAAACATGAGTTAGATGCCAAAGAAGCTGGTAATAAGAATCTACCAACAGGAACCTTGACTGTGTTATGGTGTTTAGCTGCTGACTGGGGTTAATTCCATGTTCAGCAACATTTTGTCACCCCAAATTTTGCAGTATTAATCACCTCAGTCTGAGTGATGGCACTCTCCAGCTGGGTAATCTGGCCCAGAACTGTGTCCTGGTTGGACAAAATGTGGTTCATCTCCTTCGTAATCTTCTCCTGTCAAATAAACCGCAAAAAACAACATTCAGACAACAAATACACACCAGACAGCACAATTCTTGTACAAAGCCGTAGATTAACTCTGCAGCAGCCCATGAACTGTACCGCTCTATACTACTGTGCGTTGCTTGTTTCTGATACGTTGCAAGCTGCTTTTTAACCATTTTGAAATATTGCAACTGTATCAGTTCACTATGTAAAACTTTACATGTCAGAGAAGCAAATATCAAACATGCATACCGTTGAGTAAAAACTGAGAAATCGTCCTTTTCTAACATAAAAGTAGCATTTTAAATAATGTAAACGCAGAAAGCGTTTAATGATAAACATAAAGCAAATGTTTTCCCTTAAAATGTACTATGTAAAAAGTAAGTTTGAGAATAGAAGCCCTCACAGCATTCATATGAAAAATATGTTCCATCTTACATGTTTATTTATATGTTAAAGGTCCCATGACATGGTCGCTTTGGGGGGGGGGGGGGCAAGGTGGAGCCTGAGGTTGTGGCCTTGACCAACTGCCATTTTACTCGTTTGAAAGGGATTGAGAAGAATGAGGAGGACACGGGACTAATGATGTAGCTACACAGCCACGCTAGCCACGATGAGACATGCTTCCACAAAGCCATAGATAGTAGAACCACCACGCTTAGGCTGCTCTTAGCCAAGTACTTCTACTTCTATTGTAACTTAAATCAAACAAAAGAAACCGCTTGATCGTTCTAACCATGTCTCCAAAAGTTGCAAAAAGTAGAACAGATCAAGGAGCTACAAGCCCTGACAATGGAGGAGATGTATTGACATTGGCATCCATAGCCACTTTATGCTGTTTGTGGATCTCTCGTCTGCTTTCAAAACCCTCCAGCCCCATTTATTGGTGTAAAAGCAAATAGAAAATTTTGGGTTGGACTGCAACCTGGTGGGCTGGATTTTGGACTTTCTCACTAACAGGACACAGAGAGTGAGAGTAAATGGACATCTTTCTGGAATATCAGTGACATTAACCGGCTCCCCTCAAGGCTGTGTTCTCTCTCCTCTTTTATACATTATATACACTAATGACTGCCGCAGTGAACTGAACAATAACTATATCGTAAAGTTTGCAGATGAAACAGTCATAGTAAGTTTAATGGACATCACTGAAACATCTCACGGCCCTGTACTACCCTAGTTTTTAAACTGGTGCAAAGAGGCCTTTTTAGATTTAAATGTTACAAAGACAAAG
>NC_045746.1:14635468-14635536 GCF_008692095.1 Etheostoma spectabile
TTGATTTTAGACGTCACCATCCAACTCCTGGAAGGACGATTATAGATGGAAAAGAGGTTGAAATTGTT
>NC_045746.1:14635546-14652671 GCF_008692095.1 Etheostoma spectabile
TACAAGTATCTGGGAATCATCATTGATGATAAGTTGACTTTTGAACTAAACACAGACATGCTGAGTAAGAAAAGTCAGCAACGTCTCCTCTGTCTGAGAAAGCTAGCTAAGTTTCAAGTGGACAGATCCCTGATGACTTAGTTTTACAAATCTTTTATTTAGTCTGTCTTTGCCTTTTCCTGTATTTGCTGGTATGCTTCTCTGATTTTAAAACGGAAAAACACATAAGCAATGGTAATTAAAGTTAGCAGCAAAATTATTGGGATTCAGCAGATAAAACCAAGTTAACTGTTCAATAGACATGTGCTTAAAAAGGCAGAATCCATTGTGTCCGATAGTTTTCACCTCCTGAATGCAGAATTTAAGTTGCTGCCCTCTAGTTCCCGCTTCAGTCAGCTACCAGCCAAAACAAATAGATATAGATACTCTTTAGTACCCTCTGCTATCTCTCTGCTCAACAAAAGAATAGGTGATGTCTGCACATTTAGGCACACTTGGACTTAAACCTTTTTTCTTGCCCTTTATGACCTCATAAAGGGGCAAGATTCCAGATTGGCCCATCTGAGCTTTCGTTTTCTCAAAGGCAGAGCAGGATACCCAGGGCTCGGTTTACATTTATCGCCATTTCTAGCCACTGGGGGTTCATAGGCAGGCTGGGGGAATGCAATTTAATGTTAAAAAACCTCATAAAGTGAAATGTTCATGCCACGGGACCATTAAAGTATTTTTTCAGAACTATACTATTTATTAAATCTTTTTATTTTGCAGTACATTTAGAGAAACCCAGTCTAGACTCAGATTCGTACCTTCAGGGCTTGGTATGCGTTTGCCACTGGCAGGATTTTATGTCCGGTGTGGATGCGGCGCAGTTTGCAGAGTGGACAAAGCAGCCGCTGACAGGACCTACAATAGAACTGTAGTTTCTCTTGGTCATGCTCCGGACAGGTCAGGACCTGAGGAAAAGAGCCAAATTATTTATCTGAAACACATTTTACCTCAAGGGAGACAGAGTAGATAATTATGAGGATGCGTGAATATTCATTTAACATCATAGTGCCACAAGTCTTAAACCAACTACAGTCAGAGGGGCCCGAATAACAGGTATAAAGCAAATGTAAAGGTATTTAAATTTATATTGAATATAAATGTATACACATAGTTTTGTTCCTGTTCATTGTTTCATCTCTGTGGTTGCATGATCAGATAATAAAATCTGACATACAGTATGTGTTCAAGTCCCAAAATAAGATCTGTGTCATATTTGAGCTTGAAAAAAGTTTACATTCAAGCTAGCACTTTCTAACAATGTCTTACCTTTGGTCTGAAGTTGAGCGTAGGCTGGATATGTTCATGTTGTGCCCGGGGCGTCCCCCACGGGTGATACAGCTTGAAACACTCATTACAGAAATTGGTTCTGCAGTCAGCGCAGCCCTTGGTGGCCTCCAGAGCTTGAGGAGGCTTACAAAACTGACACATCACAGCCACACTGCCCAGACTCACTGTGTGCCTGTACCTGGTGGTGGTGTGGAGGGAGAGCAGCAAAGGTAGGAAGAATAAAAGTATTAGTCTTTAGTTTTATGGTTTGTTACATTGTGATAAAATTGCTTTGTAAGAAGAGGGATCTGCCAACACAGAAATACCAAATAAAAGAGTCAAAGTCAAATGCAAAAAAAACAATTATACTAGACATGAGCAGAATTCAAAACAAAGACAAACGTAAGGTTGTAAAAATGTATAAAATGAGAAGGAAAAAGGTCCACATAAGACAAACAGTATTGAATAGGTGATAAAGTGAGTACAAAGCTAGTGGACTATTGAAGCACACAATTAGCCTTAGCTACAGTATGTGGCAGTGCATGCTCTGCAGGATTCTTCAACTACTCAGCTCCTGCTCCATCAGAATTGGACACATTCCCATTGTCTCGGTTTTTCATGCCCAAGTCTACTACTCGTGGACATTTGGCCCCAGAAATCAAGAGCACTGAAGGAAAAGACCTGTGTGTGCGTGTGCGAAAGTGTGGTTCCTACCTCTCGACGATACGCTCCAAGGTGAGGTTGCGCAGACAGTCAGTAAGGCCCCTCTCTCCCAGCTCCACATCTCGGCCGCAGGGGATACAAGGGAACATCATTACCACGGGTGGGCCCTCCTTACGGCGTCGACCTGGATAAGTCCCATATCCTGGAGACCGGGGCATGGATGGCGAAGGCGGGTGGGGACCTTAAACCAAGAAGAAAACCCAGTTATAAACAGAGGTAGATAGAAAACAACATGAGAGAATCTCTTTTCCCAACATAAATATTGCGTATTGATCTTGGTCTGACAGTGAAATCAAGCGAAGGCTTAGGTGTAATCACACGGTTTGCATGTCAAAATGCAATCCAATGCACACACAAAAAATATATATTTTGTATCCACATAAGACATAGCTATCCCCCTTGACAGATTTAATTGATAGCAAATTACAAAGTATTCCAAACCTGCCCGCAGTACGCGATCAATAGGTCGCTGCTCAGCTTTAGGTGTTGGCCTTCGGGCCTGGCGTGGTGAGCGGGTGTTGGGTGTAGAGGCTGGGGAGTTTGGCTCTGGGGGAAGATCTGGAGGCGGGTAGCCGTTTGTCACTAAGACCTCCGAGGCACACATGAGGCAGACGCTGTGCTGGCATGGCAGAACGACGGGCTGTTTAACAATGTCCTTACACACAGTGCAATGCAGCTCATGCTCCAGGCTCTTCATGTTAGACTGTCAGAGGCAAAGAAGTGAGTAGTTACGCACACAGACAGGAACAAATGTTGCAATTTAAGCCTTTAAGGGAATTAAAGAATGTTTTTCAATACTAGTGCTGATTATTTTTATTTTCGGATACCAAAACACTACTTTTTCAATGACTTACTATAAGACATAAATATGTTTTTTGTTTTTTTTACAAAACCCTTTAACAAAAGGAGCAAATATTTTCAAATTTTGTCTAAGAAGATGTATAAAAATGTAGTTGCCTACAATTTGCTAAAAGATACAAGAATATTTATATAATTAGGATAATGAATCTGTCCAGGCACCCAAAGTTCTCAATACTTGACAGTTTCCAATACTCAGTAGTATGCACACATTTAGGTCGGTACCACAGAGGAGGTTCTGCATCATGAGAGAAAAAGAGTTAATTGAGAGAGAGAGAAAGAGAGAGAAATGTGAAAAGCCCAGACATGTGACATAAGGCAACATTCTTGTTAAATATGGATAACGACCGTCATTAATTATTCAACAACTGCACAGAGTGCATCCCTTAATTTCGCAGGGCCTGCATATGAACATGAGCTCTTCAGCCAGAAGTCTCATATTCCTTTTGCATCACATGAAATGGTCCAGCATTTTTATGGCATATTTGTATTTAGCTCTTTAGGAATACATACTGATGGTACAATGAGGAACAGGACATGATACACAGTGCAAAGACAATGCATTACACATGTAACATAAAGTGTAAGTGTTCAGTGGGAATACATTTTACATTTCCAGGTCATCAATTTCACCACACAATACAGATTATTGTATTTGTTTCTTTGTATTTAGAGGAGTGCTACACAAGTATTCCTCTCTGCTGAACCAGCAGCTTCTCTGTAACCACAGTGGCCAGAGCTGGGGATAGTGGGGTTGTAAAAAGCTGCACCTCTGAAGCAGTTAGCATGTCATAATATTGCTCAAGGACATGGAATTGACAGAAAAGGACACACTGGCTGTTGCGGAAACCTGCACAGCCTTCACAGCTACAGTCAGTCTGCCTTATAAATAATGAGACAGTCAAAGGGACATGTTCCTTTATCCATTTTCCTACACTGATCGGTGTGATAATTACTCAGTTTTGTGTCCAGTCAGCATGTGTTAGTGCAGCACAGAAGGTGGAGTATACTGAACTTTCTGTCATTTTGCTTAAGGATGGCCTGCTTTCTTTTGCTTCATGCATGCCCTTGACAAATAACCTCAACCTACAGCCCAAACTGTTGCAGGGCCAGAGGCAGTGCATCTACATCACTGACACTGTGAGTTAAATTCAAGACCAGGACAAGACAAACTGACTGACTGTGCTGCATAGTACTTTGGGGATTTTGTCACTGTGATGAGATGAGATGCAGCATTGGGCCAGCTCATCACATCACACCAGGAACCACTGTTAAAATCACTGATTCTGGAGGTGTGGATGCAGCATCAGTAGGAAAAAAGGGTCTCAGTAAATCCCTGCATGTCCATATGATGTTAAGCAGGCTAAGAACTCACATGATGTTATGCAGCTGGGTGAAATTCACACATAGGCTACAAGTTGATTGATGAAAGCAATATCTTTATATAGTCAAATAAAATAACACAGCTAGCCTATAGACACGTTTGCTAAATGAGACAGCAGCAAGCTGCTGCCGGGGAAAAACCACTAGACCCATACTGTTACATTGGATTAGTCAAAATAACCTACTTTCTCCCTCAGTCCGTTTCTCTGTGTCAATCTCCAATGTCAAATCCGGCCTGCCTTTCTTTCCTCCACTAGCAATTTGGCCTGTCGCAATTGCAGGCAATTGCAATTCCAATTCCAGCAGGCTGTAAAAGCTATACCTCGAAAGCCTGTGGGCCTGTTGTATCCATCTCAAATGGATCGTGCGCAATGCTAATGCTGAGCCCGGCGTGGTGAAGGCGTAAAACAGGCGATGCGACAGCGCATCCTTACCTTCACCTGGAATCTAGGCGCCATGGCAGTAGACTACGTGTATATTTCCAGCATCAAGAGAGCGCTGTCTCTTGAAAAGAGGGGAGGGGTTTGAGGCATTACATGGCGAGCAATGAGCCCCTCTGCGTTGGTAAGATGGGGTCTGGAGAACAGGACTATGGTGGCTGATTCACGCCACCAAAAGATGCTGCACGATATTTCCTGAACTGCTTGATGTGCTGTAACCTGTGCACGAGTCGATACTCCAGACGTCAGTGCACCAGGGTCTATTGTAACCGTCTTTGCAAATTACTTATGTGCTTTAATTAACCCCATAACGACCGATTCTACAAGCAGCACCCACACACACTTTTTCTCCCTTGCCTCAGCAACAGCGGAAGGTCCTGCATCCCGTCTCCATGGAAACGACCATCCCGTGAACCCCCCCCCAAAAAAGAAACGTGTGATTTCAGCCTGCACCCACACTGCTTTTACATTTTATAATGGTGGAAATAACACAATGTATAATCAAAAAGAGCCGATTTTCTTGCTACCCTGACGAGGAACTTAGCTCGAGTCCGAGGCATTTAAGCACCTCCATTTAGGAGACGTGGGTTACGTGCATCAAGACAACACAAGGATGGGTTTTCTACAGCAAGGATTGAGGATTGCTGATGCTATTTTGCCATTTATTTCCCTCCATGTCAACAGCTTTTAATGTGGGTGCAGAAAAAAACATGTGAAAGGCCATTTTACAGAAATGGTCCAGCACGGGAAACGGGGAGACGATCCCAAGTCGTTCATTCGGTTCTCCACCTCAAAATAATAGCTGTAGGCTATTCGAATAAGATTTTTTTAATGACCCTAATTTGAAAATACATCTAGTGACAACACAAACACAGACATATGGTACTTACACTGATACGAACCAATGCTTCCATCGTTGATGTGGCAGTTTTTAAATCCATCTCTGCCATTTTCAGAAAATAGCTTCCTCCTGATTTCATCATCTAGGTATAAATTGCGATGTTTCTAGGCCATGCACCGTATGGTAGGCTACATATCAAAACCTCTTCAAGATAGTAACATTTTTACCGGTTTACCTTGGTGTAGATAAAGTCTTCGTTTTTTTATTATTGTTCAAAAGACACTAGAGCTGGACATTTTTACACACGCAAAAAAACTGGAAAACATCTAAATGTAAAAAACAAAGATGAAGACATATTTCTAAATGTGTCGTTAATATCAAGGTATCTCCACACTAACGGATGCCTGTGGCTTTACTCCTCACCCAGACATCCCTCCCTCCCTCCCTCCCTTCCCATCCCGCACCGGATGCTGGTTGATGTCAAAGGAGGGGGAAAGCGACCCCAGTCCTCTATTATAAAACAGATGTGAATCTCTAAAAAAATGGTATTGTTTCCTCTAGGATGTAGACCAATATCTTTGACCGTCTACAGTAATCTAAAGGCTGTGAAGACGATGAACGTTTTCAGGATCCCCAGAAAAGTAGGCTACATAGGCTATTTTAGCCCTGTAAAGCTAATGGTTAATAAATGCTCCAGGTGAATGTGGAAAGAATACGTTTGGCCACTACGTTGCGCTATGCCTTGGGTTTAACCATAGACTGTATACTATTAATAATAGGCTACTAATATGGGTTTAACTGTAAAAACAGATTCTCACAGTGATTTCGTGCAATGTTTTGTCAGCTGTGGAAGAAGCAATCCCGTTCTTTTAGGCTACTCATTTAGTGTGGGCCTAGGCTACTTAAAGTAGGAAAAGTGAAAGCACTCATTAGGCTAAGCAGAATGGCTTCTAGAAAGTGTTATGCAATTGTTGTAGTATGGGACTATAACTACTGATGCAATGAAACAACATTGTAATGTTGTAGCTGGTGGACGTGCAGCGTTAAATCTTTTAAGGTTTTAAACTGGCCTTGGATTACACTGGTTTAGCAGTGCATTACTATAACATTATGAACTAGTTGGAATGTAAAATCTTAATCTGCAAACTAAAGATGTCAAATAGTGGAGTAAAAAGTAAAACAAGTTCTACTTAAGTAAAGTATTTTAAAATTGTTCTTTAGAATAGTAAATGCAAAAATGTACTTGTCCACCGCTTTGTTTTGTTTAATTATACACCCACAACTGAAGTCATGGCCAAAACCATCTCATCATCATCATCATCATAATACCCACTTCTCCTCCCCTCGGCTGAAGGGTCAGGAGTAGTCATATGTGTTCATAAACCTATACTGCACACAGTTAGACCTACTGTATATGCATTTCCTGGATGAAACCTCTAAAGGGTTGGTATCTCCCCTGACTGGAACCATATGTACCATATGTCTGTGTTTGTGTTACATAATATCAGAACAAGATAAATTAAGGTTATTGGGTGAAAGGAGAGCACATAGTTTAGTGGGGTTTGTTTTACAGTGTGTTGTAGCCTACCTTAAGGTCATAAGTCTACGTCAGCATATAGATGTGCCTACAATTAACATTCAGCAATTGAACTGTAGTTAGAGCTATATTTTTATGAATGTATAAGATTGCATAAGATTGCATTGACAAGAGTAACATCTGGAGGGAGGATCTAAGCAGTTCATTTATATTGTGTATCCTATTTCTTTCATGGCTCGATGCACAACAGACATCAGTGATCACAACTCATCACTAAAACGTGTCATTTGGTGCTTAACTAAATTCATAAAAGTACCTAATCCAGCCGAAGCAGATGTATAAATAAAGCCATTTGTTGGGAAACATTGCATTGATTCTAATAAATCATACTCTCCTGCAATATCAGAACGTATGTAGAAACACAACCTGTGTGGGTGTGGTGGAAACCTCCGGGACGCGTTAAGTTACAACCAGTCAATGTGGTGGTCTCTCCCAACAAACTACTTCAAAAATACATGCAGATGATTCAAAGTACCATATTGTTCTAGTTGGATTGTGCAGTTAAGCTGCTGCTTGGGCAGTGGGATTTCGTTGGCTGTGACACAAATAGATCATAACCAAACACACCTTAGGAGCATTAAATGAAATGGTTGTTTTTCTAAAACACTATTTGGGTGTAAAGTATGGAGATAGAGAGCTGGTTAGGGGAGAAACATTCACTGGGCTGTCAGTAAACACCTGTGAGAAGAATCACAAGACTCCTGACCAGGGGCGTAGTACAAAATTCTGGGACCTGTAGAAAGGCATTTTCTACAGCTATTCATTCTAGCATCTTTTTTGGGCCCTTTTTTGTCTACTGGAGTTTTTATTTCATAGTCATTTCATGCTTAAGCCTTAAACATGCTTGTGAAAGTCACCTTCTCTTACAGTAATCTTCCATGTCAGAGGCTCAGCCATGTTTAAAGGTGGAGAATTGGCTTCTTAGAACACAAAACATGAGGTGGTCAGATGTAATGTGATAAAGTAGATGAACAGCCTACATGTGTTTTGCCCAATTATTTTATGTAGCATGAATAATTAGATCATGTGTATATGCACAAAACCTTTACTTTCGTTTCTTTTGGCCATTTTTGTGTTTGTTTGTGTTTTCTGCACTCTTGCTTGAACTCTAAGTTGTTGTCCATTATCCCATCCTCTTTCAGTCACTTTTTTCTAATTTGTACATGTCTGGAGGTAACTTTTAACACATTTAAACATTTCTTTTTAATAATTGATTATTAAAATATCAGAATCAAGCATTGAATCATTCTAGAGAGAATTGTGATGCATCCAAGAATCATTTTTCTTCACAGTCAATCAGACATGTAGCCTGCATAACCCTATCCATCCCCAAATCACCAACGTCACCCATCGTGGACATGCAGTACATCCAAGTGGATTTTTTGTTTTGCAAACGGCAGTTTTCTTTACTACATTGGTAATGCAAAGCATAAAAGTAACACCACTGTTTGCTGTGCTGTCAGAAAAGTGGGACGTTCTGAAACATTTTTTAAACGTTTTTGTGTTCACCTGGACACACACCAGTGAGAGCCATTAAAAAGGAGTCCCACAGAATTGTAAGCAATGAATGGGATTAGTAGTACTTTTTTGCTTGCAGGATTACACCTAAATGAAATTCCAATATTTGTGATTAAATATGAAATATATTATATTGGGACATACACCTTGAGTTCAGCAGCATTTTTGTTCCACGCCATTTCTCTTTTGCAACAGCAGCTGTGTTGCCTATTTTTTTTTTATATATATGTTCAAACTTGCTTTGTGTGTACGAGTATTTCCAGTTCCAGAGAGGTACACCGACCAATTTCTTTTGCGGTTGGTGAATGGTGAAACTTAGTATCATGGCTCCATTCATGCTGCCTTTTTAATGGCGGTGGCGCACGCATTTAACTTTGAATCAATCTACTGAGTTTATTGAACCAACTCAAACCAGCTGTTCTGGAACCAAAAACTCATTTCAGGGTAAATCAACTCTGTTAGTTTGTTAAGCCTTCCTGAAACAGGCCTCCAATTTCCTTCTAAGGTTGTTGCACATTACTACATTAGGTGTTATAGATTATTAATCTTAAATACACCCTGGTTTTCATGTAGTAATCTCATTGAACAGTATCCATATGTATTAACAGTTGTAAATGACTATTTTGTCTATTCATTTAGTATAGACTTGATCTACTCACATAGGAACTATTTAGAGGCACTCATTTTAAAATGACTGTCCATCAGTTATGGTTGATCAACTAATTCATGTAATTGTATGTACTTTAAGGCATGCATTTGCAAGCCATTTAAAAATAACAACTAAATATTTAATTCTATGGTGAAAAGTAGTCCTTTTCTCCAATATGAAAAAAAATTGCTTCCGTGAGTCTTTGCTGGTGTAATTATACACCACAGAGCTTGTCCATTGGTTAGCTGCAGTACTCAAGGGCATATGTTTCCAGGCTAGCCAATGATTTCCAGTATTTGTGCTAGGGTGGCACTGGCTTAGCCATTTACTGTACAGACAGTAGCATCAATCTCTAAGGTGTCACAACAGACTTGAGCAATGAAATTGGTTCAGACTAACTTAGATCATAACTTTACATAGGCCATTGTGATGTTTGGTAGTTGCCAGACATAAGGCTGTCAAATTCTGGAATATTAATATTGACTGTCTAAACCCAGTTAGACCTTTGGCTACATGAGTCTTGCATCTTGGGAGTAAACATTGAAAACAGGGCAAACAAAAGTTAAGCTTTTATTTTTACAAAAAAAAATAAAAACAATACTCACCCTGTAGACCAACCTGAAAGAAAGGAAACATGTTAATCTCAAGGTCTGAAAATATCCTGCAAACTGAAGGTACAGGTATTTAATGACTTCATGTACTGTTGGGTTGTTTAATCTTGCATGAAACAATGCATCATGTTATATTAAATGTTTAGTATTTAAATTATAAAACTACAACGTATTTGCGGCTGTCAAATAACTGTGGTGCAGGAAAAGAAGTACATTTCTGTATGAATTTTAGTGAAGAATAAGTATAAAGTAGCATCAAATTGAAATACTCAAACAAAGTACAAGTACTCCCAAAATGTTACAGAAGTACAGGATTTGAGTAAATATGTTTTCACCACTGGGTTTGTCATGGCTGAAAATGAACAACAGCAGCTCTGGATATTTGTGTTTTTCAAAGTGCGAACAAATATATAATTTATCATGCAAATATATAAACATATTCATTAAAAATGATGTTTGGCTACATAAACTAAATATCATGCAGACCCTCAGGCGCATTACCAGTTAAATCCACAAGATGATGCACTTGGAGCTCTATTCAGCCATCTGCTCAATCACTCAATGGCAGTAGAACTGTACCACTGCTCTAAATTATGACCGCTTTAGTTACTTTTTAGATTAAGATCTTACATACTGATTATTATACTGATTATAAGTTTACAAAATATAATGCAGTAAAGAGTCATACATGTATTAAATAGTAGAAATTAGCTCCACTTTGACCAGCTATGACATTGAAATGACATTAATGCATCTCTAATAATCAGAACCCAACATTGTGTAAACAGACATAAACCTGACTGGGGTCATTTTTTTTTATAATAAGTACTTTTACTTTTGCACTTGTAATTTTGCTGATTCTAGGTTACTTTTGAAGGTTTTGAATGATTTAATTTTTAATGGAGTATTTTATATTGCAGTGTTAGTATACTTTTATATAAGTAAAGGATCTAGATACTTACTTCAACATATGAATATCATTACTCTTTAATAATGAACACACGTATCCTTCTTCTTAAAACATGTGAATGTTTGAAATGAAAATTTGCATGAAATCAGTTTCCCCAGGTGTGGTGGTAGTTTGTAATTCTTTATTTCGACCACAAGAGGGCCCTCAATTCCTTCATTACTCTAAAGTATCACTGAAACAGTCAGAGCTTTATACAGTGGTGGAAGAAGATATTTTACTTCAGTAAAAGTAGCAGCAACACATTGCAGAAATACTTACACTCCTGGCATTTAATAAAGTCGTATTAATGTAAAAATATCAAAATATATTTGTTGATTACATTGTAACATCACTCTGAATCTGGAAGGTACGGTTATCAAAGAAATCTGCTGAAGTCAGAAGTACAATAGCCTATTTCCCTGTACATTGTAGTGGACAAGAAATAGGCCATAGCTGAAAATGAAAATCTTGTACTTTGTTACAGTGTAAATCTACTTAGTTACTTTCACCACTGGCTTTATTGGATGAATAAAATAAAGATGAACTTGCATAACAAAAACAAAACAAAGAAATCATGAAAAAAACTCTAGTACAAAAACGTATAGTTTTGCTGGTTAGCCTAAATCCAGTCACTTGATTGCGTGTGTTGTTACTCATAAAGGACTATAGATAGTGTGCTACTGATTGGCAGCTGCTTTTTACAGTAAGCGCTATACCATCCATTAACTCCATCATGTTTTTTTGACATTCGTGGCCATCTTTCATTTTCAATGTAAATAAAAACTCAATTAAAATTCAAAACTAGGTCACCGTTGACAAAACTGGCACCTGAGAGGAGAAATTTCCGTTGATATACAGTAGCGTAGGACACATTCGGCATTTAGAATTGGAATCATGAAAATAAAGTTTCATAAAAGACGAATGAAAAATGTAATCAAGTAATCGACATTGTAGGCTACACATTTTTCAAATGTAACGTTTAAATTGTATGAAATACTTTTAGAATACATTGTATAATTTAGTGTGGACTAGTTATTTGTTTTTGTAATCTGATTACCCGTTAGCCTACTGCTGTAGCGGGGCCGGGCCCACCCCCGTCTGCCCGAGGGTTGGTGTCCGTACCTCGGTTGACTCACACTACAGCAGTCAGGGCGGTGCCTGACTATAAAGTCTCTGCTGCACTTCTTCCCGACCTCTGAACATTGCCACCTACCTCTGCCGACCACGCACGGTAAGAACTTTTCCTTTGTGGATAAGCATATCGGTGGTTTATCTTTTTATTCATAGGCTACAGTCTTTGTTACAGAATTTGAATAATTTCCTATGTTGTCAATATTTGTGTTTACATCCCTTGGAAAGTTTTTTTAGTCCTATGATTGTCTTTTTTTTCTAACTTTTGAACTCACATTTGGCAACTATTTAAGAATGATAAGATTGATATGTTAATAGCACTCACTAAACAAACTACAACTTATTTTCTATAGTTTATGACATTTTACTGGATGCTCTCTTTCTTGTGTTTGTAACAGTGCAATGTAACAGTTGAGTCCATATAGCCTATAGGTACACTATGAAGGGTGTGGTTGGACTGTGGGCATGTACACAGTCTGCAGCTATTGGGTCCCCTCTCATTTGCTGCACCACCACCATGTTGGTTATCCGCACATATTTCAAAGTTTTCCATTCCCTCTTCACACGATTAACACGCAACCACAGTTTTTCCTCCCACTTCTCCTTCTTAACTGTTGCAACGCTCCAACAACAGTGTTCAGAATGGTTGGAGTTGTGATTGTTTTTCCATCTCTTTTTCTAACAACCTAATAACAGACCTCTCACTTCTCATGAGGCAGGGCATGGCAAGCCAGTTTTATTTGTATAGCACATTTCAGCAACAGGAAAATTCAAAGTGCTTTACATAAAACATTAAAGAGACAAAGGGACAACAAATATTTAAAGAAAGGCAGCATCAAAATCAGGATTACTCATCAGTGGGAAGGGCGTTAGAGCAAAGAGAAAAGTGTTGCTACCCCCATTGGGCTACATCACATCCTCCTAAAAATACAATGAAAGTAACCTTGCAGATCCGAGCCTGAACTTTATTTTACCCAAGACATGGAATTCTTTCTCTGCAAGATCCTCTGATGGAGCTCAGTCTCACTCAGAAGTAGCAGATTGTTGTTATTTCAATCCAGCTTTTGTTTCTTGCAAAGAGAGGCTACTGTTTGAACTCCCCCATGCCCAATAATCTCCTTAGATAAGCTCATCAGTGGAACATACTTGACGAGTTTATCGTCAAGTATCACAAAACAAAACAAGGTTTTATCATTTCATTTTCTAAGTTCTCTGAGGTCTTCTTTTAAAATTGTTCAATGAAGCTGAACTCTGTGCTATCATTGATCAAGTTCTTCTCTATTTGAACTTTGTTTTCCAGTCTAAATACATCTCAGCAGCCATGCCATCAGAACTGGAGACAGCCATGGAGTCACTTATCAAGGTGTTCCACCGGTACGCCTCTAGGGACGGTCGGAACGGCACACTCAGCCGGCGAGAGCTTAGAGAGTTGATGGAGAACGAGCTGTCTAACTTCCTCCAGGTGAGATGGGAGCAACGTGTAAAATGCATAATCACAATGTCTAGAATTTAAACATGTTCATTATTGTACTCCTTATCACATAGTATGCTGTAACTCAAATTTTTCCTTATTGATGCCCCCCCCCTTTCCCCTTCTTTAACCCAGTCTCAGAAGGACCCTGCCGCTGTAGACAAAATCATGAAGGACCTGGACACCAATGGTGATGGCCAGGTGGACTTTGAGGAATTTGTTTCTCTGGTTGTTGGACTCTCGATTGCCTGTGAGCAGTGCTATCAGATGCACATGAAGAAGATGGGGAAGATGTAAACGACAAAAGAGAGGAGAAAAAACAAAAATCATTTAAAGTTTTGTAAAGTTTGTTAATCAAATACAGTGAAGAATTTTGAACCTGTTGTGTCTGGTGGTTATTATATGTGTAATGTACTGTATATTTAGGCACTGGTTTTTGCCTGAAGGTTATCATACTTTTTCATAATTTATATATAAATGCCTCTTTCAGGTTTTATAGTGTTTTTGTTTGTATAAATATAAAAAAAAATCCCCAAATCATGGCTATTGCCCAGCTATCACTCAGTTTTACAAGCCCAAGTTTCATAAAGTCCTGGTTATCACTGCAGCAAGGAATCTGCAGAATGTTCCAGTCATGAACACGCCTTTCTGTGAAGCTGATGTTGCAACTCTGGTGATGCATTAATGACGAGATAATCACAGTGGTAGGGTGCTTTTTAAGTGTTTTGCATTTTAGTCAATTTGATTTTACTGAGCAAGACAACCGTGGGCACTGTGAAGAAATGTGGAGGGCCTGAGTCACAGGGTGCAGCAAGTCAGTACACCACTGATTCCCTCAAATTCTTTTCTTTGTGTTTCATGTCTGAACGACAAAAGATAACCACTCCTTCTGACTCTTCCTGAACTGAAAAAAATTGATATTTTTGTAGTTGCTCAAGAATGGAGTCTTGCAGGCAGCACTTCTTTTCGTGCTATGTGCTGGCAATGACAAGCTCTACCAACCAAATGTTTTAAGTCATAAATGGTTAAGATAAGAGTTCTGTAGTTCAGGGTTTGGCCCTCAGTGGCGGTCAGGGTCTACGCAGTGACATAGGCAGAACTTTTACTGAGTGGGCAGAGCCTGTCTGGAAGGCTAAACTCAGGGTGAAAATACCACAAAGGCCCTGCACACCTCTCCTTTGGTGGAGCCTTGCTCTGTGTCTGATCAGTGTTCATTGGTTACAGGCGCAGGGCAAACACGCAGGTTGCTAGGTTACAATGCTCTGTGTGTTTACACAAGCACCACACCCATGTGACCGGCAGCTGAGTTCACAGGAGGGATTTCCCACTTTGCTGACTGTTTTCTTAATAATATCCCTTTTGTGTAGTTGAGTATGAGGTGCACTAAATTCATACATATGTTTATCATGTGTCCTCAAACAAT
This sequence comes from Etheostoma spectabile, assembly GCF_008692095.1. NCBI lineage: Eukaryota > Metazoa > Chordata > Actinopteri > Perciformes > Percidae > Etheostoma > Etheostoma spectabile. The sequence continues at coordinate 14,650,455 of NC_045746.1, forward strand.
ACAATCATTATTGTAATCATCTGAGGTCATATTTGTGAACAGACTCCAGCTTGTTTCCTTAGCGGGGGACACTTACCAACACATTTGTCAGTTGGGATGTACCTGCATACTTTTACAGTTTTAAGACCTCTCAAAGTGATACACAGTGACGGTGGGTATTGGTTTGACTTCAGCCATTAGCCAATATTCACAAATGCATACCACACCTTCCTTGGACACACACAGACAGAACAGCCCCTGTCTGTGGACAATATTTGTTAAACAATAACAGCAATGTTCGACACCTACCAAACCCACATCCGGTTTGTAGCTGTTGCTGTCGGAAATTACATCAAACTACTTGGATCTTGTTATAGCTGATGTTAAAAAAAAAATGGAAGCATTTCATATCTGTTTTCTCCTTTTTGCTGTCACTTAGATGTGAGACAACACTTTGCTTTGCTAACCAGTTTTCCTTGCCATTCCCCATCTTTTTCTTCCCTTAATTCTTGTCTAATCTCTGCAATAAAAGCATAAAATGCCCCCAAAAATCCAAAATAATATTTAGAAATTAGCAATCTTCTTTTTAGTTTCTGGTCAAACTATTCTGGAGGGGTGTGGGGTTCATTGTGGAGACTAATGCCTGCAGTATGTTTTCAATTCTAATGCCTGCAGTATGTTTTCAATTCTTGGGTGGATGTTGAATATAAAAGTGCCATTGCAGCGAGTGGGGAGTTTTTTTGTTCGGGAATCGTGTTGTTTGGGAATCGTGTTGTTTGGAGAAAGACACAAGTGAACACTCATGGAAAATTTGCTTTCTTATCAGTGTACTTCTGCCTGACCACTAGATGGCATAACAGTGTAACTGCAATCATGATGTTGGCCATGACTAGCACTGCAAATAGTTTCATATGAATCACAACTGGATATAATAAAGAATGTGGTTTCCATGGATACTCCCTCCCTGTTTGGTAGAGCTGTGTGAGTAAGATGGGGAAGGAAGAAGACAGGAAAAAGGTTTGATTAAAGTTTTCCAGACAGTGAAACCGGACAGTGCAATGTAAAAAAAAAAATCTGTGATTGCATAATGAACTCAACTGCAGTGTGCATTCATGTTGGTGACAGTGACTTCCAACCTATGATCTGAACTGGACTTTGATTGAAGTTGTAAATTAGAGACCTAAACAATTGTACCCTGACCAAAGAGGAGAGACAGGAAAAGACCTTTGATATCTAACTTAGTCATGCAACTGACCACATGTGTATATCAAAACAAAAATACGCATAGAGTTGCCATAGTGCTAATTTTTACATTTCTGATTCCTGGTCTTTGCAGAATGACTCATGAGCTCCAGGGACATGACTGTGAGTCACGGCCTGCACCACAAAATTGCAAAGAAGAGAGGACCCACTCAGGACCATAACAATCCACCCTCAGTGAGTCACTGTGCCCAGATGTTTTCATTTTGGAATCATGCACATCTCAAACAATTAAATAAGAATAGAAAAAAGACAATTATATACACAAAGAAATTAGTTAGTGCAATATAAAATTAAAGTGTTCTCTGATAGAAAATACAATCTTTATATAACTTAAAACATACCTTGCTGTTCATTGCTTTGGTCTCTGATTTTCAAGAAGGGCTTTGCAACCAATGTCACATCACAATTGGTCTTTATCATTAGAAAAGTCAGAAAAAGAATCGAAATTTATTTGCGGTGTGTTGCACAGAGGCATACAAACCTGTAAATGCAAACAAAGAAGGGGAAGTGGAATTATGATTCAAAATGCATGTGCACAAATTAGTAATGTTTAAAGTTAGTTATTGTTTTAAGAAAAAAATGAAGCAAAAATTAAACGTATCAAAACAGGTGGCCGGGTTGGTTCAGTGGGTAGAGCAGGCGCACGTATACTGAGAGCTTTATAATGTAGAGGTCCAGTGTTGGAATCTGACCTGTGACAATTTCCTGCATGTCTTCACTCTCTCTCCCCTTTCTCACCTAGCTTTCCTGTCAAGTAATGGTGGCCAAAAAATCTTCTTCAAAAAATAATAATAATAATGAAAAAAAACTTGAGACAAAAAAAAGCTCTTTCTGTTTTGACCCTGCGATCAAGAGTCTTGAGTGGTTTGTTTTTGCAAGTGTCTATGCTAAAGTCTATTACACGGCTAGTGGCTCAGTGGTAGAGTCCCAATCGGAAGGTTGATGGTTTGATCCCTGGCCCTGCAGTCCCATGTC
>NC_045746.1:14652681-14668880 GCF_008692095.1 Etheostoma spectabile
GTGTCCTTGGGCAAGACACTGAACCCTGAGTTGCCCCCAATAGTGCAATAGTGTAAATGTGGGTGAATGTTTATCTGATGAGCAGGTGGCACCTTGTACGACAGCCTTAGCCACAGTGTGTGAATGGTTCCTGTGTGATGTAAAAAGTGCTTTGAGTAGTCGTTTAGACTAGAAAAGTGCTATATAAGAACTGTCCATTTACGCAATTGTGGCTTTTCTTTAAAATGGTTTAACAAAAGTGACTTCTAAATGGAGCAGCTGTATGAGACCACACCATTACAAAAAGTGATTCAGTTCACACAGTAATTGCTGTCCCTCCGTTCATCAGCTTGCAAAACATATTCAATGAACAAGAGAAAGGCAAGAATCCAGTTTTGGATGTTTCATCCATTTCTCAAGTCCATTTCTTAAACAATTAATACTAACAGTAATTATTCTTTTAAGAGTCATATTCGTCCGAAAAACACAAGTGAATTAAAACCAATTCTCAAATCCCACACATCACAATACATTGCATCAAAGAGTCAAAAAAAAACTTTTTAAAGACTGTTACGTGACTAACTTGGCTTAAATTATACTGTAGCTGAAACAGCCATGAATTAGTACAAAACATACCCTTTTGCCTTAAAAAACAGGCATAAACATACTCATGCTGAGTCTTCCCAGCAATAGTTCAAACAGGTTCAAATGCAATCCTGAAATCATAACATTAGAAAGATCTTTCAAAAATCCCTTCTGAATGCAAACGTGCACGACACTCATCCAACTGTAAAACATTGTTCACATGAAGTGTGAAAGGGCTCATAACAAACTCCTTAACAACCAGTATGAATAATCACCCGCTGTTTGGTGATGAATTTCTAAGCAACAACAATCAATCCAGTGTTTCTTAAAGAATAACTTGGGAAATAAATAAAAAAAAGTATCAAGCCACGAGGGGAGAAGTGGGAGTGGTTGGAGATGAAAGGAGTGTTACAGAGGGATGGATAAAGGGTGTGGTTGTATATAAAGCATCTTTTGCATCCTTTTCCATCACTACAACCACTGACTTCCACTCTCTAATCTCCCTAAATCTCTGCAAATCAGCTTCGGTGAGTAGAAAATTCTTCTTAGGAAACTCTTTACTTTAATGTAATTTCAATGAGTTTTATTTGTATGAAATACAATTGCAGTTCCCAAGTTACCAGCTCTGTGTGTATTTTGTATTTTTGAGCTTTTCTTCACTTGCAACAGACATTCCTCAATTTGCTCCGATGACAGTTATTCGACTAACTTTTGCCTGGAATGTCCTTTTGCTGATGCATTGTACATTCAGAAGCATCAAGCTTTCAATCTTGCTTAAAATTCAAACAAAATTATACATTGGAACTGTAATACGGCATTTGTTATGTGCTAGACTCCTCCACAATTACCACCTGTTTACAAACCCTCTGCTGCCACAGTTTCCTCAGCTTAACACACCCCAGAGAGCGAGCAGCACCACGTGAGTCAGAATGCAAATAGAACGGACTCTCTTGGGTTCATGGAGTCAGTGGAAAAAAAACACTTTTCACAAATGCAGCATTAAGAGAGTAGACATCATATATCACTACAGGGACTTTAATCAAGTCTTGACCTGCTTCTTTACCTACAGTAGTTCAACTGCATTACCTGGAGAGATTGAGCTGTTGCCATAACAGTGTATCACTCCGCAGAGACCATGCATCAGAGGCTGGTGACGAAGTAAGAGTGGAGTTGCCCCAGTCGAAACCTAAGATTTACTTTTATACAGCTCGACGGAAAATCCAGAGGAAAACACTGGCAGAGACAAAAACAATCATGTTAACCACTGCCTGCTGCTCAAGAGCTCTTAATAAATAAAATTAGAATGCATTGTTTTGATTTGTCTATGTAATTACACTATATATCTATGGATATAGCTTCTTAACCTGTGGCAGGAGTAAAAAAAACTATTGGCCAACACTGGAACAATAGAGAAGCAGATTTGGATGTCTGATTTTAAGGACCACGCCTTTTCCCTTTCCTTCCCCTGCAACCATTCTGTCAAATTGTGGCTATAAAGGCTGTCCTTTGTTAACATTCCAACTTTGACCACAATGACACACAATCCGTTAGAGTGCGTGCCAGTGAAAGTTACCAGATTTTACCTCTAGATGGAGTTGTAGCAGCATTACATGAGAGCACCATCCTTAAGCAACTTCTTCCGTTAACCATCTGAAGATATAGAAGGAAAATACTGTGCCAATCTGACCTGAACCCATGCCACCCAAACCATACCATGCCAACACAAGGAGATGAGGAAAAATTCCATGCTCCGTATTTAACTTTATTCTTTCTTTCCCTTTGAACCAGCTATCATCATGTCTGACGTCCAGAAGGCTATGACGCTCCTCATTAACTCCTTCAGCAAATATGCTGGCAAGGAGGGTGACAATCAGACCCTGAATAAGGCAGAGCTGAAAGATCTGCTTCAGAATGAACTTGGAGATCTGCTGGGGGTGAGTGACCTCTGACCTCTCCCTATCTCAGTCCTGCACAACCAACAGGATGCACACTGGCTCACTCAACATGTGTGCTGGGGTGCATTCTATGGAAAGGATGGTGAATGTTCTTGATAGAATTTGTGCATCGTCACAGCCTGTAGTACTTTCCGCCCATGCACATGCCCAGTGACAATTCAACACTTTTCTCACTTGCAGAAAGCCAATGACAAAGCGGCGGTGGACCGCATCTTCAAGAGCCTGGACGCAAACCAGGACAACAGTGTGGACTTCAACGAGTTTGTCAACATGGTCAGCTGCCTCACCGTGATGTGTCACCAGTACTTCAACCAATCAGCCAAAAAATAGGGATCCAAGCGCCACCTTGGGGCCAGCAGAGAGATAGAGATCCCATGACTGCTGTTCGGAAGAAGAAATACATTTTAACTACTATTTACTAATAAGACCTTTAAGTCACAAAACTATATATTGTAACGCACAATGAAATAAACTTCTTTCTTTGAAACACTTGACTTGTGCACTTCACGTATTACTTATTTGGTTGGGGGAACAACATTTTTGACAATATTGGATAGTTGCACAGACTCCATAGTTTAAGTAAGCTTGTGATACTTAACCAAAACACTTGAAGTGGTTACGTTTTGTTGACACTAAGTTTTCACACCACTATTTTCCCGCTGGATTAATTTAAAAGAATACAAGTGCAGGTTATGGCATGAAAGATGTCACTATTTATATAGAGCACACGTACCAAAACCACACGTTTAAGTATGTGAAAAGAAAAAACACAATCTTCATTTTACACATGAAGTGTTAAGTTCACAAGCAATAACACTCAATTCTATACATTTTACTGAACCTTACAGTACTTGGTCTGGTATGACCAGTAGCTTATGGCGGATAATGTTAGCAATCTTTGGATGTTAAATGTTGTTGTATGAGCTAACTCTTGTGCAACTAATGAGTTACATACAGTCTCAAACAATACTACACAGATGGGTTTAATTCACTAAACACGCTTTTTTTTGCTGAATGAGTTTATATATGCTAAATAGACAAATGTATATCTATGATGTGATAGTGCCGTCACAATGGCTCCAAGGTTAGAACTTTCAGCTCACATGTCCTGGGTTTAAATCTGATCTGGCAGGCTGGGGCTTTTCTATACAGTATGGAGGTCTGCCTGTTTCCTGTTTGTGGCTTTCCTGTATGTGCCTCAGTTCCTCCACACAGTCGATAGACGTGCAGCCAGGTTAGACTGTCTGAATTAGAACTTAGAACTGAATTGCCTTTAGATGTGATTGTGAATGCAGTTGTCTGTATGTGTTAGCCCTGTGAGATACTGGCAACCTTACGTGGTTACCCTGCATCTTGCATGTCAGAATAGGCTGCCTTGATGAGAGGCTATAGAAAGTAGACAAAGTGTATTGAGAGCATAGTTAGACTTCCATGTGGATTACCAGTAAATTCTCTGATTATACAGTACGTTTTCAAGTAAAATGAATAAGAGCTTTGAATTGAGTATTTTTCCATTATGGCATTGGTAATATCACTGTGCACTTTTGCCATTTCTGCTTCTTTAATCAACACATTTGTTTAGATTCTAGTCCATGATCAATATTGGTGATGTGTGTCACTAAAGCATGGAGAAGCTTTAGCAACAATATTCTTTTAATGCCATGCATTTGTTTGAAAATCAGTACTCGTGTAACTAAAGGGGTGACAACATGCAAGTTTTCAATCCAAACAAACACTGCAGCTTGTGACTTCACAGCTTACTTCTCCCTCTATGTACTAAAATTAGTAATCAGCACCTCTATTGCAGATGACTGCCTGTCCTTGATGGATTATGCAAGATAACATGAAACACAGCACAACATATCAGTGTTTAGAATCAGTATTTAAACTGCCACAAGGCAGCAAATCAGTGAGAGAGGGGGAGGGGGGGGGGCAGGAAATCTAAAGCAATTTAAAAAAGAGCCTCCTCCACCATAAAAACATTGTAATATGAAGAATTGCTACTCTCCTTTAGGTGAAAACCCCCAGTGGCCCTGGATAAGTGTAAAGAAACATTTTCTGGCATTGAAAGCTTGCTTTGAAGGCAATGGGCTTGTTTCTGTATTGTTTCAAAGTACTTTAGACAGCCCCTAGACCGATGGATAATTATTAAGTTTTTTTCAGAGCGGCTACATTTTTAATTAAATAATCTAAAAACGTTGTGCATGTTCTTTTAAAATCAGATTATGTTCAAATAGATGTCTATAAAACTATATTTTCTATCAACTTTTACTTTCACTGAGAGAAAAAATGATTAAATGGTATTAATGGTAACGTAAGCTTTGAGATAAAATGTGCTCGATAGAATAAAGGAATTTACAATGTAATAAAATCAATAAATCCCTTTTTCACATATATTTTTGTTACTATCATATTGAATAACATAGCACTGAAAATATGAGAGTAAAACAGACCAGACTTTTGCATGGCATTACGATGTGCAGAAACATTGTAATACTATATGTAGTGATTCTATGTCAGCCCTTGCGAGCATAAAGACAGGTACAGCCAGAAGTTATCAGGATCTTCTTTATTATGTTTTGTTTACAAATTTGAGAATAGTTAGACATGGGAAATTATAACCTACATATGGGTCCCCGTGCATTCAAAGCAGACAGGTTGGCAAACGAGGCATTCAAAAAAGGAATCGTTGGTGTCAATATTAAATTATCAAAATCAAAGTAACTCAACAATGGCAATAGCTTGGGGATATCACAATAAAAGGGAGACATTTACATGTAATCCAAAAAGGAGAACGACTGTGTATGTTATAAAGGGAACAGACTTATGTTTTAGGGGAACCAAAACAGAAAGAGCAAGTAACAGTAAGCAGGCTGAGAATTTGACACAGCAACCTTAACAGCACACATCACATTGTTGGGATCATTGTGAGGTAGGCTACCTGAAACGGTAGAGCATGCTTGCAGGGAAGATATCAAGAGTATATGGATGCAGAGAAAGGGGACATGTGTGAAGAAAGGAAACGATTTTGGATAACAGGAGATGGCGGTAGTGTAACATGAAAGATGCAAGCTGCCCTTTAAACCCAAAGAAGAAGAAAAGACTGCGACGCCTCCGGGAGGTCACGTTATCAGGCCGCTTCCATAGTTGTCTCGTGACGCTACAGAGGGGCGGGTTTGGTTATCAACAACATAGTCTGTCTGTGGAGCTAACGTTACCGAGGGACAGATCTTGAGTGCTGTTTTGAATTGACAATAAGAACACCGACTTAAAGGGGGGCTAGGGACTGTAGATAAGATGGCGGATGTAGGAGACGATGAAACTCGGTCGACTCTCCCTTCGGCATCCCGTAACGGTCCAGTTGTCGGTTCGTCTGCGGGCACCGCGGGCCATAACGCAGCTTGCATAATGGTAACGTCAGGTCCGCGGACGGTGAGAATCGTCAAGTCGGAGTCTGGCTACGGTTTCAACGTTCGCGGTCAAGTTAGTGAAGGAGGACAGCTTCGGAGCATCAACGGGGAATTGTACGCTCCTCTTCAGCATGTTAGCGCTGTTTTGCCCGGAGGTGCGGCAGACCGAGCTGGGATAGCAAAGGGTGACAGGATCCTAGCGGTGTAAGTCAGTTTCTATCCGTTCAGTATAGCCAGCTAGTTAGCAAGTAGGCTAGCTACCCTTAGCCCGTGTTCATCCAATCCCGAGAATGTGTCAACATTAGCAATTTTCAAAGGATAATGCTACGTGACCTGTCTGTTATGACAACAGACCTAACTTTAACCGTTTACATAGCTATCCAGCTAACTGGCTAACTGGATGTTTTTCCAGTTTACGGGTTAACTAAGACGTATAACGAAACTATTAGAGATGTAGCTAGCAAGCTAATGTAAGATGCATCAAGTTCACGCTAGTGAGTTAAGTAGAAAGCTAGCTAACCAGCTTACATAAATTGGACAACAGGCTGTGCATGTTGATTAGCGTTAGCTAGCCAGCTAGACCTTTGCGAAATGACTGTGTCAGTATGGCTGGGTGGGGGGACAAAATTAAATGACAGCCATGTTGACATTTTATTGTCATATGCATAATAGTAGGTCATGTGTATGTTGACCCTGCCCGAAGACAGTGTACAGCAGTGTTGTCTTCATATTGTTAGTGTGTGTTCGCGCGTCTTATGCTTGTCAGACTATCCTTCACAGCAGGCATGTTGTTTACATGGGAAAGTGCTTTCCAAAAAATAATATATATATAAATACCACTTTATCTTTATGGTGTTATCTTTTGTTTTGCCCGTTATCTCTACCAATGTATTGGATTGGGTTTGATATGTATACCTATTTCCTGGAGACACCTTGCAGACGTGTTTGGTCAAACACTTTCTGTTTGTGTGCCAGGAAAAGTCAGGCAAATTCTTCAACTAAAGATTTTCATGAAAATAACTTAATTGTTAAAATTCTCTTTTATCAGGTACATAACCAATACTTGTGATAACATCTCCCCACAGTTTATATTTGCAGACTGACTGATATATTTCTAAGATTGTCAGTCTCCATGACTAAACTATTGATTTCCCCACCATGGTTGTAAGCCAAGGGTAAATGCTGGAAATTGTAAAAGGAACAACTTTAAATGTTAATAGTAAATAATGATGTACTGTCCTACAGATAGACCATGTGTTTCTTAGAAGTCATTTTTTATGTATGGTCCAGCAAAAGCTTTAAATGAGCAGTGAAAACAGGTTAATGTATTGCTGTGACTTGACTACATGTTAAACTTAGAAAAAGGGAGAAGAGAAACAGAACACAAGGAATACTGGTATACTTCTACTTGCTGAGACATCAAAAACAATTCACCCAACCTGTGTTTTCCCCATTGTAATTGCTAAATCTCTTTCTGGTCATATGACAGGACCAGAACGTATCATGTGATTTATTAACCAGCTTGAGCATTTTGCAAAAACTCTAAAGAATCCTTCAGTTAAGTATGTCATATGTCAGCATTTTACTAGTCTTATGAACAAGGATAGGGAACAGTGCTGCTTTACTGATGGTAATAACCCACTAGCTTATGTTATTTCATGTGGAGTAAACAATGTAAGATTTTATAAATTGTGGCCTTGGTGATAGGCTATTAGTGGATTAATGTCTTATTAATGATCTATTATCAGTTTTCATTAATGATTTTCACAATTGAAATTCTCATATTTTTGAAAAACTTATGATTATTAAAGCTTTCATTCTGGGAAAATACTTCATACCACACAATTTTAGCCAACACAATGTGAAGAGCTGCTTGCTTTTTAGCTTTTTGCTCGAGTTCATAGTAATAATTAGTTTTTTACTGTTCATCGGGCATCACTTAGGCTATGGTAAATAAATTCAGAGTTCAATCTTTTATAGACTAAATATGCCATCAAAACATATTCGCTACACATTCACTTAGCCTAATTCAGGTATTTCCAACCCTCGTTGTTGCTGGTGATCAGCAACTGACACCTTTTCTGGCAGGCATTGCTTTGCTTCTGTTTTCTCTAATAAGAGTATGATGTGATAGTGTTGAGACCAAAACTTCTCCTTTTATCTTCACCTTTTTGGTCACCTCCTACCAGAACTGTTGCTGTCCAGTTCAACAACTCAGTGATGGACATTACGGCATTCCTATATTTCCATTATAAACCAGCTTTCCATTTTCCATTGTTGACTTTATTTTTCCCTAACCTCTCTTTATCTGTTTGACTTATTCCTGCTCTGATCCATAATGTCACACAGATATACATTCGTAAGCAACAGACATGGCAAAAAGTGGACATACCAAGCTTGCACTCTTTCTTGCGCCCTCCTCTCCTGGGTTGGTCCCGCTGTTTCTCATAGGAAGATTAGCAGTGGCACCTGATGCTGGTGCCATCTGGCTTCAACAAAACCAAGATGGGAGGTGTCTTACTGCACCAAATGAAAGGGAGACATTAGAGCTGACCTGGTTACTCCCAATGTTGTGTAAATCAGTGGAGGACAACACGCGTTGACATTACCACACACCATAATAGTAAAAATGAAAGAGATGCACATTTGCAGCATTAGTAGAATATTATATGTAATATAATTGTGCCATCCAGATCTGAGATGAGTGTATCGTTATTATTAGAGTTAGTTATTTTGTGACATGATCAATCCACACAAAATACATTTTCTTTACCCGAGGAATTATAAAATTCAGTGTTTAAGCTATTGGTTGCATTCATTCGGTCACAGCCGTTCAACAACTGCCTTAGCTATTTGTGGACTCCATGTTACCTTTCATAAAAATAATAACTTGCTGGGTTTTAAATGTGGGGAAAAGAGAGCACCAGTATCGGATTGGTATCGGATTTTGAGAGATTCACTGAGTTAAAGTATTGGAATTGGTATCAGGAGAGAAATAGTTGGATTAGTCCATTTTGAAATATAATAATATAATAATATAATATAAAAGCGGCGTCAGTATTATTAGTCATGAATTGATTATGAATGAAAAAAAACGGTAGGAAAAGAGGGTTTTTAAAACTTTTGCTGACTTTCTTTCTGTCTCTCCCTTCCTTCTTCCTCCACATTTTTTCCTGCTTTGACTTTCCCTCCAGTAATGGGGTGAGTGTGGAAGGTGCCACCCATAAGCAGGTGGTGGACCTGATTCGTGCAGGGGAGAAGGAGCTGGTTCTGGCTGTGCTGTCTGTTCCAGCACAGGAGGCTGATGGATTGGAAGGAGGAGAAGATGTCCAACCCAACTATGACTACAGTGACAAACAAGCAGTGCCCATTTCCATTCCTACATACAAACATGTAGAGCAGCACTCCGAGAGGTTTGTGGTGAGTACTGATTCGACACATTACCTTACCCCTTCTTTTCCTAAACAGGCTATTTGGCTGCCCCTATTTATCTATGGCAGTAGTGGAAAAAAACTTGTAATTCTTGATTGTAAACATCTGTTTCTTCTACTCTAATTCACTACTGTCTGTCTGTCTGTCCTGTTTTTGTCTCAATGACCATAGGTGTACAACGTGTATATGTCCGGTAGACAGCTGTGCTCAAAGCGCTACCGAGAGTTTGCCATCCTGCACCAGAACCTAAAGAGGGAATTCTCCAACTTCAACTTCCCAAAACTTCCTGGTAAATGGCCCTTCTCCCTGTCTGAACAGCAGTTGGATGCTCGCCGTAGAGGACTGGAGGAATATCTTGAGCGAGGTAGGCTGATGTTGAAAGGTCACTGGCGTATAAACCCAGTTGTGTGTTGATTTTTAACATGGGCAACAACAAGATGTTTTTTTGTTACCAATCCACAAGCTGTTCAAGAAGAATGCCAGCTCCATTTTAAAGCCTGATGAGTACGAAAAAGATATTTATACCCATTAAAATCCACAATAGCTATACAAAGGAAAAGAAGAAATGATTTAATGTGTACATGCAGTCATGTAAATCATGTAGTTAGAATTGAAATTAGGCCAAAAAATGGCAGATCCAGTGGAAGTCCATCTGAACAAGGTGAACAGGAGGTGCGATACATCTAGCTGCCAAAGTGTCCTCTTTAATGCCAGAACAACGTCAGGACAAACAACATGACTACCTGTTCCCCCCTCACAAACTCTGGCTGTGATCGATTTTCCACCGTACATGGAAATACTGTAAATCGGAGCAAAGGATAAAGACAAAGTGACATTTAGCTGTCCTTTGTTTATTTGATTTACTTTGACCTCCCCCTCTTTCTCTCCATCTGCCTCTCTAGTTTGCTCTGTGCGGGTGATTGGGGAAAGTGACATCATGCAGGAGTTTCTCTCTGAATCAGATGAGGTATGCATCATTATTCTGATATGAACTGTACAAGATTTGGCTGTAGCTATTTCTATATGAATTTTGATTCTGAGCTTTAAAAAGTTAAATCATGTAAAACATTCAAAACATTCTCAGATGTACAACTATTTACTTCTAGTAAGCCAGGGAATCTGCAGAACACCACAGTACCTTGTTTATTAACCCTCTGAGGTCTAAGGGCATTTACCATACATCTTCTTAAATTTACCTTTATGGGGTATTTGCACATAACTGATCCCCATGTGTTTTCATATAAAAATGTTCAGAACAAACTCCACTTTCTGTATAGTGATGCACAAATCTGTTCTTTTTAAATTCCCTCAAATCCCTTTTTGAAAAGAAACTTTAACTAATGATGTGTTTTACAAATTGTTTCTTTGCTTGAAATGAGTTTACAAAAGTCTTTAGGTCATATTATTAAAATAGTAAATAAATGTCTGGAATGAAATTTAGTTAAAAAAATAAAAACAAATTCGTCAAAACATTGTTTGGACACATCAGTGCGTCTTCCGTCCTCGGATGGTGTAACTATGCTTTCTGAAATTTAGTCTTTGATTTGAGTTTTTTGATTGTAGGGTTAAGGATGTACAGTATGTATCTGATTTTGAACCTATTCAAGAGCAATGTTGGGGATTTTAAACTTGTGATGAGGTTATGAATATATCTATTCAACTTCCTTTAAAAAAGTTGTCTATTTCCTGTAAACAAGCAAGGTTGACTTTAATTGCTTTAATGTAGCTGGCTGCCCATCATGTCTGCTAGCATGGTGTTTAAACATGAGAGCCAAAACAGCTAATTGCATTGCCTTTTTAGTGTTTTGAGGAATGACAGCTTCAGAAACAAAAGAAACAATACTAAATGAATCCAGCACTTAAAGAAACACAAATAGGAGGATTAGCACTTCAAATAGATATACATTCTGGTTTAGTTATTCCTTACTTGTTTTTTTTAAATCCAGAAGTATTTACCAGTGATTCAGAACAAACCCATGCATGCACACTCATACAAGAAGGCGCACACCCTTGTTAATCCACACATGTTGCTTTCCTGTGCAGAACTACAATGGCGTGACAGATGTAGAGCTGCGGATAGCCCTGCCAGACAAGACCACCATTTCTGTCAGAGTCCGCAAGAACAGCACCACAGACCAGGTGTACCAGGTAAGACTGGATCTGCTGGGATGATGCTGTCATACAGTTATATTGTAAATAATATTGCCCCATTGTTTGGACATCCGAATTGTACTTTGCATGCAGTTCTTTTGTAAAATAATGACACTGAGGATTGAAAAATCAATTTATGTCTACTGGTAAATGCATGATATTCTATAAGTGTATAACGGATGTTTATATGGAAAGATAAATAAGTAATGTAGATGCTTTATAAAAAAGAAACTATTTTTCTTACATAACTGACTCTGTATTGCTCCTCCTGTAGGCATTAGTGATAAAGGTTGGAATGGACAGTATTATGGCGAGCTACTTTGCCCTTTTTGAAGTCATCAACCACTCGTTCGGTAAGAACTGTATGTATGTATTTGATGTTTACGAGTGTTTCACAGGGACATTCGCAGAGTGTTTTTACATATTCGTATTGCATTTAATTTAAAAGCCTTCTCTGGGTGACTTAATTTCATGATGGGCTAGAGGTAAGTGTACATTTTTGGACAGCAAGAGTAAGTAATTTGGTACAGGCTAGAATAAATTATTTTCTAATGGCTAAACAGACACCCCTATTTTTTCATTCCTCTCCTTGTTTCTATTATTTGTTGCAGTGCGGAAGCTGGCGCCTAATGAGTTTCCACACAAGCTTTATGTGCAGAATTACACCTCGGCAGTGCCGGGGACTTGCTTGGCGCTCCGCAAATGGTTGTTCAGCTTCCAGGAGGAGGAGTTGCTAAGAGACAACCCACTGGCACTGCACTACTGCTTCCACCAGGTGATAATAATTGACTCCCACTTTGCATTGAGTAGAGGAAACTCAGCACAAAATGTGTGGGGTTTATAAACTCATTTCTGGGTTGAAATATGTTGGAGGTTTTAGCGTTTTTAGTCATTGAGAAATTCAGTCATATTGGGGAAAATTTACTGCATTATTATACTCTTTTATTCTTTACTGCTTCTATTTGTCTCTAGGGCTGGGTATCGTAAGGCTAAACATTTTTGAAGGGATTTTGATAACGGTTTCTAAACAATTCTTTTTTGATACCAATTTCATAAAATCCATTCCAATAATACACATTATGGCACAGATCTTTTAATTTTTTTTCAGCTCCTACTATGTGAGCCCTGTCTCTGTGTGCTGCGTGTTTCTACAACGTGAAACATTAGACAGCCAATCAAAAGCATTATTTGATCTTGGTTGAAGCATGCTGCATAACTATTGGCTCACTGACCGATGGAATTTAGTCCTCAGTTATTGAAATTTGGTATTGAACGAGACATTTTTCAATACTCTATACTAAGGAGGCAATTCAGTCTGTGCCGAAAAAGTTTTGAATTAGGTAACAAGCCCTACTGGTCTCAGAATCTTCCGATTTGGCTAGACATTTGGCTATTCACATACAGAGTCAGTGCATACTTATTTTATCCTGCTATAATAGTCACTAAACACAATATGACTATTTAGCATATTATAACTGCCAATGTAGACGCTAAACATGCGTTAACATTATAACAAGCAAAATATGGCCTAGTGGAAGCTCCTGGGATACATGCAAAATGTCAAGCTAGCACCAGTCAGGAAGCCCTATAAATGACATCCTGAGAAACAAATATGCCTAGGCTCTGAATTTCCACCACTTATGTACTTCATAAGGAAACCAGAAAACCTTGATCATCTACAGGAAAGCAAAAGTTTTCCACAATTTTTGAAGACTAAAGTGTGAACAAGCTGAAAAAAACATTTCTCCACTAAAAATATTCATAGCAACAACAGCAGCAGCCTACAGGCTGTCTGCTGACCAATAAAGGTCACTTCCTGAAGCATATTAGGAATGTGAGGTTCAGCAATGCCCCACTACAACAATTTCTACTAGTAAAGTCAACAAAAACATTTGTAGTAAAGCTGCAGATTTGGTGGATAATTCTCTGTAGTTGCATCACTATGAGCGACCTCTTTTTGCATGTCCATTTGATACATTGTTGTTATAGAAATACTGAGTAAAACCACTTTATTAAAATGTACACAAAATGTTTATGCTGTCATTGGTTGAACTACTTGAGGCAGAATATCTTCTTGCTAAATGTTGTTTATGGATAATCCTTTTTGTGTAGTGACCTCAAATAATAAATGGTGTTGTATGTCTTCCTACCCCCTAAACCCCTCTATCCATCCCTGTCTGTCTAGGCACTGGAAGATGTGAAGAAGGGATTCATAAAAACAGAGGACAAATCCTACCAGCTGCAGAAGCTGGCAGAGCAGCGCAAGATGGCCACGGTCAGTCCTACAGACCGCTCTTTGTTCAGGGAGGGGATTTGGATGAATACACTTTTTGCCTGCTGACCAGAGCCATCACCAAAATGATACCAAATAGAAATCTCAAAGTGGCACATGTGAGGGCTTCTGTGTGTAAATTTAAACTACTTTCACAGCTTTCTAGCCACCCAGCACAACATTTCCAAATAGGCAGCATTTAACATCAGAAATGGTCATGAAAACAAGAACATTTGCTTCATCAAGATCAGGAACTAAAAATAACTAGGTGGAGAAACCAAAATATTTGGTTAGCGTACACTCTTACTTGTAACTTGTAAAAAAGTCTATATTTGCATAAAAGAGACACAGGGCGCCATGGTAGCACAGTTGGTAGGGTGAGCTTTAACCCTTGACAGCGGGTCCGGGTTCAACTCCGACTTGCTGCCGTTTGCTGCATGTTATTCCCCTCTCTCTCCCCTTTCATGTCTTCACCTGTCCTGTCAAATAAAGGCCTATAAATGCACTAATAATGCATAATAATGCACAAATAACCTTAAAAAATTGAAAAAAGAGGCACAGGAATGTGAATGGAGCAATATTGCAATGTGAAAAAAAAAAAGTGGTCCAACAAAAGACTCAAACTGAACATTACTGCATTCATTCTTCTGTTACAAACTGGAAAGTTATACTTGTACATTAAGTCAGTTAACAGTTGCCTTTTTGTAAACTGTGCGCTAGGCCTGCACAATTAACCATTGTAACATCGCGGTTTTAAAGTCCCAAGCACTGCAATGCTTTCCCTTCTCTTCATTGAAGCCTCTATGTTAACAGGCTTGTGATAATGCGCATTGTGCTGTAGGTGCCAAAAAAATCTATGTTTGGTACTGCCAATTTGTTTTGTTTTGGTGGAGAAAAAAAAATTGTGATGTCTGTAAGCTACTGGGACCTTGAATTTCCCCTTGGGGATCAAATTAAGTATCTATCTATCTACCAATATGCCATTATTGGTACAGTAACCCAAACTGCGAGTTAACTGGGGTTTTAGAGTAGTCGCACTAAGGAAATGTAAACTTAATCTTATTTAGATTGCCTTAACATGCTTACTTACAGTATAAGTGATTGATGTGTGTGCTCTATAATACTCTTAGTACCTGAGTTTGTTGCGGACATGTGAAGGCTACAATGAGGTGGCGTTCCCCCACTGCTCCTGTGACTCCAGGAGGAAGGGACATGTCATTACAGCTATCAGCATCCATCACTTCAAACTGCATGCTTGTACCGAGGACGGAACGCTGGAGGTGGGTGTTTGTCTTTGCTAGTTTGATAAAGTGAAGCAAGTTTTTTTTTTTTTTTTTTCTTCATTTACTGAAAATATGTAAATATGCCTTACATTATTGTATAAAACAATTTGAGCTTAAACTTATTCAATGAAATCCCATATTGTCCTAAATAGTAAGTTGAGGCTGGAGGCATACCTACTGTAAACTCTGTCCCTCAGAACCAGGTGATAGCTTTTGAGTGGGCGGAGATGCAGCGCTGGGACACTGATGAGGAAGGGATGGCTTTCTGCTTTGAATACGCCAGAGGAGAGAAGAAACCTCGCTGGGTCAAGATCTTCACTCCATATGTGAGTGTGCACACAGCGTCACTAATGTTTGACATGTTTTGCAGTTTTTTTATTTATTGATTTCTCAAGAAATTGCAATTTTAGACTGACCGATGTTGTGATTCCTTTTAGAACCGGTTGTTGGAAATTCCACTAACACTTTAGAGAGAGAGTGAGAGTGAGAGTGAGAGTGAGTGAGTGAGTGCTTCCCATCATATGGTATCAAAGCAGTAGCTTTGTAGTAGTAGAGCAAAAACCTGTCACTGTGACTTTGCTGGCTATGTTGGAAGGCTGACTCACAGTTCTGTTTGTTTTTTTTCCCTCCCAGTTTAACTACATGCATGAGTGCTTTGAGCGGGTCTTTTGTGAGCTGAAGTGGAGGAAACAGGTAAGGACCACTCCTTTCCTCTTTCCTTGTGGGAAGAACATGACTCCATACCAAGTTTAATATTCTAAATTTATCTTATTTGTACTTGTATTTTTTACAAATACAGACCGACTCTTGAGATGTTTCCTTCATGTTTTTTTGGGGGGGGTTTTATTGTTAATTTTAACAATTAACAATTTTTGTGTATTGATTTATTTACTGTCAGGTTGAGGAAGAGGCATCTGACAAAGACAACAAAAACTGCAGTAACAATGGTGAGCAGCAGAATTTATTTTCCTTACCGTTGATAAAGCAAAGCACCAACACTGAAGAGTAGCTACATTTTATCTAGGCTAATTAATAAAACCTGTACACAGCTGTGGTACTGAGTGGTACTTTGAATAACCAAAAATTTGTATTAATGTGCATAAAAAAGCCAAGAAAAGATGGAAAATTCTCC
>NC_045746.1:14668890-14669404 GCF_008692095.1 Etheostoma spectabile
AAATGACAGATTAGACATTCGTATAATTGGTCACAAAAAGTTAGATTTTATTTACATAATTTACACTTTCAAAAAAACAGAAAACAAAAAAATGGCGTCTGCAAAAGTTTGGGCACCCTGCCGAGTTTATAGCATGTACTGCCCCCTTTGGAAAGCCGAGACCTGACAGTGTCATGGATTGTTCTCAATCATCGTTTGGAAAGACCAGGTGATGTCAAGCTTAAGGTTTTAAATGCCCAGACTCATCTGACCCCCCCAACAATCAGCACCATGGGTTCTTCTCAGCAGTTGTCTAGAAAACTGAAACTTAAAATAGTTGACGCTCACAAAGCAGGAGAAGGCTATAAGAAGATGGCAAAGCGTTTTCAGATGTCAATATCCTCTGTTTGGAATGTAATTAAGAAATGGCAGTCATCAGGAACAGTGGAAGTCAAAGCAAGATCTGGAAGACCAAGGAAAATATCAGACCGAACAGCTCGCAGGATTGAGAGAAAAGCAAGTCCAAACCCACGTT
>NC_045746.1:14669414-14669505 GCF_008692095.1 Etheostoma spectabile
ATCCATCCAGAAAGACCTGGCAGACACTGGAGTTGTGGTACACCACTCCACTATAAAGAGACACTTGTACAAATATGGTCTTCATGGAAGA
>NC_045746.1:14669515-14669618 GCF_008692095.1 Etheostoma spectabile
GAAGAAAACCTCTCCTACGTCCTCACTACAAAAATCATTGTTTAAAGTTTGCAAATGAACAAATGGACAAGCCTGATGCATTGTGGGAACAAGTTCTGTGGAC
>NC_045746.1:14669628-14669765 GCF_008692095.1 Etheostoma spectabile
AAAATAGAACCTTTTGGCCGGAATGAGCAAAGGTACGTTTAGAGAAGAAAGGGCACAGGATTTAATGAAAGAACCTCTGTCCAACTGTTAAGCATCGAGGTGGATCAATCAAGCTTTGGGGTTTTATTCTAGCCAGT
>NC_045746.1:14669775-14711637 GCF_008692095.1 Etheostoma spectabile
ACATTTCATGAGTAGAAGGAAAAACGGATTCGATAAAATTTCAGCAAATTTGGGACGCCAACTGGATGCCATCTGTGAAAAAGCTGAAGTTAAAGAGAGGATGGCTTCTACAAATGGAGTATGATCATAAACACACCTCAAAATCCACGGTGGATTACATCAAGAGGCGTAAACTGAAGGTTTTGCCATGGCCTTCACAATCTCCTGACCTCAACATAATTGAAAATCTATGGATAGACCTTAAAAGAGCAGTCCGTGACAAACAGCCCAGAAATCTCAAAGAACTGGAAGACTTATGGAAGGAAGAAGTGGCAAAGATACCTGAAACAAGAATTGAAAGACCCTTGGCTGGCTACAAGAAGCGTTTACAAGCTGTAATACTCTGTATTAACTCGGCAGGGTGCCCAAACTTTTGCGTATGCCATTTTTTTGTTTTCTGTTATTTTGAAAGTGTAAATGATGGAAATAAAATCTAACTTTTGTGACATATTATACGAATGTCTAATCTGTCATTTGATGCCTTTTGGAGATTTTTCCATCTTTTCTTGGCTTCTTTATGCACATTAATACAAATTTTTACCTGGGGTGACCAAACTTTCGAGCCCCACTATACATAGTTTATAAGAGTTTAGAGACCATAAATCACACCTGGCCCTAAAAAGGTGCTTTCAGATACGCTTGTGTTCTTGTTTTTTTATCTCTTCTGCAGCTTCTATTGCATTATATTGAACTAAAAAAAAGTCGAGGGGAAGCTACAAAATGGAGAAAAGGCTGCATTTTGTACACACTTTACCAGAGCTTCACAATGTACTTCACTAAGGAGAGAGTAAATTCTATTCCAGAGCTATCAGATTACTGTGAGAACACTGATGTGTTTGGGCATACAGTGAAAAAAAGTCTTCAGAACAGACACATGTAGGGACATGTGACTTGCTATCAGGGCCATCTCCAAGAGTCGCACACATGAAAGGAAAGTTGAAGCTATTTGTCCCATGTGACACAGCACAAGACCAGCAATACAAGTGTGTGGACAAGCAACTGCAAGGCATGAGGATGAGTGAGCAACCTTTGGAGTTCAGATACAGATAATGAATTGCTGAGGACCAAGAATGTTGAGGACATCTAGATATTAGATATTAGATAGAGTATGTAGAATGACAATTTCAAGCTCAGTAAAAATTCAGGGAAGATTCTTAGTGTCACTGGTGCTCAGACACTGACTAATGTGTGTTGTGGCAGAATTTTCACATGTCGCATGGCATGCAATTTTAAAAAGCCCTATCATTCCGACTCTGACTTCCCTGAACCATCTCTCTGTGTTCCAGAGTATCTGCCTCCCCTGGAGACACAGCAGAAGGGATGGCGCCACCTGGGGGGGGAGATTGCAACTTCCTAAAACCATTTGTCATCACTTGAACTAGAACTGGTCCACTTGCATCATCACAGCCACCCCACAGAGCGCCCATTGACAAACACAAGACCGAGTGAAAGACTGGGGCCGTCTATGCCCCGAAAACAATCTGGAAGTGACCAATTTGGGAAATTGGAATGGCCACACTTAACCGACACCAGGAATACACACCGCAAGAAGAGCAATGAAGGAAAATTAACAAAAGCCAACTGTCATGTCATTTACTAGATCTCCATAGCGTGTCTGTTGTGTTCCTCCATGCATCCGCCCTGGTATGTGGGGCAGGACACAAGCAAATTTTTTTTTGCCACGGTTTGAGATGTAACACATGCATACGGTTTGTGACTCGTAAGGGTCACCACAGCGCTGTGGCACCATTTGCACAAAGGGAGCAACTCGATGAACCGCCCCTTGATGAGGGAGCTGACATGCGGGACAGGATTGTCCAACTGGATCGGCTCGGTCCAAAGTCTTGAGCGTAGCCTTCCTTTGCTGGAATGAGCTGAGATGGTGGAGATGAAAATAAGGGAGGGATACAGAAAAAAACAGGGGTTTCACTTCTTTAACAGTTAGTGATAAAGAAAGAGAGAAAAAAATCATGCTTTACACAGATGATGGACATTGGACAAAAATTATGTTTTCTATTTGTAAAGTGAGAAGTATTCTGTCTTTGTCAGAAAACAGGCGCAACAAATGTAACTAACGGAAAAAGGATGTGGGGGGGGGATGGTTCATAATTATATGTTTAACAATCTTACTCCTGATAAAATATAGATTAATATAAGAGCTATAATAATTGGTTTCTTGATCTAACACAACAAAACACTAACTGAATGGCATTTAAACGGCTCTAAATGTTGTTTACCTTTTTTCTGGTTGAACCTCACTACTTTAGAATGACGTCTGTTGGCAGTCATTGATGTCAGTATGCACAGTTATCCTGCTTGCAAGTGATTTATTGTGGTGATTTTGCAGAGCTTGTAAGTTGAGAGGAAAAGGTGTTCTTATTCTCAGCTCTATGCAGGGATGATCTCCTGAACAAAAAGTTGATGGGCCAAATGTTTTTGAAATGGCACAGCTTCTGACTGACAGATTGTGAATATAAAGACAGTATAAAGTTTTGTCCATTGAAGTGTAGTTTTCTGAACAGGCAACAGAGAGCAGCAGAGTGTAAGACAGATTTAGTTGTAGGATTTGAGCAGAAATAGAAATCTTCTAGGAGCTTCTTAAAGAGTGATCCCTTAGGCTCTGTAATTCACCCAAAAGTATCACTCCTCTGCAGTTTGTCCATTAACCACGTCAGGAGGACTGTGTGTGTGTGTGTGTGTGTGTGTGTGTGTGTGTGTGTGTGTGTGTGTGGTGTGTGTGTGTGTGTGTGTGTGTGTGTGTGTGTGTGTGTGTGTGTGTGTGTGTGTGTGTGTGTTGCGTAAAGTTGTGACTCCAACCGCAACCATCTGCACACATAGCAGTGCAGGCAGCGGTCTGCCTCTTACTGCACCTAAATTGGGACAGTATTAGTTGTGTGTATGCACATAACACATTATATGACAGTTTTACAACTTACATAGATTTTTGGTGTTTTAGGGCAGTATTTCAGTTTTTTCACACATAGACAATATAATGTTTTTGTCTATGTAAATGTTCAGTTTAATTTGAATATTTGGTCTCACTCTGTGTGTAGAAAGCAGGTTTACATGCTGACAAGAAATTCTTTTGAATGGCGACAATGTGCGTAAATGTATTGATTTCACTTGAATGCAATAGAGTTTTTTTTAATGCCCTTAATGGCAAGTAGTATATCGCGGTGATTCTTTACTAACTCATTCTTGAGCTTCACTCGCTGTCTGACAATAGCTAAAAACTAGAAACATTGTTTTTTTTAATTCACACTGACTTTTAGAGGACAAGTTCAAGTGTCACGTTTATTTCACATATTTTATTTCTTACAGTTGAGCTTAGCTTTTGGTTCAATAAAATGTTTAATTCATGCTTAGGTTTAGTCATAGTTTGATTTCAGTCCGTTACCTTGGAGCATTCTTGTTAATGTGTGCTGTTTGTGTGTGCGTGTGTCCTCTATGTTTATCATTGACATTGCTGATAAGCTTTTAGGCTCTTATTGGACGTGTCTGATGAGCTGTCGCTGTAAGAGCCAGCAAATGAAGATGGGATTTTGCATCTGGATGACAGCAGAGACACCAGACAGATGGAGACAAATGGGAGGCGTCTCCTATTGTCTAGCTATTCACAGCCGCTCACATGCTTTTTCAGCATAGAACACACACACACACACATTCCTGTCTCTCTGCTTCTCTGTTTGTAGTTTGACAAAATGATTAAGTGCAACATTTCAAAATATTTTATTTGTCATCTAGTTGTTGACTCTGTGGACAGGCCTCAGTTATACAACAGACTAAAGAAATACATATGTGTGTTTTACACACACACACCCACACACACCAGATAGCTGGATTGTGAAAGAAACTACAATGTGCAGATTGCTGGATGGTTTTGACAGCCAGAGTAATAGCCAATTTAGAGATGGATGACATAAGAATTGGAGCTGTTCAACCATGATGATGATTTTCTTTTCTATATAAGATGTAGAGGGAGAGGCAGATAGAGGTGGTAGGACCGTGTGTGTTGGCATTTCAGTCTTCTGCTATACTCTCCTGGTTGGTCTCCCGTCATCACAGGGGGATGTGGTTGCCGTGGCAGCACCACGTTGGCTTAACACGCTCAGTGCAGCCTCTGTTCCTTTTATTCCTGTCAGCCAACTGACTCACTCCTAATAATGTATTCAAAGCAGTGTTTTTTGTGTTTGATGTTTGTTCTCTGTCCTGTGGCTCATGCTGCTGTGAATAGGCTTTTAGAAAGCTGCTGTTTTTTTAAATATATATTTGTGTTTCGGTTTGTCTTGTGTGCGCCAGGTGCCATTTTTCTGCTCTGTCACAGCCAGGTACACGTATTGTCAGTTGTCTTCCGCTCTGCCATCAGTGAGATAAATGTCAGTGTAACAGTGTTTGGGTGAAAGCAGCGAGATGACAGGAACGTTAAAAAGCGTGTCTTTGTTCGTCAGTGTACGCTGTGCTGT
Source organism: Etheostoma spectabile (assembly GCF_008692095.1). Lineage (NCBI taxonomy): Eukaryota > Metazoa > Chordata > Actinopteri > Perciformes > Percidae > Etheostoma > Etheostoma spectabile. The sequence goes on from NC_045746.1 coordinate 14,674,278, forward strand.
AGGCCACCTGTGTTTGCGTTTGTGATGTTGGACAACCTTGGCTGAAGTAAGTATTTACAAAAAGATGATTGAATTCCACACAGGACTTAACCAATACATCCATGGACTTAACAGATAAAAGAATGTTGGATGGTGCAGCAAACATGGTGGCAATAGAATAGAAAATGAACGTGTCCATGTGTGGACCGAGCGTGATGCTCAGAAGATTTGGGTTCATCACAAACGTCACTGAAATGCTTGTCTGAATGATGCTGTTGCTATGGTAACATCAGTTTTCAGAATCTCGTGCCAAATCAGTGCTGATTTCCATCACATCATTTGGTGGCAGATATTCTGTAAGATGTTTTCTGTTAGTTCGAGTTCTACGGACTTTCAGGCAGAGTCCAGTGTTCGAAGCGGCATTCATGAGGCTGCTTAGTCAGTCTCTTTCTTTTGACACTATTTGTTCAGTCAGAGCCGCTACGTTTGTCGCATCATTAACGTTTGTACTGTTTGTAACTGTGTAGACTTCTGTGTCGACCTTTAACACACATCTGGCTCGGAGGGCATTAGCTGCTGGCTTTCCTAGTTCAGATGACGGGTCCTACCTATGACTAACAAAGGGTGGATGTAAGTGCAGTTTTAAAAATTGCTAGCCTTTTGTGTAATTAATTTCTGTTCATTGCTTTGAAACATGGGGCTTTTCCATGGAAAGTAGGCAGTGTCATTAATTAAAAGACTTGTTTGTCTGTCTTCAGCAAAACCTGTATATAGTTGTTTTAAAAAGAAAAAAAGAATATCTCTTGGACAAAATACACTCTTGTTTCTCCAACGCAAAAATTGTATTTATTTAAACAGAAATTATAAAGATTGGGGAAATGATAGTGTACAACGCTAGAGCCACTGTTGATCATACATTTTGTCTGAGGAAAGGCTGAATGGAGGATTAGCTAACCACCCAATGAAACAAGCGGTTTAAAATAGGGGCAGCGTCTAAAACATCAATTAACACCTGATGGAGAACTAGGCTACAAAATGGAGCGTTTTATATCTAAAAAAAAATAATAAAAAAACACATGAAGGTTCACTAACCAAAAAAAGGAAAAAAAGGTTTGAACATGTGTAGAGTAATAAATTGTAACAATATTTTAAATAAAGTTATATATTGGGAACAATATATTTGCCTGTCTGAACTTATTTACTCTCTCTAGGACATGAAATAAACTGTGGACTCTTTCTTTATGTTGGCAATAATCTGAACTAGCTTGCAGGAGGCTTTTTACTTTGCTGTTACATGATAAAGCAGTTGAGTTGTAGTTATCAATGTATGGATTCTCTTCCCTGTCAGTGGAACCTGGCCAATGGCTTCCTCTAAAGACGAAGTGATAAAGCAACAACAGTGCTCATCTGAGACCAATTGACTTATTGAATGAAAAAAAATGAGTGCACCTAATACGTTTGTAATGTCTTTAAATTTGAATTGGTCAAAAATGTTACAGCCATGCTTAACAAATTGATTTTAATTAGTGTTTCTTTTGTGAGCTGCCAAGCAAGGTGATGGCAGTCTCATTTAATGCACTTCATTCAGTCTCAAGGTTTACTTTAACCGCCTCGCATTTAGAAAGGAAAGTAATTTCTGCATGTGTGGGAGGCTTTTATGCAAATGTTGTTCATATTGAATTACTGATGATAAATTCAAAAAGTTCATGGCTAAATTATTTGTCACAGAATGACTGAGTTAAGGGACTGAAGCTGGTTTGACAGGGATTTCAGTTTTTCTCAACATGTGCAGTTTACAGCATGCTGGAAGAGAAGTGACAAGGAACAGATGCGACAGTTTGCTGGCAGGAAGCATTTTCCTTATCCCTATTTCTCTAGCTTAAAAGGGTTTGGGATTAATTGAAAAGTACAATGTCAAACAAATGGAGCCAAACAAATGACAGAACAGACCAAAGAGACTGCTTGAGTAAAATATATCTCATTTGCATTATTTACATACTACTTGTCTTCATAGTATACTGTCCACTCTTTTATTACGTTTCCAGCCTGAAAACCGCCCCAGGTGTACAGGGAAGGGAGAAGTGTTGAACAGTGCATAATTCTGGCAGAGCAACAGGAACAGTGGCATTTTGATGGTCACATGCTGCACAGATCTTTATGCCGGTCACTGTGCTCAACAGGAGCTGTTGCAGTCTGTGAGGAGTTAGGTAGGGAAGCTAAGGTGAGGCATTATTCAAACCAAAAATGCATTGCCTCTTAATGCACCCAGTGGAACCAGGCCCATAAAATGTGTGCATTGGCACTGCTTGTGTGAAAATACTCATCTCATTAGACCTGTCTCATGTGGGCACTATATGCTGACGGCAGGCTGCCTCCCTGCCTTCACCACCTGTCCTCACTTTCCCTTTTTCTTACATCCAACTCAATGAGAAGGTAGAATTTACACTCTTCAGTGTTCATACTCATTATCTATCAGGTGTGACTATTGACTTATTGTTAATCACTGTTAATCCTTATCAAGAATATAAACTGTTACTAATTAGCGCATATTATCTTTATACTTATGAATTTACTTTCTGTAGCCAACGTTTAGCAACCACCACCACAGTATTCCTACCTATAACCCCAAAGACTAGCACTATCTATATTCTAAAACTCAACTGATAGTTAATATTAAAGGGGTGGTGTCCTGAGCAGGGAATGAAGTCACTCATTCTGTGTGTTGTAATCTGATCATCTCTGTTCATTGATTTGATAGGTGGTCCGGCCACACGTGCTTGTGGCCAGGAAAGAATTAGGTATTTTACAAATTGGGGTTGGTCTGTGAGAGCGAAGTGGAGGCGTTTTTAATTTTTAATTTTAATAAATGTTTCCAGTACAGCCCTTTTAAGTAAAGACTTCAGTAAGCATTGGTAATATGTTAATAATTTTCAGGTCAGAGTATGTCCAGACATGTTTAAAACTGAAAAGGAGTAAAGGAAAGTAAAGTAAATAAGTACATTTACTTAAGTACTGTATTTGAGTACACATTTAAAATACTTGACCTATACTTGAGTATTTCTACTAAATGCTTCTTTATACTGTCACGTTGTTTCACAGTATAACATTGCATAATTAGTCATTTTCTTTTTGATAATAACCCATGTTGAAGTACTTTTAGTACTTTTACTCATGGGCGTTTTGAATGCAGAACTTTTTTCTTGTAATAGAGTATATTTACTCCTGGGTATTGCAACATTTGGTGGAAAACTACTTCAGAATCAGTATTAGGTTTGTTGCCAAGTAGATTTTCACATACAAGGAATTTAAATGTGATTTGTCTTGGTGTTTGGTGCATGTTTTCACCACTGATCATCAAGTCATTAAGGTGTCTACATTTAGACTAGGTTTAAAGAAAGGAAAGGGCGACTTTTTTAATTAATGAAATATAGAAATAGATGTCTACGTTAAAACAGGCCTGAATTTAATTGATTCTTTTTAACATGTAATTATGACCTGCTTTCTATTTAAATTTAGCCATTTAAATGAGCTTTTTCTACATATAAATTGTTAATATGTCTTTTGACATGAGAATTACCAAATTAATCCTTGTTTGCATAACTTAAACAGTTTATAGTGTACTGAGTTTATGAACAGTCTAAATAAAGTGAGAGCAGAGAATTTAGACCTAATATGGATCAACAGCCAATGGTTGAATACTTTGTATTTTTTGTATGTATTGGGGAGGAGGAGAAAGTAAGCACTCTTGTAGAACACCTTTTCTGAGCAGCCGACTGATTTTATCTGTCAGGCTGGAATAATGTCCTCAGACCCGTAAAGTGGCTGCTTACCCAGTGGTCACACCTGAGGGAAAATGTCCACTTAACGTCCACTTGTGTTGAGGCTTTAGTTAAAACGGTGTGGGAGTCTCTCCAACATGCCATTCTCAGTTTTACACAAGAGCAGCTGTGGTGGTCTTAAGCTGTTGGATTTTTTTTTTAAACTGTCTTGAGTGTTTATTCGCCGTGCCCAGCAAATTGGTTTTTTGTGTCGGTTCCTGGTCTGCTTCTCAAAATAGGTGGATGTATCTGAAATCTCAAATAACGTATTAAAAAAAAAACATATATAATAATGTAATGTAGACTTAAAAGGCATAACCACTTCGAATTAAGACTCCTAACACCCTTCATGCATAACCGTTCTGGATTATCCTTGTTTGTTTAACATCATTTTAGTAAACCCAATTGAGTTGCACTGAATTGCAACATTCTCCAGAGAGGAGCAAGTAAGGACGAGCTAGTTGTGTAAGTTATAAATGTTCCACAAGCTTCAGTTGTGTGTCATGAGACTAAAATATTATGTTCAGAATTACTTTAAAAAAAAGAGTTACAATTTTTATAGATTATTATAATTATAAATTACAGCACATCCGCAGGTATGCTTCATACACATTTCTGCTGTTTCTTTTTTTAATCAAAGGTTTTTTATATGAATTCTTGTAGCTCTATAATGGTGAGGGAAATAACCAGCATCTAAAATAATCAGTGTCTGTATAAGGCTGCATGATGATTTTAACCTGATTACATTTCTTCTGGCAGATTCAGCACATGACATTCAAATCATAAGTAACTGCTCAGCCGTGATGTTGATTTTTGCACTCATTCTGATTCCCTCATTGGAATGAGTTGGAATTCACAGTGCAAGTGACATTGATAAAACTTCATTGATTTCCCCTGGTTGGCGAGTTAGTAAAATTCCTCAGTGACTAAACGTATGCCTTTGTCAGTGTGTGATGGTTCCTGAGTCAAACTTTGTTTAAAAGAATGAAGTTATGTAGTAATATAGCTTTCCATGGTGTGTTGGATGCGTTTTACCCTAATAACCTCTTAACAGAAAAGTAATAAACCAGAGTGTAAAGTAGTACTGTTAGCCAGTACTGTAGCCACTATAAAGAGCAACCAGTCACTGTTGACTTATTGTTTCAGAGGTCTGTGTTCCTCTGGTCGGACACCTTGTGTCCACTTAACCTTGTGCTCGGGCTGGTTATACGGCGGTCTGTAAAGTGAGTGAATGTGGCTTGGCAGGATTAATCAGGCCTAACGACACATCTGTAGCTAGGCTCACTGGAAGGAGTAAGCATCAATCACCATCTGGAGCATCTCTCTCCCTCTTTTCTCTCTCTCTCTCTCTCTCTCTCTCTCTCTCTCTCTCTCTGCTTCTCGTCAGCTGTATCGACCAGTGCTTTGGGCCCTTGGTAATTAAAAAGCATTGATCGGCCTCAGCCGCAAGATGCCGGGGAGCTTTCATGCAGCAGAGCACACCGGGACCCTAAGAGAGAACCGGTGTGCATGCACATGGGTGTTACCATTTAAATATGTGTTTCAACATGAATGAAATTAGTGTGTTGTGCAAATATTGAATGTAGATTTTGAATTAATGCGTTTCATCCTATTGCCACGTATAACATCTCTGGCTGTCTTCAGTCTTTTTTAAGGTTAATTCATAGACTCCTTTCTGGGTCATTTAAATGCTTTTCAGGGATTGCATATTTTTAGCCTACATTTACATAGTTATAGAACCGTGTGAGGCCTAATGTGCCACCAGTGAGGTTCAGCTGAATTACCCATCTGGTAAAATATCTGAGGCCGGGGAGAAAGCATTAAATTGGCGTGCTCTTTTTGAATCAGAATTGTGGGGAGAAAAAAAAACAACAGCTGATTGATTCTACTCATACGCAAACCCTGAGGCTCATCTTTCCCATGGACACACACACAATCTTCACACACATTCTCTCTCTTCTTTTATTCCATCTGAGTGAACACAGTAAATCTAAGTGCTGGTAGATTGCTAGCGCTGCACATTTTTCGTCCTCAGAGTGAAAGAGAGTCAGCCCGTCAAACAGGAGGCCTTGGCTGCGCTGAATAAGGACCAGCACACCACCTGACTCTTTACTCAGTCTGGCACACTGACTGAGTGACACAGTGAGGGCCACACTCCTTCCCTATGCTTGATTGACACATAGATGCATGAAAATATGTCTCTAATTTCTGTTTATTTCAGTAGTATATATTTTCCTTGTGGTCTGATATACTGCAGTGGCCTTTCATTTGATGTCTGACTGAGTTATGCTTGTCTGAGCACCCATCTCCCCTGCCTCTGTCCCTCATAAATCTGATGAATTACCCCATATGCCCCCCTCGTTCCTCCATTAACCCTCCCCTCCTCTTCCTCCCATCTCACCCCCCCACCCCCCGTGTTCTCTCCTTCCTGAACGAGTGATCAATTAAGGCCCTGTCCAGCTCTCACTGCATGTCAGCACTTTCTCTCCCCCTCGTATCCCCTCTCTCTGTCATTTTTTCTCTTCTTTTTGGGTGTCGGGCCAGCCACTGTCAACACAGAGAGATATGGAGCAGACCAAAGGTGGTAGAAAAAAGAGAGAATCCTTTATTTTCAGGATGAGAAATGCTCTGTACAGATGTGAGTGTTTAGGTGTTAGCATGTGCTGGAAGGAGAACATCCTTCTACAAACCTCCCGGCAGGAAGTTTACTTTCCGCCTGCTAGGAGACTTAACTTTAGAGAGAAAGAGAGAGAAGACAGAAGATGAAGAAAGGTATAGAGGTAAATTATTTGTACAACTGTCTCTGCACTCTGTGGCCATTCACAGTGAGATAATACATGTGCATAGCCACTAGAGACAGTGGTCAGGAAGGGTATAGGTCAGGAATGTAATAAACATATTTTGTCCGATTGGATCTTAAAGCAAACATTGATAGATTTCCAATAAGGATCAGGCTGCGAAAATTATATATTTTTCTTATTGTCATCAAATCCCAGTAAAATACCAAAACCAACCATTAAACAAGTGTTGTCTGTGTAGCCAAAGCCTGAAATAGCTTGTTCCTCTGTGCCATAGACCTCCATTGTTTTAAAAATAACAAATACACATGAAAGAGACACATTTCTGTACTGGGTAAAATGTTCCTTCATCACAGTAAAAATTGGCACTTGTGTTTATTTAAAATCAATCCTACAAACACCGCCCTGCTGGCGTAAATACTCACTGGAGCACCAAATGTGTATTAATCCCGCAGCAGAAAATAATTCCAGCAAATGCACTATTTACTCTTGTTTGACTAATGTTTGATAAAAACTACAGTGCCCAGCTGTTTTAGAAAATGACATACGTTTGTGAACTGTTAGGAACAAATGAGTCTGTGTGCCGTAGACAGAAGCTATGTTTACATCCACACGTTCATGCATTTGCATCTGCGTCATCATAGCAATGTGTTTATAGTATTGTTGTTTTCTTATTATAGGTTGATATGTCGCTATCAGCTGGCACATAAACCCTATTATGTCTGCCATTAGTACTCATATGTAGGTAGACGGCGCATTCTATTTTGTCTAGCAAAACTTAGTTTGCAAATGTTTGCTTGAATGTTGTGCGATTCAGTGCGAAAATGAATGGAAACCATAAAATGTCTCAAATCAATTTGATACACCAAACAGACCGCAAAACAGCATGTGACCTCATTATCCACAGGTTTTTATTCGCTTCAAAGCCGTTGGATGGAAACACACTTTCACTGGCTTTATTCGCATGAGTTGTTTTTACCGAACTTCAGATAATTCGATTGACAAGTGGATGGAAACTTAGCTAGTGTGGGAAAGTATTAAGATACAGAAGAAACATATTGTAGGATTAGTTTTTTTTAATGGGATTTATTGACAATATAAAAAAATAGAGTAACTTTTTATCCTTTGACTTGGCTTGTTTGAGGTCTTTCTCCAACTACACTCAAACTGAGGGATAACTTCTTTATGTCTCAGCTTATAGTTTGAATGTATGGTTGAATAGTGAGCCCAGCTTGCTTTGCTCAATTCACGGGTATCTGACACTCAAATGCAAAGTGCAAAACAAACTTTATACAGTGTTTAATGCTGAAACATTTGTTTTTACCAGATGTGCTATGTGTGTGGGCTACAGTATGTAGGGTTGGCACCTGCATGTGCATAACGCAGTAAACTACTGCCACGTTTGCACAAAACACTTTATTTTAATTTTTATAGTTGGAACTATTTTTTCTTACATTTCTATATTTATTTTCAGTGGCTTTGCACAATAGCTGTATCCACATGAAAACTAATATTGAAGAGAATGTGACAGTATCTCGGAATCAGGTAAGCATTGAGAGACTCCGCAATTACTTGTGCTGAATTGTACATGACTCATCTTTTTCATATAACCCTGTCCAAAATCCCTCACTTATTAACTCTTTCACTGTTACCTTTGTAATAGTGCCACAAGTTACATGCCAAAGACATTCTACTGTGGGTTAGTGTTAAAGGAGAATTCCAGTCAATTTCAACATGTAGCTCTGTTGTTTGTGAATTTGGAGTACTGTCAGTAGAGAGAAAAACTAAAACAATTGGTGCTGCCTACACCATGTTATCCTCCTGCTAGCGTTAGCACCCAACAGGCTTAAACAGGGCACATTTTAAATGTGTTTTAGCCTCTAAACATGTTCAAAATGTCATTAAAAGTGCCTACCCATGTAAAGTGATTCCTTCCGAGTGAACACAGCGAATATGACTGCTGTAGATGTGAAAGAAACGCATGAAAGTTGGGCTAATTCAGCTCTGTGTATTTACTATGTTGATGATGCAAGGAGTGCTTTAGGACCGTCTACAAACTACAACACCGAAAAGAGATACAAACATATTTTCAAAAATAAGCATATGCTTATTTTTTGCTCATAAGTAAGTACTATCAGGAGACACATTATAATTGAGATTTAGAGACACTACCTTATTTAACCATTAAATTGATAGCCTACATATTTTTGTTTTCTCTCTTTTTGGTGTTGTAGTTTGTAGACGGTCCCTAAGCTCTCTAACTGCCGTCTCAACACTGGAACTAAATGCAGCTGAATTAACACAACTTTTATGCATTTTTGTCACATACACAGCAGTCAGATTCACTGTGTTCACGCGGAAGAAATCCCTGCACATGGGTAGGCACATTTAATGATATTTTGAACATGTTAAGAGGCTAAAACACGTTAACAACTTGCCCTGTTTAAGACTGTTTGGAGCTAACTCTAGCAGGAGGATAACCCGGTGTGGGCAGCACCAATTGTTTTCGTTTTTCTCTCTACTGACAGTACTCGAAATTTATAAACAACAGAGCTACATGTTGAAATCAACCGAAATTCTCCTTTAAGAAACACTATATAGTAAAACGGAAATGATTTTGACCACAGCCAAAGTAAGTAAGTAAAAAGTAGATTGGAAGTTTGATGTAATCTAAATTCATCTAATTTCCCTGTAAATTGTTAATTGCATATTATAACATGACAGCCATCCTTGACACCTGGAAAACTTGACACTTAACATTTTAACCCATTTAAACATGTAACCATAAATTGAGCTAAGCTAGGCTAACCATGCATTCAACACATTCACACAGCTATCAGAAACACAAGAAAGTCAAATTCCCTCAAACCCAAACTAATTAAAGACAGATTTTGTTTATTGGATACCATTTTCTATAGATGCTCTGCAGCTGAATTTGTATTTTGAATTTAAACCTTTTAAATCCTCACTTTTTTCAACTGGACCCAAATTCATGAAAAAACGGCTCCATTAGAATTTCATCTTTCATTTTAGAAAGATGTGAAATCCCTCATGAAGCTATAAACCCCTAAAGGCATCTGACATAAATTTAATGGGATGTTGCTTCTCCATATAAATTCGGGGACTTTGAATGATCTTTTCCCTCTTTTGTGCCTTTCATGTTCTTTTGAAGACCTGACCTCCCATTTCAGTTATTAAACCTTTAATATGAAATCCAATAAGATCCGTTGGTCTATTAGGACCTGCCAGATACAGTTAGGTAACTGCTTTATGAGTTATTATTGGCTCAAGCTTCCACTGTGGTGCAGCTACTGGCCATTGTGTCGCTGATGACCGGTTAATTCAGTTTCCCAGTCGCGATAAGCACTGCACACTGTGCCCGCTGCTGAGGAGTTTTTGATCTCTGCTGATTGTTGCAGATTGGCAATCGTCTCAAAGAGATAAGGCCTTGGAAATTTAAAGTGGTTTGCGCGTACAGAGGGTACTTCATCATTCATTTTTAAAGCTTATTAGTCTTAACGATTATCCAAGGTCTTTTAATTTGACGCTCAATAGATGGATGTGATCAAATAATAAATGAGATCCTCTTCTGTTCCTCTCCACCTTCTGATCTTCGGTCCGCTTCTGTATATCTGAGCATCAAGCTGCTTACTCTGCCTAACTTTGTCAATGTCACAAGGGATAAACTCTCATCCTTTTACTGCTGCTCTTTGTTGTCTTTAAAAAGTCTCTTTCTCCTTTCCCTGCCCTCTCCTCACATCACTTTAAATGATGAAGTCCGTTCTCAACATGTAGGAGTGAAGGATCTTTTTTCCTCAAGAAAATAAAACAGCCAAATATCTGTCTCATCTATCTGTGCCTATCTATCTTATATATGTATCTTTTCCCATCTTACTCTCTCAATCTCTTCCTTACTTTAAGAGCTTTCTTACTTGAGGTTGCATTAGACTGAAAATCTTTCTTTTTCTCTTTCTGACTCTTTCTTTCCCCTAAATTTGGGAGGAAAGTATTTGAATTAACCACAAGAATCCATTTCACCTTGTTAAGAATCTGATGAAGCACCCTGCTCACCCCAATCTCCTTTTAAACTCACTTTGTGCCTCCTTCCTCATCTGTTTTCTTCTTATATTTCAGTTACAAAACAAAATGTATTGCAAAGAAAACCATTTGTGTGTTTTTTTTATATCCAGGTTCCTTGCAAGCACAAATCACAGAGCCTACAGTCCACTGGAAATTGTGTTTCCTTGGATCCAATCCTACTCCATCCTTCATCCTATATTTAATTCCCCTCATCCTTTCCTTAACTCTTCTCCTCCTTTTCCCTCTTTGCTTTTAAACAAAGTCCTTTGAAACAGCCTCCACAAAGTTGGGAGCAGACATAAGGATAGAGATGGTGCATATGATGTTGAAAACACTGAAAGCCACTAGACACAGACGATCGATTACAGCGCCTGCAAACTTCCACTGGTCGGCCATACTCTCCGTCTCGTCCTGCTCCCGAAAACGGTCTGCCATGTAACGCACTTCCTCTAAGATGGCCTGAAGCTGGGGGTCTCCTATCCCCGCAGTTGAGCACCCTCCAAGCCCTCCGGTGCCACCTCCAAAGCCTCCACCACTGGAGACAGTGCTGGGGCAGCCTACAGTATCCATATTGGGGGTAGGAGGTGGTGGGGAGCTGCAGAACTGAGATGGAAGGTGCGGAGGTGGGCTTCCTGCCACCCGCGGAGGCCCTGTGGAGATGTTATTCCTCTGGAGAGGCTCTGAGAGCAGTGAAGGGTCCTCCATGCTCTGGTAGCCCATGAAAAGAAGGTTCCCGTTATTGTTAGCGCTGGACTGGGTGTGGAGGTGAGGATGCCCCGCATGGAGGGGCCCTGTTTGGAGAGGAGCCAGGTTCTGTGGGTGCAACGGATGGAGGGTGGGGTCCGGAGGGTTTGGGATGCTCCCACTATGGGAGCCCGAGGAGCAGCGCCGCAAGTGGGGGGCACATGGGGGACGCTCCGGGTCGTCATTCTCTCCTGGCCGCTTCATACGCAAGAACCATGCTACCCACTGCAGCAAGACGAGCTGCACCTGTAGAGAGAAAAAGAGATACACTGAGATATGTAAGGATGAGAGAGGAGGATATGAAGTAGCAGAGTGAAAGAGCAACAAGGCATACAAGGAACCAAAAAAGAAAATAATAAGAAAGCTGTCAAGCATTGAAAACCACCTACACATCTTGACCTTCACATAACACCAGTTAAGCTGGGTGAATAGCCTCATTTGTCATGGATTGATGTTGGTGCGGTTTCCAGCCTTGCATCTTGTTTCAAAATGCAGCTGCGCTTGTTTAAGTAGTGTGAGATCCCCGCCAGGGATGCCTAGTTAAAAAGCCTAAGGCAAAGAAGAGTTTTAGCTTTAACTGTATTTTCCAGCAGAGGCTACTGACAAAGATAGCATTCCATTTAAACTGTGGAGTTATTGAGATTGACTTGCAGATTACAGTGTAAGGAGCCTCCAATAATGTCTCAGTAAACTGCAGCATTGAGTTAGTATGACTTTAAAGCTTGTTCTATTCTAATCTTGTTCCTATACTCTTCCATCTTCCACAACATATAAAAACAAAACTCTCTTGGAAATAGACTACATGTCCCCTGAAAGAGCGTTTTGGCCTAACAGTATCCAGATGGGTGTTTGTCATCTAATGAGAAGCTAATGTCCAGATGACGGCTCAATTAGTCTCCACTGAGTGTGTTTACGGCCAGGTACCAGTCCTTGTTGCTGCCGCTGTTGTTGTTGTTTTTGTCTGGGCTGCAATTATGAACTGTGCTGGTTTGATGCACTCATCTGAACCGCATCTATTAGCTTGTTAATTGGCCGTTGAACTGTTTGAACAGGCTATTCATCAACCGAACGTCCTTCAGTGTGTCATTATGCGGCTGAATCTATGCAACCAAGCTATTTGTACATACATCGATAAATGTAGACCTGTCAATTTTTTAAATGCTGAACAATGCCATGATATATTTTATCTGTTGATTAATATTACAAAAAAATGTTCTTGTTTGGCAAGACCAGCCATTCTCCCAACCAATTGCAAATCATTTTCATGTCATGTCTGTATTTTAGAACTTTTTCCCCATATTTCACATTTTTACACGTTCACATTCGAACAAAACTTTTGTAAAAAGAATTAAGAATTAAACATAAGGCATGAAAAAGAAGAAGAAGGAATGAGTCAAATTGAATCCGCCTACGTATCCAGAGCGCTTTGAAACACACTCCTGTTGAAGTCTGTGGCGAGGTATTTGATGAACACGCTCAGGCAAACTGACACTGCCGGATGAGTCATAGCCGAGGAAGTCAGAGAATAAAAAGAGAAAGGAAACTGGCAGAATAGTACAGGTAGCACTGACAGATTGTGAAATGTTACTAAAAATGGCAGAGCATGATACAAGTGCTGATGTGAAATAGAGATTAATAATAAGAATGTAGGGAACATGATGTATACAACTGATAATGCACTGCAGCTTATGCTGAAGAGTTTGAGCTCAGCCTTACCCATTTTGGCATGTTTCCTCCATTTGGATCATGGTGATGATACTGCAGAACCACCACTGTGGCAATGACTGACATCCCAACGATGATCATTATACTGGCAAAGTACTGACCTGGGCGGAGTAGATAATGGAACAGTGTTTTGGGTAGTTTTACACCCTACAATTTTCATACTGGCCTGTTGACAACCGCATTGGCCATAGTAGGTTCTGGTTTGGCACACAGATCAATAAAGTTCTCTTTGTTGGGGGAAAAAAACAAAGACAAAAGCTACACAGTTATCCCAAAACCCCAATTTCATGTTCAGTTTCTTCCCTGTTTTATTCAAAATGAACACACCTTTGTTAAATATCTTCATGCCAAACCGGGACCCACATTAATGCCTGCTAGTCGCAACATTGTTTTTGTAAAATCAACAAACAGATTAGGACTGCATCAAGGTAGTTATTTTTAATTGAAAGAATTATGCTGAAAGCAGCACTCTGGTTATTATGATTACATTTTTTTCAGAAGTTTTTAATGACCTGGATTTGTGTCTTTAGGCAAAGATGGCCATTCATTGGTCTCTGGCTGCAATCTTAGCTCACTAAATAAAACATTTAGCAGTGTGCCCGCAATCAATTTAGCCAATCAAATTTTAAGGTGAGCAGATGGCTAGTTATTTCTTATGAGCTTTTTTTCTCCACTATCACTATGTAGTAATATGCTGCAATTGTGTTTGTTTTTCTTTATTTTGTGTAGTTTTTACTCATGTATATCATGTGTTATCCTGGACAGATTGTAATACCTGTGACAAACCCGACATTTTTAGCCATGGTAGCAGGCTATCATCAATGAATGACAAAGTTGGTCGGTTCAGAATTAAAAAGTTTCAATAGCTATTGGATGAATTGCCATGAAATATTGTACTGACCCATGAAATTCATGCCTAACAGATGCATTTTACTGACTTAAATGTTTGCCTAACAATTGCCATTAATTTTGGTACAAACATTCAAGTCCACCTCAGGATGAAATTGTAATAACTTTGGAACTTTTCATTTAGAACCATCATCAAGTCAAAGTCTGAATTCATCCAGTATTTTGGTTTATGATTTATATTTATGATTTATAAATGCTGTAAAACTAATGATATTCCCGATGACATTCAATCCGCCTCAGCTGTACTTTGTGTTTAGGGGTAATTAGCATTTTATCATGCCAACACACAACAACTACCATAGCTCAACCAGAAGCTAGTTCTTACTGTACACTACTAAAAATTACTACTGACACTCAAATAATAATTTTCACTTTCAGATTGAAGGTTGCAGTATTTCTAATGAGTAAAACATTTGATATTGATTTTATATTGACAATCATAAATTGTTGTAGCAATAGGTTTTAATGTCTTTAATGTCAGAAGTCACCACTTACTGTAAACAACTTGTTCATTAAACACCATGTGAATCACTCGTGAAAACACACAAACACTGTCTGTCACATACCTATAAGAGGGACAGAGTCCGATGTGGCTGGCATGATCTCTGCGACCAGCAACATGAAAACAGTTAGAGACAGCAAGACTGTGATACCTGCAGATAGATAGATAGATAGATAGATAGATAGATAGATAGATAGATAGATAGATAGATAGATAGATAGATAGATGAGTAGAGGTACTTTCTTGGGAGAAACTACATTAATGTATTTTTGGTATTTTGATGAATGGTCGCACTGGATGAAATCCCATTCGATTTATGTAAATGGGCGGCTAATCCTCATACAGTTAATTACTTTTTGGCATTCTGTACCTGTACAGCAAAAAGCCATTTTTATTAAATTATCCAAAATCGCCTGTGTGCACGTGAACACACCTCACGCGCTCCTGCACTGAAACTCATCTCCATCTCCATTATCCACCTCCACACTATCTGTCTTACTTCTCCAACAGAAATTTAAGGAGTGCTTTGTTGGCATAACTGTCCCCATACAGAAGCATTCTATTGCACTCTGATGCCGAGAGATAAAATATGAATCCCCTTAAAGGATATTAAGAAAATTAAAATTCTTGTTTTATGTTACTTTCTTTCTCAGAAACAACACTTATTCTTTTTAAAAGCATGCACCTCTCAGGAGGCCCAGACATTTGGTCCCTGTGTCTCCTCCATCAAGTGAAATGACAGAGTATATTCCTGGAAGGCAGTGTGTAAGCTCTCTCCCCCTAATCAATTCACTAGCCTTAATTACATCAATAGGTTAATTGGCCGTGTGTAAGGCTTGGCATTATTTTCTGTCAAGAAATGCTGCGTAATGCATCCTGTATTGAGGTTAAAAGCGTGCTTTGACAATGCTGCCGCAGCTCCCCTCTATGTTTCCTCCCACTCAGTCCGAATAGTCAAATAGTATTTACAAAAAAGCATAAGCATTTAGCTATTTTTTTATTAAAAGTATGGGGTGGGATTTTTATTATTAATTATTACTATTAATATTGTTTTGGTGTGTTTGGTGATTGAGCTGACTGGTACAAAGCCAGTGCATTGAATTGATGTCAGAAATAGGGCTTATTTTTATTGATTAATTAATTGATTCTTTTTTACAATAAGATGTCAGAAAAAAGGGAGGAATGCAATTTTAATTTTGAAGAGCCTAATGTGACATAATAAAATAGCTTTTTTTGTCTGTCTAAAAACCAAAGATATTTCATTTACAAGCATATAAAACATTTGATAGTGACAGTGGATAGACAGCAAAAGTGGAATAGAGATGTGGGATGACATGTAGTAAAGGAGGTCAGGACTCAAACCCGGGCCACTGCAAAGGACTCAGCCTACATTTATCTCTACTATCAATACTATTTATCTGATCGATCTCACTTTGTTAATGTTGACAATAAATCCTCCAGGCATGCTAAAGTCAGCCATGGCGTTCCACAAGACTCAGTGCTTGGACCGATGCTATTCACCTTATAAAGGCTTCCTCTAGGGAATAGTAATAGGAAACACTTAATTAACTTTCACTGTAATGCGGCTGACACCCAATTATACCTATTACTCATGCCAGACGAAACCACTCAGTTAGCAAAACTTCAAGCATGCCTTAAAAATCATGAATGACCTTCAATTTTCTGATGTTAGACTCAGACAGGTTATTGTGCTGGGCCCTTAAACACCTCCGAACTTCATTATCTAAAGATATTGCTACTCCGGATGGCATTGCCCTGGCCTCCAGCACTACTGACAGAAATGTAGGAGTTATTTTTTATCAGGATATAACCTTTAACGCCCACTTAAAACAAACCTAAAGAACAGTCTTTTTTCAACTTTGTAACATTGCCAAAATTAGGCACATCCTGTCTCAAAATATTGCTGAAAAACCATGCATTTGTTACTTCCAGGCTGGTTTTTATTTATTTAAATTAGAATTAATTTTATTGGCCAGGTTTGCGCAAACAAACAAGGAATTTGACTCTGGTTAATGCAGATATTTTGCTGCCCTTTTCTTCTCCTAAAGTCCAATGTCATCGCCACAGTCTTCTTGGGGTTTAACTCCAGGTGGTTCCAACAGCACCATTGGTTCAACTGTTTCACCATCCTGGATCAAACCAATGACGGTGGTGTCATCTGCAAACTTCAGGAGTTTTACAGACGGGTTCTTTGAGGTGCATTCATTACTGTAGAGGGAGAAGAGCTGCGGTGAGAGGACACACCCCTGTGGGGCGTCAGTGCTGATGGACTGGGTTTTGGATGTGATGCTCCCCAGTCTGACATGCTGCTGCCTGTAAATCAGGAAGATGATGATCCACTAACAGGTGGAGGCAGGCACTGAGAACTGGGTGAGCTTGTGTCCTACTCCCCCTGATGTAGAAGTTCAGGGATGATGGTGTTGAACGTCAAGTTTAAGTCTACAAACAGGACCCTGGCATACATACCCGGGGAGTCGAGGTGGTGCAGGATGTATTGTAGTCCCATATTGACAGCATTATCCGCCGACCTGTTTGCCCTGTAGGCAAACTGCAGGGAGTCCAGCAGGGGTCCTGTTATGTCCTTCAGGTGGCTCAACACGTCTTTCAAAAGATTTTATGACCACAGAAATTTAGGGTGACAGGCCTGTAGTCATTTAATCCTGTGATGGAGGGTTTCACACAGCTCCAGGGACCAGTTTACGATCTGCGTAAAGCCTTCTTGATCATCTGCTTCAGAAAGAGCCGGCACACATCCTTCTTGCGGATCTTTAGCGCAGGTGGGGGGAAAAGGGATGGGTGTTGAGGGAAAACCTTTTGTGCGTGAGGGGTGTGATAATGGTTGCTTTTCAAACCTGCAGTAAAAGTCATTCAGGTTGTCAACCAATCTGGGATTTTCTGCAGAGTGGGGGGATGATCTCTTGTAATCCGTAAACTTTTGCAGGAATCTCCAAACTGATGCAGGGTCATTGGCTGAGGGGCTGTTCTTTAGTTATCACTGTGGCTTCTTTTGGCTGCTCTGATCTCCTTTGTCAACTTGTCCCCGGCCCGCCTATATAGGTCCCACTACTGTAGGCCTCCTCTTTGGCTTGACACAGTTTTCTAAGATTAGGAGTGAGGTTTACTGTTGTTGTATGTGCAGAAGGTCTTGGTTTGCACACAGATGTCCTCGCGAAAACTTATGTAAGAAGTTACAGTGTCAGTGAGGTCATTGAGGTCTGTAGCTGTAGCTTCAAAAACGCTCCAGTTGGTGCAGTCAAAGCAAGCCTGCAAGTCCAGCTTTAATTCATTCTTGTCCATTTCTTTACAGTCTTTGCCACAGGTTTGGAGGTTTTTAGTTTTTGCTTGTAGGTTGGGATTAGATGGAGCAGAACGTGGTCTGTGATTCTCTGTGTCTGTTATCTGGTCGGCTAGCTGTTGTAGCGGGTTTGCTACGCAGGCTTGTGGTGGTATGTAAACACTGACCATAACAAACAGGGAAAACTCCCACGGAGAATTGAAGGGTTTGAAGTTTATGAAAAGAGTCTCTAAGTGAGGGCTGCTACTCTTTTTCAGCACTGTAGTATCTGTCTCGAGATAACTCTTATGATTTGATACTATAAATAAAATAAAATTGAATTGAATTGAATTGAACTGAATGCATGGGGCGCACGCACTTACTGGGTGAGCTAGAGGCTGTTGCAAATCCTCACATTTGAGAAGATGGAACCAGAGAATATGGTTGTTGTTTTTTTATTTATTTATTTTCAAAATAGTTGCCAATTACATTACTGTCGATTGCCTACTTGATTAAACGATTTAACCTTTCAGCTCTTGTCAGTTGATAGTCTAGAGTCTGTTTTGGTGTCTGATGAGGTGAACATTATCCGTCTTGTGCTCTCAACAGGTTGTAACAGAAATTAAATGTATTTGTAGTTGGTGCCACTGCTTTTTCTTTCTCTTTTCCAGTCTATTTTAATGTGATTTAGTTGTCTCCCACCTTTCTCTCCTCATCAGTTCTCCCTCTCTCTTTTGTGCCATCCTGTCTCATTTTTTTCAAATTCTTCTCTGTCTGCATTTCCTTTTCGCTACCTTCCCATAGCCGTCTGTCTCTGTTCCTCCTTGCATTTCTCATCTTTCTATTTCATCCTGGAATCCCACTCCTCTCTCAGCTCCACCCTCTCTCCCTTTGCCTCTTTCATCCCACCCCATACTGTCATCTTCAGCGCAACTGCTTCATTTTTTTGCCTTTATTCTAGCAAGGTTTACTTGTTGTGAATGCTCAGTTTTATGCAGTCATGCTGTATATGCCTTGACATACGCATCTTGGAGCATGAGAGCACCCAAGTTGAGAAAGAGATTTGATTTGATCATGGACTTTATTGGTAGATTAGACGTTGAGGGAAGGGAGTGTGGTGGCCTTTTCAATGTATATTTTCTATCTGGTCCTTGATGTAAATCTATCAACTTTAAACATATTGCACAACTCTTCTCCTGTACATCATTTTTATTCACCTCACCAAACTTTTAAGGTTAGTGTCTAAGGTTGTTTTCACTTTTACAGAATACCATATTCCTAATTGCACACAGAAAATTGTGTTATGTCCATGTTTACTAGCTCACAGTCTTGTCGGCCTTTGTTGGCACTTTACTGCTACATGTAGATCAGAGGAATAGGAGGCGGCCTCTAGCTCACCCAGTAAGAGTGTGTGCCCCATGTGGGCTGAGGCCTTTGCAGCAGCCTGGGTTTGAATCCGACCTGTGGCCCTTTGCTGCGTGTCATCCCCCATCTCTCTCCCACCTTTCCTCTCTATCCCCTGTCACTCATAAATAAAGGAAAAAAACTCTTTAAAAAAAAGATTAGTGGTGTGGTACCATTGGCAGGAATGTGTATTGCAGCATTTACGTGTTGTACATATTCATTTGGCGCATCCTTGTGCTCATAAATGAGAGCAAACCAAACAGGGTCCATTTTAAAAAAATGTACAGTGATGCTATTGGTCAAAAACTCCACTGGGTACCTTTAAGATTAAATACATGGAGCGTTGGAAACAACCTCCGGCACCACCATGATGAGGGTAAGATAGATGAAAACAATGTGTTACATGTTTGTAATTGTGATGGACTCACATTGAAGCTCACACCTCGCTCTTTTTGATCCACTCACCCAGTGAGATCTTCTCCCCAGAGTCAGCTGGCAGCACAAAGATGAGCAGTGTCATCGAAGAAAGCAACACACAGGGGATGAGCAGGTTCAGGGCATAGTAGAGCGTCCGCCGCCGTATTGTCACAACAAATGTCACATCTGGGTAAGGCTCCTTACAACACTCGTAGAAGGCCTCGCTTCTGCTGCCGGGAACTCCTGAAAGAACAAGGACAGAGAGAAAGTGACTCTATTGCTCCGCGACTGGATGTTTTTGAAGATACCATGCAAAGGTTTCACTTTACGCACCAACTAAGTCCCACTCTCCATTGGGCATGTAGGCTGAAATGTCAGCATCGTTCATTTGGAGATCCAGCAGCCAGCCATCGTACGTCCAGGAGCCAAACTTTAGCTCACATTTCTGGATGTCAAAAGGGAACCAGCGAACATCCACGTTGCATGTGCTCATAAAGATTCCTGAGAAAAAGACAAAAGAAGACAAAATAACAGGAGGCAGAGGGTTAAAGCTACTTGTGTTGTGCAGAAAACCTATCTTGCTATCTTGGATATCAACTCACTTGTAAAAAGAATCATTCATTTATTTCATATCTACCCAGCTCCAAGGACTGAGTTCTGAACTCAACCACCGCCTTACATTTTTATATAGAAATGGTGTGGAATTTGCTGCATCACAACCAAGAGTGCACACTGCAATAGTTTTTTTATTAACATTGTGCAAGTCTATAGAGAATTCACTATTTAGAAATTGAGATCTCATCAAAGAAATGTGTATTAAAAAAAACTTGTCAGCAGAATTGTCACCTACAGGTTTTAGATCTTCTGCTCTGCGAACAAACGTTTTTTCTGCGCTCTGTCTGCACACACAGCTATTAGCTAAACCTCGGCCATAGAAGGAAACAACCACAGTGACACTGAAAAATGAGATTGTGTGGCCAGGTTGGTACGGTGGTAGAGCTGGCGCACATGTACTGAGCATTTTATACTTTGACGCAGAGGTACAGGGTTGGAATCCAACCTGTGACAATTTCCTGCATGTCCTCTCCCTTTTATCACCTAGCTGTCCTATCAAATAAAGACAGAAAAGCCCCCCCAAAAAAGAAAAATGAGATTGTGTACCGTGCCCTAATCACATTAGCACTTTTATTATGCAAAATAAATTCCCTGCCATGCACTTGCATGCATATTCATAGGCACACGCAAGCACAAAATCATAAAAACACACTTGCACGCTGGTGTTCACCCCCAAACAAAGAATCCCAATGAGTCTTGCAGTGGTCGCTGGAAAACTCCAACCCTTAAGTAATTACTAAAATAAACGTATCAAGCCTTGTTGAGATGTTCAAATGCACACAGAACCAAAATGCCAATGAAGCAGTACAGCTCTCAAAGACGTTCATTATGAGGCTGCCGACATGCAAATCAGCCTTCAGAGTGGAATGCAAGCAGAGTTTGGAGAACGGAGTTCAGCAGGTTGAAGGCTGGTTTCAAAGCAGAGGATCACAAAATTACATCATTTTAAGTATTAGCTATAAATTCTTTTTATACACACCTACTGCTCTTTCAAATCCAGTTACTGTCACCAAGTTCTTGCCATTGCTTCATGGGGATGATGTCTTTATATTTACTCCCGTTATGAACTTCAGAGACACTAAACCTTAAATTATGCCGATGAGATAAAAGTAATTCTGTCTGCCTTTGCATTTCACTGAACTACACACCTTCATGCACAGTATATGTGTGTACCCTGCCTCTCACAGATATCCAGTAACCTTGAAGCAATGTTCACAAACACAACACCTGGAATTTTTTTGCAGCTTAGAATAATCTCTCCCTCTCTCACGCAGCACATCTCCCAAAATAAAATTCCATCATTTTGAAAATTGCTTCCCAAGAAGGCATTACAGGCCTAGAGACAAACTTTTTCCCATTTGCAAATGTCATCCAATCAAGATATGAGCTAGAAACCTGTTACACCTTATCTCCTGTTATACCAATAAACCCAACCATAATACTTTTACCTCTGCAGCTATGAGAGGCTTTCTGCAAATGATGGTGTGCAGCAGACACGTGAGATCCTCGGTCTTTGAATTTGTTACTGTGTTTCAAGCTTCTGCTCAAGCCCACCACCCACAGACCTGTTGTCTTATTTACTGACAATACCAGCACAAAATGACCTCAGGAATTGCAACCAGGCTCATGTGAGGAAGTCAAACAAGCTGTTTTGCTGCTTCTTCTTTTACCATTTACTCCATCTCTCCCTGCTCTTTTTCACATGGTGTTTTGGTGTGAAACCTCTCTTCCTTATTCTACCAAAGCAGAGCACTATCTTTTTATTCTTTCCCTAATTGGCTCTGATTCAAATCACTGCATTAGGGTGCTGTATTTACATTCAGCATCAGCCTATTAATAAACATGGGCACTAAATAGAATTGATAGTGTGGCTTCCTGAGCTCTCAGTCCTCGGCTTTTACTTCAGAAGGCCATTTCAACTCAACTTCCTCTAACACCTGGTATTCAATCTCAGCCCGCTGTAATCTGGTGTATAAAGAAGCGGCTGAGAATATACAAAGTAAAGACCCGTGGAAACCCAGGGGAGCCGTTACTTTCACACTTGCACGGTTCTTGCGTTTGGGTTAAGACAAGAAACAGAGGAAGCGAGCATCTCCTATTTATAGGTGTTACTCACAGCGCTGGGAATTTATAACCAGTGAGCAACCAGGGATGCTTTTTTAGACTAATAAAATATTAATGTCAAATGTAAAAACAGAAGAGACATGCAGAGATTGCAGAATGAGATGCTGCCGTCGCACCTGAAGGAGATGAGGAAGTAATAGGAAAGGGATAATGAATAGTGAGAGCCTGAAATAATGAAAATAAAAGAGGAGAGGCTCACCTGGAGGCAGATACTCAGCATAGCCACTGGAGTTCACCAGAACATTGGTCTTAAAGGTAGAGTCAAAGTCGTCATCTGCACTGAGGAAGGACAGGGGAGGACGTGACACTACATGGTTGAATAATAATGTGGGTGTATGAGGGGTGTGTTACGGTGTTTATGCGTGTTTTACCTGTTGTAGAGCAGGATGTCTGGTGTCCAGACCTGATCTGTGGTGAAGCGGAGGTTTTTCACTCCGGGATGTTCGCTCTGGTTCCATTGGAGATAGTGGTCGAACCAACCCTTAAACACACAGACACGGATACAGTCTGTATCCCAGTGGACCACAGTACAGGCAAGCTGCTTTATTTCCAATCCCATCAGTTTAGATGTAATATAATTCAAACAGATCATTGACATAAATTAAATAATTCAGTGGCAAAAAGGTGAGCTATTCCAGAAAAACAACTTCACTTTTTTCTAAATTTTAGAATGAGAGTGTAATTCATAACTGTAATTTACAAGATGAAGACCACGTAATCTAGTTCAGATAAAAAATCAAGTGAACATTAAATACCAGCAGATTCTTTATTACGTTCTTACCATCCGTAGCCAAATGTTAGAGGTGAGCACCTGGTTCTTCTCATCCTGCAAAAGATTTAAAGCATTTTTAGTACATGTATCATTTGCTCTGTAAATCACAAGGCAAAGAGAAGAATATTATTTTGGATCCTTATCAAAGATTAGAAAGGTTACAATGTAACCTACAAATGTACAGATATTGGAAAAAAAAGGCTTTCTGTTAAGAATGTTACTATTAATAATAATGGTTATCTCACAGTTACAGGCATAAATATATATACAAGGTCTCACTCCGCACCAAACAAAACTAGAGGTTGCTAATCCTTTTTGCTCTTAAAGAAAAGAGCTTAATCAGGCATATTTAAAAAAAAAAACATCATATATTTTAAAATTAGACAGCCCAATGAATGATGAGAACAGGATTGAAACCAACTGTGTCTGTAGACACCTACCACATCCATGATCTGTATCAAACTGAGGGAGAAGACAACGGTGAGAGGGTGGGAGTCGTTGCCCACCGGCCGCTCCATCCGATTGTAGTCCTTCAGGAGGTTCTTCAGCAGGGTCCTCTGGTGAGGACCCTGCATTGACACTGGAGATGGCCGAAAAATATGACATTCAAATCTTTGAAAACAAGCCACACTCCACACTCTAATAATACCTCTGTATGTTTAAGTTTAGGTCTCCTAATGATTATGTCTGTGAAGTGAATAAAAATGAGGAAAACCAGCGACAAATACTTCAATAAGGAATCCAATGAGAGTTTTGGGAAAGGAATACAGTCAGGCATGGACAGATGCTGAAAAAAGAAGAACTAATGTTGCTGATCAATTCAAAAGGTTTAGCCCTCGGGACCTTAAATTCCCTTATCTATAAATACCGAAAGATCAAAACTAAAAAGAAAAACGATGGAGGAAAGACCGAAAGGGGACTTGATGATGAAATTAGCAGAAATTAAAAATGATCTTCTCATCACCATTAGTCACAGTTATCTTGACTTTTATGGTTTTGAAACATCGTCATTAAGATTAAAACATTTAACATTACTATCAGAAGATACAACAGAAAGATTCAGAGAGAGTGTGGAGAACAGTCAGTTATCAAAAGGTAATATAATTAGAAATAGCAGGAAACCTTATCAGGGCATAATTGACAATAATGTATTATTAGGTTTGTTTGAAACGCTAGGACGAAATACACGTACAATTTTGAACATATTTGGGAACTCATTGAATAGATTTGGAGGGAGTGTAAGCAGACTCTACTGTTAACCACAAATGTTTAGGCCAATTTAAAAAGGATGTAAGGGATGTTGTGTTACAATAGCTGTAGTACAGCTTCTCCTATGTTTCCTGGTCCATCAGTGGTCCATCATAACACAGTCCAACTTTATCCTCTTACATTTTATCTAAAATTATTGTTGAGGTCCCGAAGTTTCTAAATTTACCATTTATACCATGCTGAAGCACAGGGAATTATTATAAAATGATGCTCAAAACATCTAGGATTTCTCCAGTCAGTTTGATAGTAAAGCGAATAAAGAATTGGGTCAAAGATTTGAATTTTTGCTTAAATTTTGTTCAGTCTGGTGTTAGAAGTGCTAGAAAAGCAGATACATACATACTGTGAGACATTGTGTGTCTTTTGTCTCTCACTTTGAAGCTTATATATGGGGATGTCTGGGTTCAGGAGGCTTTGGTGCTAAGAACATAACAGGTTTAAGCCCCAGTGGAGCAACGGCAGTGTTCATGCACTCATGTTGTTAAAAGATGGTTTCAGTAGAAGCAAAGTGATGGAAAGCCCTGGATGTTTTCCTAAATCTTTAAAAATGTAGTCAGTAGCAGTAGCCTACAGTCTGAAATGTTTCTCTTTTTTCTCTTCTCTTTGCTGGACTTTCTGGTACAAACCCTTCCTCTTGAAAACACAAACAAACAGAAAAGCATTTCACTGCTGGTACCTCTGCCTGTAGGGAAAGTTCTCCTCAGCTCTGTCATCAACAATCAGCCTTAATATTTACTTTCGCTGCTGGGAACCCTGTCAGCTCAGCTGCAGTAACGCATCCACATCATAACGGGGGGGGCAAGATGGAAGAGCCAATCTATATGGGCAATTCAATTGATCTGTGACCTGTTTTCTGTTGGGGTAACATCTGTCACGCACACAAATTTAGAACGAGTCTTGTGGAATGAGGGAAGAAAAGCAATGAGAGCCTATAAATGCTCAGATTCTTCTTCTGTTTCTGCAATCTGTCTCGCTACACAGAATCAATCTGCCTGTTTAAACATCTCATATAGAGACATTCAACCCCTAAGTTGACTCAGCATGTGTATCCAGAAAAAATAAGAACACAGTTATGAAAAATCAGGTGAGCCAGATTCTCACTTTTTTTTTCCATGGGTTCTTTTTTTTACTTTGAATTATATTTATTCCTCCATATACTTCACAGATCAAGCATCAATAAAACCGACTCCAATTAAAATCCTGATGAAGTCACACTTTAAGACTAAAGTGCCGCTGCTGCAATTCTGATCCCCGAAAAACAAAAAGAAAGACAGAGGCGCTCAAGCTTACCGTGGATCAAAGCCGAGAATCCAGAGAGCAGCAGAGCCAACGAGTGCCACATCCTGGTGGTGAGGAGCAGGAGAAAAGAGGAGGCAGAAAAAAGGAGAAGCTCCGGATGTTAAAGGAGGAGGAGGGAGGAGAGGAAGGATGGACTCAGGAAGCTGCTGGAAATCCCCCGGTCTGTATCCAGTCGGCATCAGAGGGAAGGATTGTGAGCGTGTGCTGGAAGATATGGAAGCTGAGAGAGGGAGTGGAAGAGGAGGAGGAGGAGGAAGAGGAGGAGAGGATGGTGACTGTGGGCTCTCTCTCTCTGTCTCCTTGTCTCTCTGGGAGGTTGGACTAAAATGGAGATCACAAGAGAGAAGAATAATAGTGATGGGAGTGAAAGGGGTTGAAGATAGAACAGGAGGTGGAGGAGGGAGAGGTTTTAATAGGTCTGTCGCCATGAGTTGACCTTTTTAAAGACAATTGAAACAGATGATGTGCACGCTTTGAAATGGAGAATTGATAAGGTAAAGTGTGATTAGGAAAAGGAATCCAGACAGAAAAAGTGGAAGAGTAGCTCATAAATAAAAAAGAAAGGGAGCCTTTAAATGCAAAAAAAGTGGGGAATATTTTAGATATGCTTTTGCCTCTTAGTGCCTGTTTTTGTGCACAAGTAAAATTGCAAAAGATGAAATACTGTTTCAAACCTTTTTCATTTCAAACATATCACTGTCTTTCATTATCTTTCCATAACTCCTCGTGTGTGTGCGTGCGTGCGTGCGTGCGTGTGTGCGTGCGTGCGTGCGTGTGCGCGCGTGTGCGCTCGTGTGTGTGTGTGTGTGTGCTGCCCCATTCAGCTTTGAATCATAGAGGCAGATTCAACGCTAACCCCCAGCGAAAGTGCTGGGCTTTGCAGGAGGGCATCGGGAATGTGCATAGTTAAACTCCACTTCTCATTTGTCCTCACGAAATGCTGATGCAAGGGCAGAGGCAGCGAGAAACCGAAAGACTGGGAGAGAGTGAGGGGGGGAGCAAGAGAGGAGGAAGAAAGAGTTGGACTGTATAATAGATTACCCTATTACTTCTACTGCCCTTCGGAATTACCCCTCTCCTAGGCAGCCTGTCACACATCCAGAGTGCTCCCGAGCTGCAGATTCATGCTCGGATGCACATGGAAAGGATGGAGAATGGCCCTCTGAGGCGAAAAGAAGGATGGCTAAGTCACAGGTTAAACAGAGAAAACTGCATCAAGCATGGAGGACCTAAAATGCATCAGCAATGTATCATCAGACGAGATGCATCCTGTTGCTGCTGCTGCTGCTGCATCCCGGCTATATTGCTGCTTAAACGTGTGCAAAATGGACTTACAGTTCATCTTGTGAACGAAGAGAAAAAAAGCTCCTTGTGCTGTTATGCGCCAAGCACCAGTGTGACACAGTGCCTGAAAACAAAATTCATTAGGCTTCATAAAAATAAAGATTGGAGGCACTGAGGCGTGGGTGACACCTGGTGGGTTTCTTTTCCAACTGCATGCTGGCTGGAGCTCAGCAACACTGGCAGGAGTGAAGTGATGGTGTTAATTAACGAGGAAGAAACTGGGTGAAATGAAACAAGAAGATAATGAAAGCCAATGCTGAAAAAAGACTAATTAGGAAACAATACAGGCAGATGAATGAAAACACGGAGCAAGTGTGTGGATTAGCAGTGATGATGACAGTTGGAGGAAGAGAATGAGGATTGTGACCATCATGTGGACAGTAATATGGTGCCACACACCACTCTGTGCACATTTGCTGATCCTTATGATTCTAATTGCACAGCAGTGGTGATATGCCATGGCTCTGACCTGGCATGACTACAGCTCCTCCCTCTCTGTGCTAAATGCCGTCCCTGACAATGCAGCCACAAGGCTGCTGTGCTGTGTGTTTTAAATTACTTGGCTGATTGGATCAGCCCCTCTCCTACGCTGACACGTCCCCTCCACTCATTAGGGTGTTATCGACAAAACCGGCATACATCCACTTGCCTGTGACTTCTGATTTGTCAGAGTGGCCTTTTTGTCTTGAATGGAGTTGAGTAGATTAAGTTTTCTTCTAATGGACAATTACATACTGCCCCGGCCAGTTCTGTAGTAGTTAGACCGAAGTAGACTGTTGTCCAATAAACTTTTATGGTGTGAAACCTTAAAAGAATAACGTTTCCCTTCCCCATTGCAATTCTATAACATTGTGGATGAGGCAGAACCAGATATATTGTCTTTTGTTCTGCACATTCTTTTTCTTGTCAAAGCCTGCTGTTTATGTTATCCACAATGAGTATAACCAAAAGGTCTGGGGTTTGTTGCACACTAGTACCCCTCTCTTTCACTCCCCCATTTCTACACTGATGAACAAAGGAAAAAAATCTTTAGCTTAGAATAACAACTGGACACAGGGGTGAACAGCCTCCCTGGCTCTGGTCAGAGGTAATACAATCCACCTTAGTTAACATTAGCGTGCTATGTCTTCCATACAAAAAACTGAAGTGTAGAAATAGCCAAATCAGTTATGGTTTTAGTGGATTATGCGTCAGACTAGCTATTTCTTGGCCAAATGCAGTGACTTCCCAGAGTCTCTGCTGGTTGCCTGGCAACCTCACAATAACAATTTCATAGTTTCATAGTAGCTTCAAAAGAGGAATTGGACTTGAAGGCTTTTCTGTAGATTGTACTGCATTATATTTGTTCTCCACTAAGGGGACTTATTTGAGAACAATTGTTCTCAAATAGTTTTGTTAAATTCAAACAGATGTAGGCGTACTTTAAAAATAGGTTTGGGTTGTTTAATATAAATGCAAAGGGATGGAAATGATTGGTATACTGTGTTTTGAATTAGTAGTCTGAATTTGTAATAGCCTAATGCGAAATGGAAGAAATTCAAATTCAACCTTTGTACCCATTTATGGGTTAAGATGAAAAAGTGCTTGTTATAGATTATTATGAAAGGTTCATTGTAAGGTTATATTCTTTATTTCTGGTCATGGATAGTTTTCCTTGCCATTATCTCTTGAGGCATAAGACAATTTTCTTTTCTAACTCTTGGCGAATAAGCACATTTCCCAAAATGTTAAACTATTACTTAAA
Source organism: Etheostoma spectabile (assembly GCF_008692095.1). Taxonomy (NCBI): domain Eukaryota; kingdom Metazoa; phylum Chordata; class Actinopteri; order Perciformes; family Percidae; genus Etheostoma; species Etheostoma spectabile. The sequence continues at coordinate 14,703,116 of NC_045746.1, forward strand.
CCATTATCGTGACGTTTGACCTTTAAACACAAACATGTCTTACTGCTGTTTGCATCCTTAAGGAAATTGCTTATCTTTTGACCAATGCGTCTTAACAGATCAGACTGAAGCAATTAATACCAAAAGTTGAAACTGACACGCACTAAAGATTCAGGGCATAAAGCAGATTTGCCATTTACCAGCAAAAGCAATTAGTAGACTAAAAATATTCCAGTTTAATTTCACTTTCTTAGCAGCCAGAGGATGATTTGCAATAGAAGGGACTAATTGAAAACTCACTGGCTACCAGCCACAGAGGCAAGAAGAATTGACATACTTAGCTACAAGCTACAGCCGCCAGGATTTAAGTACTTGGCTGGAGGTTTGAATTAATTTGAAGCCTTGCAGATGTTCATATATCCTTTCAGCGTCTTGTTATTAAAAGGATACCTTAATTTAAGAACACTCATAGTCTTTATCACCACAGCAGATCAGAGTCTTGCTTCAGCAGACCAAATAGTCATATGTTAGGATGTAGTTCTCTGCAAGGATGTGAGATATGGTCTGTATTTTCCAGCTACCGTCCGCAAGGGTTTGTAGTGCTTACAGTCAAGCACTGTGGCACAGAGAGTTGGGAGCTTCCTACTCGCAGAATGTAAAAACAAAATATCTAGACAGCAGCATCTGGCTAAGTCTCAGAGTAGACCATAGTAGTTTTAGCATAATTAATCTGTTTTACATCCTGATCAGACCACCAGAATTTGCTCTCCCACCTGTGCACAGCCACATCTCCTTTCAACCCCCCTCTCCCACTATACATGTTGTCTTCAGATTAGATAATGCCTTTCTTTATCCCGCTACTACCCGGATGCGCTCTGCCCACGCCTTTGCTCCTAAGGTCTTTCCATTTGGAGGGAGCTCTAATATGTGTAGACCCATCTGTCACAAGGATTTGGATAAATAAATGATGCTGAATGTCATTGTTATGACTTTAATGCTTAATACTCTACCCCACTCTGTGCATATTGTTCGCTTAAGGAGTGACATATTTGATTCATAAGCTCATAAGTATCAGATATCTGTCTCACTTGATTAATCTGTAGTACTAATCTGCTGAATTGATTTTGAGGACCGTTATTCTCTTTTGAAGATAAGATTTATTTAAAAGAAATAAAGTTTGTATCTCACACTTGCAATTCTCTTATGAAAATAATGACAGCAATTGATGATATTACAAATGAAGAGTGATTTAATAGCATTTCTTATCAGACCAGGGCACCCATGTATAAGCAAATGCCCCCAACACACACACACACACACACACACACATACACACACACACACACATGTAAGGGGGAGGAAATCTGCCAATCGTGGCTAAAAAACAGACAGATGACTCATTCTTTGCCTCTGCTCCATGCAACATCTGCAATTTAGAGACTTTGCAGTCATTAAGCCCCTCCAGCTTTAAGGAAGATGCCCTGATTGTGGACAATTGTATACAGACGAACAAGGGAATAAATGCTTGAAAATGTAATGGATATCCACCGGGTATTTACCTCGTATGTCGTCATATGCAGAAGCGGTTCATAACCTCTGCTTGACTCTATGGGAGGGGCTCTGTGATGCTGAAGCTGAAGTTTCTACATGCAGAGCAGGGACATTTGTTATGTTTTGATCTGATCACGCTGAAGCCCATTGCTGTTGCAGCTTGATTAGATTTTATAGTTTAACTTCAAATTTTGAACGTCTGCTTTATAAAAGGGGTGTGTTTGAGTCCAAGTTGCAACAGGATTTTATTTGGTGGATCTCTTTGGGACTCAGGCAAATGTAACCTTCAGGACCATACAAAGATTGAATCCTATACTTTTCCAGCTAAAACAGTTGTCAAAAGGGTTAAGGCCTTTTCTTCTTCTTCCCAGACTGGAAACCCTGACTTAAAGGTAAGAATAAAAAGAGTTGTGTGGAAAGTACTTTAACATTTTTGAGCAACGTACTTTGTGACTAGATCTTAATCTTAATCTTACTGTGATTTACAACAAACAGTTGTGATTGGCCAAATTATTTTGTTGCTCTTTACATTTTCCATAATTTTAAAATCATATGATTGACTGATAAATACAAAATAATAAAAGTAAGTAAGGCTTTTCTCATCTGTTAAACCTCTAATATTGTCCTCCTTCTTTGTCCCCCTCTCTCTCGCTCTCTCTCTCTCTATCTGTCTCTCTCACTCTCTCTTTCTCTCTCTCTCTCTCTCTTTCTCTCTCTCTCTCTCTCTCACTCTCTGTCTTCTCTGTTGAAACCGCTTAAAAAGATTCAGTGAATCCTCACCTGTAAACCCTCTCACCATGGAGCACTCCCCCTCCATAAACTTGTCAGTGGTGGATGGAGACGATGTGGCGGACCAGCGCCCCCTCCTCCCACCAAGGATTGCTCCTCCACCTCAGGCCTGCTCTCCACAGTGTGGGATACACCACACAGTCCAAACATCAGCTGATCACACCGTGTGGCTGGACAGAACCCAGGCCATGGCCACCACACCTTTATACAACGGCCACCTCTATGTCACACCTTCACCTCGCTCCAACAGGAAAAAAGACAAAGGCAAAGAGAAGAAATGTGAGAAAAGGTCAGGGAGGATTAGACAACATCCAGCACACAAGGAGTGTAATCACCAGTGCAAAGCCAAAACCACAGAAGCTAAAAGACTCCAGGAGAAAGTCACCTCTCTCCTTGACGTCCACATTTCTCCCTGTGGGTCACCCTTTGAGGCCCCCTGCAGGTCACACTTAGACATCAAGGATGTTGAGGGCAAAGGGCAACGCAAGTCAGGCAACATTTCTTTGGAGATGCACAACCGCCAGAGTCTCCCAGAGATCATCATCACCAGCAAAGATGATGACTTCCAGTCACACAATGAGATCTTCCAGCATCGCCAGGACCTGAGTGAGGCTAAAGGCCTTCTGCCAGGAGCCGAAAGTCCCAGTCCAAACCCCAATCCCATTTCCCAGACCAGCCCAAAACACGAGAACGCCAAGCAGGACGCCAAGCAGGATGCCAAGGATGATGCCAAAGATGACTCGTACTGGAAAACCCACAACATTGGCTGGCGGCTGGTCCACAGGAGGGCTCTGTTTTTGAGGAGGCAGCAGCTGAACGACTGCGCCCTGGCGGTGGGGATTTTTGGGATGTTGCTGATGGTGATGGAGACAGAACTCTCCTGGAGCGTCTACAGCAAGGTCAGAAAGACCCGACTGAGGCCCTGAGAAATCCATTGGAAAATGTGAATGTAAAAGTTTTGCATGATTAATAAAAAAGATTATTTTTTTAAGTAATGAATTTACACGGCACACTTCGTTTGTCTCCCTTTTTCCCCACATGATCTTTTTAATATGGCCATACTGAAAAATCTTTTGAGTCAGTATGAGAATTGATCTCTGACCAACTGCAGGAAAATGCACAGAACACTCATAAGATTATGTTCATACCATATTGCAAATGGATTGTCCAAATATATCTAAGATTATGCGGTTGCAGAAAATAACTGATGCCTTTTTAAAGATTATAATGGAGCTTGACAATGATCTTATGTTTGCGTGTGTTTATCGGAATGTGTGTTTCCCACAGAGCTCTGTCTACTCCCTCGCTCTCAAGTCTATCATCAGTTTTTCTACGATCATCCTGCTGGGCCTCATCATAGCGTACCACTGCTGTGAGATTCAGGTAATGTATCTATTTATAATTATGTAATCAGGTTTTGTTTTTGGTTTTTGGTTTCCTCCAAGGACATTCTCTCAAATTTAAAGATTTTCTGTAAATCTGTGGAAAAAATGCAGTCCACATTTGCAATAAAGGAATCACCTACCGTATAGATTTTTTTCATCTGGATAGTCATTTCATGGGGAAGTGAAAACGGTCCCATTGTTAGGAATCAACGTTTCTACAAATTCAACAGTGGTTCCCAACCTTTTAGTCTGGTGGCCTTCTAAAATTGAACAAAGTCTACTTAAGCCCACTCATCATAGGCTATTGCACTGTGAACAAACCAAAAAGTGTTTTTTCTCCAGTTGTTTTATTTTAAGTATTTTTAGAGGTGTGCAATGTTTAACAAGGAGGAAGTAAAATTTTAAAACAAAGTCAGAAAAAATTAAAATCATTGTGTGAAACAGAAATTTATTTTTTCTTTTACCATTGACTGACTCATGATGGGCAATTTTGAAAGAGCAGAAGAATCAGAGTTCCCTCTGGAGCCACAAAGGTTGTAATACAACATTTTCCAGATATGCAGTGGTACTTCTTAAACAATTAAACAAAATAAGATCCCATATAAGGTCACATTTAATCATCTTGTTACCTTGCAGATTTATCTTCAATCCCCTAGTAAGATGCTTATTTGCACTCCACTTTCCACTCTCTGGTAGCTCTACGTTCACGACATTGGTGCAGAGGATTGGCGGATTGCCATGACATCAGACCGTTTGGCTCTGGTAGCCCTGGAGCTGGCAGCGGTGGCCATTCATCCCTATCCAGTGGGTCTGATGGAGTACTTCCAGCAGACCTTCCAGCAGTCCACAACTCCCCTGAGTATTTCCGAGACGGAGCTGGAGATCATCCTGGCTCTTCCCATGTTCCTTAGGCTCTACCTGCTGGGCCGGTCCATGATGCTGCACAGTCGCCTCTTTACTGACACCGCATCTCGCAGCATTGGAGCGCTCAACAAGGTGGGAGGTCACCCGTGGGCTTCTGTTATGATGAGATCATTACACTTTTAATTGAAAGAAGCTTTGCACTGTCTATTTTGATATGATTTTAAAATATGGGCATCAGTCTGCTAAGGGACATTATTCATTGAATGTTAATGTCTATATTTTGGACAGTGATTTGGGCTGAGCTTCCCTTATAAACATTTCATGCACATTTGTTTATGTCTTATGTCTAGGTGGGCCGAGGGGTCTGTAGAGGTGTGACAATTGAGGTGTGATTATCACAGTTTCGCCCCCATGAATCCCAGTGGTTTTCACTTTATGTCATGTTATGTTACGTTATTATGTTTTCTCCCTGACTAGCTCTCCTTTGCTTGTCTGGTTTCTTTTCCACAGTTGATAATATGCACCCAGCTAATCCCCTCCCTTATAAATGCTATTTAAGAGTGATGAAAATGACCTTTCCACCGCAATGCCAAACCTTCTATCCATGTATCAAGCCAGATTGAGAACAAGTTTTCTTATCCCTCATGTCCTCTCTATTATATAATCATAATCTGATATGTGCTATCCTAAATAGTTGGGCAAAGTAGGCCCCTACCTACTGTCAAAATCATGACGCAAAAGCATTCCATTTTTGATCTTTAGATACACTTCAACACCCGGTTTGTGGGGAAAACACTAATGACCACCTACCCCGGGACTGTGCTGATGATTTTCAGCGTCTCTCTGTGGATTGTGGCAGCGTGGGGCTTACATGTTTGTGAGAGGTATGTGATGATATATCTGTCTACTGCTCCATCTGTAGTGATGTCTTTAGTGCCAAAGGCCTACATAAAGTATATTTGATCATCATTCAAACATTGTCAGATACACAGTATAACTTTAGTGTTACTACTGCAGCAACTAATCAAATGTTTGCTCTGTTTAGAGATCAGATATCATTTGATCTTAGAGGAGAATTCAGGTTGATACTCCTGCTTTCTGTCACATCTACTGCAGTCAAATTTGCTGTGTTCCCTCAGAAGGAATAATTGCTTATGGCTTGGCGCTAGTACTGACATTTCGAGCATGTTTAGAGGCTAAAAACACATTTAAAACTTGCCCTGTTCAAGCCTGTTGGGTGCTAATGCTAGCAGGGTGATAACACGGTGTAGGCAGCACCGATTGTTTTCATTTTTCTTTCTGCTGACAGCACTCCGAATTTACAAACAACAGAGCTACATGTTGAAATCAATCAGAATTCTCCTTTAAATTGATACTGATAATGTACCTTTTATATTGAATGTTGGTGTTTTAATACAAAAATGCAATGTAATCTAAAAGTGGGTAAGGAAAGAAATAGTCAGTAACGTGAAAGTAGAGCACAAATTGATTATTCACCTCCAGCAGTCAGATAAGTTCAGCAAAGCAGCATTTAAGACCAGGAAAAGACAAAATGTAAGCTACATGATTTCCCTTTTATTCCTACAGACACCACAACTACAGGGACCTGAGTAGCAACTACATGGAGGCCTTGTGGATGGTCTCTGTCACTTTCTTGTCCATCGGTTATGGAGATGTGGTGCCTCACACCTACTGTGGTCGCAGCATCTGCCTCCTCACTGGGATAATGGTGAGACAGAAGGTTGATAGATTTCTCTATAACAAGCAGAACTCAGATCTTGACTGTAAATCCTAACAAAAGTGTCTAATTCTGACTCTCGCAGGGAGCTGGCTGCACAGTCCTGGTCGTAGCGGTGGTTGCCAGGAAGCTGGAGTTGACCAGAGCAGAGAAACATGTTCACAACTTCATGATGGACTCCCATATCTCCAAGAGGGTAAACACCAATGTTTCCCTCAGTGTGGCTTTATTTCACATATTAATGTTAATTAAATAGGCCCAAACGTGAGAAAGATTCTGCACAGTCAGACTATGAATTTGTCTTTTTTTTTGTATTGTAACAGCTTGGTATGCCATTTTATATATATAAAATATATATAGGGGTGGGTGTAGCTCAGTCCGTAGGGAGTTGGGTTGTGAACCAGAGGGTTGCCGGTTTAAGTCCCCGTACGGAGTGTGTATTGGTAGCTAGAGAGATGCCTCTTCACCTACTGCCAGGTGCTCTTGAGCAAGGCACTATACCCCCCCCAATCAAACCGCTGGTCCAGCACTGGAAGCCCTGACATCTCTCCTCTCCATTTGTGCAAGAATAGGTGCATGTGTGTGTATTTCAGGCCTGTGTGTAGTGATTACTAAGAGTGTAAATTGTAATTTCCCAACTGGGGATCAACAAACAGTATAAATTGAATGATCAGAAAACACATATCAACTCATTGTTTGCAGAATATTCTAGCAGCATGTTAGTTTTTAGAAAAGCCTGAAACCAGAGAACCTTTATTGGAAAACAGCTGAATTATCTCACCCCACAAGCAGATTTACTCAAGTATTCGGAAAAATCTGGTTAAAAGTTCAATATGACACTAAATTACTGTACTACCCTGGGTTAAACACATTGTGTTGCTCTTGTTCAGAACATGCAGTAAATAACAGCACTTTCAGGTCATGTGCCTAAAAATAAAATGATTTTCTACATCCTTTCCCTAGATAAAAATTGCTGCAGCAAATGTGCTGAGAGAGACTTGGCTTATCTACAAACACACTAAGCTGTCAAGAGAAAGAGACCAGACCAGAGTCCGCACGCACCAGCGGAAGTTGCTTCTGGCCATCCACCAGTAAGACACTTCACCCTCATAGAGCTGCTTCTGTAATTTCCCAGTGCAAAAAAGACCTGCCTTTTCACTTTATTTGCAACGTGTGCTATGTCTATAATAACCACCTGTTGATCAGTCAATGCCTATAAAACCTTTATTTTCATATAAAATAAAGAATTAGTTTTGCATCCTGGTAAATAGTGTATCCATCATGAAAATTGACATTTGAAATAAAAAACCATCATGGGCTTCACACATAGCTAATTGAGATAAGCTCCAGCAGTTTTAGTACCAGTTTACTCTTTCCCATACTACGACTTTTTATGACATAGGTTACTAGGACTTTTTTTATGACTTTTTTCAACACATCATGCTATGACTTTTTTTGACATGCTATAATATAAATTTTTATGACACACTATACTATAACTTTTTTATGACATTTTGATGTACTACACTTTTTAATTACTTTCATGACATATTATACTAAGACTTTTTTCAACATACTATATTATGACCTTTTTCAACATGCTATACAATGACTTTTTATGACTTTTTCAACACATTTTACTATGACCTTTTTATGACTTTTTACAACATACTGTTATTGACCTTTTTTCGACATACTATACTATGACTTTTTTTCAACATACTATATTTTAACTTTTTATTTAACATACTATACTATAACCTTTTTCACAATTTAATGGCATCTATATGACATACTATATTAAGACCTTTCATGAATTTTTTGACTATGACTTTTTTTTCGAGCTTAGTGAGATGAGCTGCTAAAGATAAAGTCAAGATTGGATCATGCCATGACTTTTTTATGACTTTTTTAACACACCATACAAGACTTTTTTTGACACGCTATGATATAAATTTTTATGACACACTATACTACAACTTTTTTATGACTTTTTGACGTACTACACTAGGACTTTTGTTTTGACATACTGTACCATGACCTTTTTATGATTTTTTTAAATTAAATACTGTACTATGACTTTTTTGACAATTTTATGGCATTTATATGACATACTATACTTTGACTTTTTTTTGTCATGCTATACTATGACTTTTTTTGACATACTGTATTAAGACCTTTCATGACTTTTTTTGACTATGACTTTTTTTCGAGCT
>NC_045746.1:14711647-14716160 GCF_008692095.1 Etheostoma spectabile
AGCTGCTAAAGATAAAGTCAAGATTGGATCATGCCATGACTTTTCTTATGACTCTTTCAACACACCATACTAGACCTTTTATGACATACTATAACACAAGTTTTTATGACAACTATACTATAACTTTACTATGACTTTTTTGACAATTTTATGGCATTTATATGAGATACTATACTTTAACCTTTTTTTGGCATACTATACTATTACTTTTTTTTCAGCATACTATATTTTGACTTTTTACTCAATATACTATACTATGAATTTTTGACAATTTAATGGCATCTATATGACATACTATATTAAGACCTTTCATGACTTTTTTTGACTATGACTTTTTTTCGAGCTTAGTGAGATAAGCTGCTAAAGATAAAGTCAAGATTGGATCATGCCATGACTTTTCTTACGACTCTTTCAACACACCATACTAGACCTTTTATGACATACTATAATATAAGTTTTTATGACAACTATACTATAACTTTTTCATGACATTTTGACGTACTACACTATCGACTTTTTCATGACTTTTTTCAACATGCCATTATCTACCTTTTTTGGCATACTATACCATTACTTTTTTTCAACATACTATATTTTGACTTTTTATTTAAAATACTATACTATGATTTTTTTGACAATTTTATGGCATCTATATGACATACTATACTTTGACTTTTTTTCGTCATACTATACTATGACTTTTTTTGACATACTATATTAAGACCTTTCATGACTTTTTTCAACATGCTATACAATGACTTTTTATGACTTTTTTCAACATACTATATTATGACTTTTTAACATGCTATTCTATGACTTTTTATAACTTTTTTCAAGATACTATATTATGACTTTTTTCGACATGCTATGCAGTGACTTTTTATGACTTTATCAACATATTTTACTATGACCTTTTTATGACTTTTTACAACATACTATTATTGACCTTTTTTCGGCAAACTATACTATGACCTTTTTTCAACATACTATATTTTGACTTTTTACTCAACATACTATACTATGACTTTTTGACATAGTATATAATGACTTTTTTCAACATATACAGTACTGTGTTTTTTAAGGACTTTTTCTGACATACTATACTATGACTTTTTTACACATTGTATTATGACTTTTTAATGACTTTTACATACTATACTATGACTTTTTTACACATTGTATCAGGACTTTTTAATGACTTTTACATACTATACTATGACTTTTTTAGACAGACTATGACTATTTTTAGACATACTATATTACGTCTTGTTTGACATAAACTATGATATTGAACAACTTTTTGTCTTCAGTAAATGGTAACGATAAAAACAAATCAGAACCATTTCTTTAAGAGCTTCACAAATAGCTCAGTGAGATAAGATCCTTGTAATGAATTTTAGATTATAGGATGATGGTTTAATTATTTAACAAATAAATTGTTATTATATTATTTTTCGACATTTGACTTTTTTTCAACAAACTATACTAAGACTTTTTGATGAATTAATATACTGTGACTTTTTTATGACCTTTTTTCAACATATTCTATTGTGACTTTTTATGACATTTTTATCAAATACAATGACCTTTTTACGGCTTTTTCATGACATTTTATACTATAACTTTGTTCTGACATCCTATACTATGACCTTTTTATGATTTTTTTAAATTAAATACTATGCCATGACTTTTTGACAATTTTATGGCATCTGCATGACATACTATACTTTTTTTTCGTCATACTATACTATGACTTTTTCTGACATACTATATTAAGACCTTTCATGAATTTTTTTGACTATGACTTTTTTTCGAGCTTAGTGAGATAAGCTGCTAAAGATAAAGTCAAGATTGGATCATGCTACGACTTTTTTTACGACTCTTTCAACACACCATACTAGACCTTTTATGACATACTATAATATAAGTTTTTATGACACACTATACTACAACTTTTTATGACTTTTTGACATACTACACTATGAGTTTTTAATAACTTTCAGGACATATTATACTAAGACTTTTTTTAACATACTATGATTTTTTTTCAACATGCTATACCATGACTTTTTTATGACTTTTTACAACGTACTATTATTTACCTTTTTTCGGAATACTATACTGTGACTTTTTATTCAACATACTATACTTTGACTTTTTTAGACATACTATGCTTTGACTTTTTTTTTACTTTTATGACATACTATGCTAAAACGTTTCATGACATGCTTTACTCTGACTTTTTTCTGACTTTTTCATGACTTTCTACATCATGACATTCTACCTTCTGACTTTTTATGACATATTATACCATGAATTTTTATGACACACTATTCTATGACTTTTTATGACTTTTTTTTTTACATACTTTGCTATCATTTTGTACGAATTTTTTGTCTTCAGTAATGTGAACCATAAATACAGCCCCAGACTATTGCTTTATACATAGCTCAGTGCAATAAGCTACTATCAATACATTGAACATGTCAAGGGTTCACTTTTTCAACACACATACTTTTTTTGACATACATATAGACTTCTTTGAGACTTTTTTTTTATTTTTGACAAGTTCTTTTTCCGACATACTGTATATACTACCCAGTAAGCACAGTAAAATGATAATTAAATAATAATTAAAATTAAAGTCATTACAAAAACATAGTATAGTATGACAAACTATACTATGTTTTTGTCATGACTTTTTCTTACATACCAAACCATACTTGTGAACGACTCTTTTGCCTTCTGTAATGTGAAGGATAAATTACTACTACTTTGAAGATTAGAGGTTGAGAGGTCAATTCTTCAACATATTCTTACTTTTCTGACATACTATACTTCGACTTCTTTATTACTTTTTTCGACATCCTATGCTATGACTTTTTCGAACAGACTATGACTTTTCATGACATACTATACCATGTTTTTGTAATGACTTTAATTTTAATTATTATTTAATTATCATTTTGTGAGACTTTTTTGTCTTGAGTATTGTGAACCTACCGGTAGATACAACTCCAGTCAAGGCTTTACAAGCTTCCTGGATAGTTTGGTGTTCAATTCTATGACTTCTTTTTTCTGACATATTATACTATGACTTTTTATTGATTTTTTTCAACATACTATACTATGACTTTTTTCCCAACATACTATGAAACGTCACTAAGAGACAAAACAGCCTTACAGACATTTTACAACAGATTTTTTTTAAAGCCATGTCTATTTGCACACCACTCACCCTCTGTACGGAATATACTGGCTTACACTTTAGCACCCCTTTGGCTCTTAAACAGAGTTACAAAAATGTTACTATATGTGATAGCCCTTGCTTCGATTATTGACCCCTGTATTTATTTATCTTTATTATCATTATCTATTGTTTGAGTTTTTCTAGTTTGTTTTACTTTCATTATGACTCCAACACAACTCTGTAACTATTCATTCTTTAACTCAGGCTGAAGCTGCTTTTATTGTGTTAATTGTTGTTTGGTTTGTTTTGTATATTCTCATGTGACGTCTTCCTGCTGCGTACAAATTGCCCTTCTGGGACAAAGAATAAATTGAACTGAACATTTCTATTAAGATGTAGGAGATGATGGCGCTGTTTCACTACCACCAAAAATTCAGTTTTTAGGGCTGTGGCTCCATTTACTTTGTGCAATGTGTTGCGAGAGAATAGTGTCCATCAGCAGCACACTCAAAACTCCACTGTATTCAGTATGCATACTGACTGAAATAACTATGCTTCTTTTGTCAGTTTTCCAATGTGATTACCAAACACTACCTAAAATTTAAATAATCCACAGACTGTGAACAGCTTTTTAAAACTACTTTAAATCAAACAAAGTCTCTGTGTAAAACTGCTGAAAATGTGTTGCATTTATGAGTTGTTTATTAAACTGGTCCTTTACATTTCTCTCATCACCTGTTCTAGGCTGCGGCAAGTGAAGATAGAAAAAAGGATACTTGCGGACCAGGGAAGCACACTTGTGGACTTAAACAAGGTGAGAGAGGCACATTATGGCCTCAGTTTCTGTCACAACTTGGCAAAACCTCAACAAAGTAGCTTTGAATTATTTACTGATGCCTTTTGTTTCTCTTTTTCTCTAAATGTACCGACATGCGCCACCATGGACATGAATACAGATGCAAACCCTCATGTATGACATGCTGTCGGAGGTGCAGGGATGCAGGGAGGAGCTGGACACACACATCCACAGCCTGGAGAAGCATGTGGAAGAACTGAGGGAGGGCTTCAGGAGCCTGATGCCCCTCCTTTCCAACACCCTATCCACGCAAAATTCCTCCATCCGCCACCTGCTCAGGGAAAGGGAGGTGAAGACAGAAACCGCTGGTGCGAGTGTAGACAGAGGCTGAAGGTGATGAAGAGGCTCCTCAGGTGCTCCTGGATGAGTTATATGCCTATATTGCAGCTAAAATGATCATGTTGGGACATTTTTCTTACAGGAGATGGACAGATGTGTTATGTCAAATTGTATTTAAAAAAAAAAAA
>NC_045746.1:14716170-14717462 GCF_008692095.1 Etheostoma spectabile
AGCACCACTTTCTGTAGCAGAAATTCCATCAAACCAAAATGTAGAAATTACTCATAATTTACTGCTTATGAAGACTTTTGCATCTTTCATGGGGTGACAGGAAAAAGATGTAGTAAAATAACCTCCAAGGAAACATTTTTCAATACTAGAGACTCATTTAAGGAACATTTGATTTGCAGTTTTTCTTGGTGTTACATGATAGTAAATTAAATATTTTGGGGTTTTGGACTGTTATAAATGGCCATTTGTTCTTTTGTAGACTGACTGATAATGGATTAAATGAGAATATATTCTTATGAATTATTAGAAACGGTTAGTCAACGACCAAAAAATAAACCTTGAACGTTTGTCAATAAGCAATTTCCCTCAACTTGGTAAACCCAGCCCCATCTGCCACCAGTTTGATTTTGCCCTGCAGCTCTTAAAAGAGTGAGCTTGGTCTGGTGATAGCCAGACTAAGATTTACCTGTAAACGCTGAACTTTATTTCTGATCACATAATAAAAATTTGATTAATTAAAGTACAGTTTGGTTTTGTGCTATTAAGATGTAACCTTAAAGAACGTAACCTGTAGTACTTTCTAATAAAAATAAAATACTTCTTTTGTTTCAATGTTTCAGACAAAGATTTTTTTTCCTCAAAGAAGCACAGAAACCATTCCTTTAGCCAAAACAACATTTTATTAAGAGAGACAGGGTTGAAGGGTGGAGTTACAGCAACAACCGATCTTTTGACATGAACTGTGGAAATCCATCTACTGTCCAGTTCGTCTTCAGGTCTTGTTTCAGATCTGACCGCTGGGTCTGCCGCCATAGCAGGAGGCAGAAGGCGCTGATATCAACCAGTCCATCCCCTCCTCTCCCCTTCAGCTCCGGGGAGAACAGCTAGTGCTGCTTCCTCCTGAATGAGCACCCTGCCAGAGGAGAAAACAGTCAGACAAAAGAGAAGCCTTACAGTACAGAAACACTGCAGACAGTGCAGGCTGCTATTGTCCTACACAGTGCTGATACAGACAAGAGTCATCAGTTCCTATCATGAATGATTATGTCAACATCACCTCCCACTAAGGAGTGACACTAGCTAAGGCAACACCAGGCTCAAGTGGAAGAAAAACTGACAGAACTAATTAGGAATAAACAAGCTACACAATGCTAACTACGTCATCAGCAGCACCTGTGATACACCAAAAAGAAGCTTTATTGTTCTCAGCCTTCGAAAGGGGGGAGCCAGTGGTCTAGCTCAACCCTTCTGCAAACTGAGGTTAATCTGGCACTGGAATGAGATTGGAAGAC
>NC_045746.1:14717472-14729495 GCF_008692095.1 Etheostoma spectabile
CGATAGAGGAAGTCCAGTCACTTGGCAGTGCGGCCAACAATCTTCCAAAATCCAAACTGCGTGACATATGAGCATTGCTCATGCAGACATGATCCTTTTTTCAGGGTCTGAAGCATCAGGCAAATGCCATCAACTATGTAAGAAAACGTTACTTGTCACAGTGGCTGGGCAATATGGAGAAAATCAAATAGAACGAGATTTTCTGATCATATACCTCAATTCCAAGATTTTAGGGCTGACTGTTGGTGCTTTCACAAAATGTTTACAAAATGACATTTTTGATAATCATCAGTTGGATATATAACTAAGTAGGTAAAGGGCAAAACAAAGTACAGACTCAATTTAAAAAAATAAATCTGTATTGCAAGAAAAGACCATGTTGCAATATCCAAATGTCTAGTCACATGTCACAATGAATAGATATATTTCCCAGCCCTACGTGTCACACTGGCTGAGATAAGTCAATGGTTCCGTAAGTAATACTCCGTTATCAATCTCTGCCCCTGGTCTAAGTTCTGATCGTGAGCACAAAGCAGTAAGATGTATGTCTGAGGCCACTGAACAAAAGGATTTTTTTATTTTTTAAATCGCAAACAATTCAATAAACAAAAGTATAATCACAGTAATTTCAGTCTTATGCAGATAAAGAGACAATATTTTTATTAATAAACCATTCAGTTCCTTGAAAGCCCTCTATGACATGCATGTATTGTCTATGTAATAATATTTATTGTCTAGTGCAGAGATTAGGGTCTGTCACAGAAAAAATCTGTGGTCTGATTTGGGCATCAAAATAGTACACTTATTTTTCATTCTGTTGCTGTTAAAAAAGGACCTTTTCCAAATCCTTACTACAATGAATAAAATATGGCACAAATTGATGAGCCTACATTTTAAGTTCCTACAGAACATTCCATATTTCAGCAACTTTGAAGTTAGGCATATGGCCTGAATCAAGGAAAAACAGTTAAGTATGTGATATTGTGCCGCTCAAATAAACCTGACTAAATGCTCAATTCTGTATGTTAGTAAGACCTGTGCTGCAGAGCCAGCAGTTAAACTGGGAATGTGTATTTTGCAGGTTAATACTGACCCTCTGTGAGACGTGCTTTGCCTCCAGTGGGCTGACACAGGACCGTTGAACAGCCAACACACAGCACGACTGTCTGAGCGTGGCTGAACACTGTCGTGATCTTGTAGCATCCTGGAAGAAGACAGACAAAGGCACCAGTTACAACTCTGACGAAACCCAATGTTATCACTCTCAAGATGAGTTGATTTAATACAAATTATGCCAAATGACAGTGTCTGATGAAGTAAATTTGCATGGAGATTAAACAAGCTACAGAACGCTAACTATCTAAATTGAACTAACAACTGTTATAGAGTAGATATTTGTTCTCAGCCTTCGAAAGGGGGGAGCCAGTAGTCTAGCTCATCCCATCTGCAAACTGAAGTCAATCTGGCACTGGAATGAGATTGGAAGACCACGATAGAGGAAGTCCAGTCACTTGGCAGTGCGGCCAGCACACTTCAAAATGTGTCACATGTGAACTTAATTCATTTTTCAGGATCTGAAGCATCATCCAAATGCCAACAGTCAGGTAAACTTAGAAAAAGTTACTTGTCACACTGGCTGAGATACAATAATCAATGGTTAAGAAAGTTATTTGATGTCCTGAATGAGCCACAGCAGTAAAATGGATCTTAACTGAGTTAACTGATTGGCTAATATACACAAAGTTGTGGGATCCGGATTTGAATGTGCTGTTTTTGTTTGTAGGAAAACTGTACCTGGACATTTCACATCCATGAAGTAAGAGTTGGGACTCTGAACAAGACGCTTCTTCTTGTGCCTCCTCTTCTCCTCATCAGGGGATGGGTGCAACAAGTCTTTTGCGAGCTGCATTTAATAAAAAAAGGGGGAGGGGTGAACAAATAATGAACCAAAAGAAAATATGATTATCAACAGTGGCTAATCATTTGAAACTAACGCTACTATAAACGACAACGCATGGGTAATCCCATTGCAATTATCTAAACACTGGTTAACGTGAAATATATTAATTGGCTTAATATAACATGCGTTAGCATTGTTTTGTCCTGCTAACTGACTGCTACGTTACTACGCAAGGCTTCTCGGCTGGCCTAGCTACATGACTTGGATTAGGTAACGCAACCTACGCACTTATATAAAGCGCAAATGACTCAGTTAACGTTTGGGGATCGGTGGTATGTTAACCCCATCATTAACAGAGATAAAATTCCGACTGCTAATGATAGTTTTTCTGGTGCATAAGCCCGTCCAGATCATCCGTTGAACTGGCTCCATGTTTGCGCTGTGTGCGCAGCCATCTTGTGTCACAATGCTCTCGCAAAACGCTCGAATGTGCACAATTATTTGTGTAAAACTGGGACCAAAACTTAGCGAAAGCATCTAAAACTGGCACCAGTCGAATCGCCAACTTCTTACGTAAATATTGAGCCGTTTGGAGATTCTCCAACACTCCATTAAATGGTAAAAATCTCATTTTACAATAGCCTGTGGATACTCACTGGCATGTTGGCGAGAAAATAGCCGCTGCCGAAAAGGAGGCATCACCGGAAGCAACGGGTTGATATCGGTGTTTCCTTTGAGCACGAGCCGGACGTGACGAAGTTCACAGGACATGGCGGCCATACTGGTGAGGTCAAAACCAAACTCCCTTCTAACTGTCTATGCCAAAAACCTCGCTCCCTACGCCCTGACCAAGCTTTTATATATCTCATCCCAAATGTCCAAATATCCAAAAAGACGATTACTATTTCGACAAAAAATAAAATACAATGTTTTTCCAATGAAAAGTGCAAATAAGTACAAATATTGAATAGTATAGCCTAACTAAAATAAGATAACTGTATGATCCCACAGTTTACAAAAGCAAAGGGAAAAACTGATTGAGTGATCAAAATAAAACAAGATAAAAATACAAATTAAATAGAATAAAGCTATATAAACTAGCAAAATAGAACATAAATTATATATACTTCAATAACATAGAACAAAAGCTGCATACGCTTAATACACCTTTCACTTAAACAAAGACATACATGATGAATAGTAGGCTACAGGAAAGATTATTGCACCTATAGCAATACACACACACTGTGTACCATTGCAATTACAAAATACAAATGTATGTAAATATAAGTGCACAAGATACACTCCCCAATTTTGTGATGGCAAATCACAAAATGTAATATATCACACTCCTAATTTTTATATGATCTCCTGATTGTGTATATAGAATACACTTAAATGCAAACAAACAATAAACAGTGAAACATGTTTGTTTTTTTCTCCTTTCCTTTGAAAGTGTTTTTTATTTAGGGCACCAAAGCAGCTGCAAACGTCCTCGGTGTCAGGTGTAACAGAATAACCCTTTCAGGATACCTTCCGATTTGTTCAAGTTTAATACAATACCAACATGCCTATGTGTACACGGAAACAGTTCTGTTTCAATGTAATCTCCAGTTCATGCTTGCCATGAAGTGATCCCTTCATAACCAAATTCTAATGTAGGAGATAGGGGACAAAATCAATTGTTACAAAAAAATCATCTCTACAGTTCAGATGAAGCTAACATCAGCAACCTGAAATAGACAAATGAAGTGGGTATCTTCCAAAGTTATGGTCTTATTAGTGTGAAATGTATTTTTTGTGCTATAATTCCTTTACTGCAGCTCAGCAAGGAAAAAGAAACCCTGTGGAGGAAAATACAAAAAAAAAAAAATAAAAAAAGTAACTTTGACACAAATATGCTTAAAACGCCAGTCAAATTTCCATAAACTGGTGCAGTCATTGGTAGATAAATCAGTGAGCGTTACCTGTCACACTGGCTGACAAGATATGTGAACTATGATAGCAAAAAGCTTGTTAGGCATTTTTGGTATAAGGCTATTCTAAGTCTTTGACCTTGGTGTAAATTCTGACTGTGGTCCAAACAAAGCTTCTGATTGCTTCTGATTAGCTGTCCATGGCAAAGCATCGGGATTTTAATGTGCCACACTGTCCTCCTGTTCAGGCCCTGCCTTTTTGTGTACCACAAGACTGTTACTGTTACAAAACCACAATAGAGGACAAAATATTTTTATTGTAATATACCAAATTCTAAGTATACAGTTAAGTCTGTAGAAGCAGATTACTTCTCTCAGCACTATGCCCCCTGTTCCTCCTCTTCTGTCTGTTCAGAGCTGTTTTTTTCTAGTGGATCTGTGAGTGCCATGAGTTGCTTTATCTTCACATAACACTCACAGTCTGGCGGGAAGCGGTTTCTCTGAAAAAACAGATCAGAAAGCATCGTGCAAACCATCTTCATATTCCTCTGCAATTGTTAATCAACACTGTCGATTTGCTACTACACCTGATCTAATATCTTGACTAAGGATTGAGTCCACTGTAAGTGACACACACCTGCAGACAGAGACGCAGCAGGCCTCCTCCCTCACCCTGCATCTTTAGTGATGTCAGGAACAGAGGCAGTGACTTCTCTGTAATTCTGTTTCCTACACAAACACACATACAACATAATAAACAAAGTAAAATTGTAAATAATAAACCTCTCATTTAAAAAAACAACTTTATGTATCTTTTTTCTTCTCACAGTAAACATATGTATTATATGAAGAATAAATGGTTATACTTGACTTGAAGGTATCTACATAAGAGTGTCGTGAGTGTGTCATAACCATTATAAACAAGTCATAAACGTTGATGACATAACGTTTCTTTTAGTAAGTGTCATTAGGGTTAGGGTTTGTCACTCACTCACTCACAGTGTCATGTCACTCTTATGTAGATACATTCAATTTAAGTGTTACCAAATTGTGTAAAGTTCTAAAATCAACACCATTTAAAGCTAGAAAGGAAAGCTAAAAGGTCTTAAAAAGGTCTTAAAAAGTAAACCTTTGTCCAATGATTTTAAGAGACTCAGCCAAAATAGACATTCAACATTAATGACAGTTGAAAATCTTCCTGCTATCAAACTTAACAGCAGCTGTGCTGGAAATGCCTTGATGTGAAAGGTTTCTGGATTTGATTTTTTATTTCAAGCTGCGATGACCACACCATAAGTTACTGACCAGCCAGGTTGAGTGAGGTGAGAGTTCTGTTTCCAGGCAGAATAAGGTCACCGTCTCTGTGCTGAACTGACTGGTCCAGCAGGGGGCTCACTTTCTCCAGCGACTCCCCCTGATGAAGAAGAAGGAGAGAAGTAAAAAAAAGAAAAAGAGCATGAAAGAACATTTTTGCTCAAGAGAAAATTGCACTAAACAAACCTCATTCAGGTCAGTACTTGATTTATCCTGCAGAAGAAAAAAACAAAATAATACAGCTGAATTATTAAAAGTACTGTAATGTGTGTGTTTACATCCATGATGATGCTTGTTGGTACACAGATTCAGAAAGCATGTACTGCTACCTCCTGTGCAGATAGTTGTTTCTCTTTGCCGCCCTGCTTGCCACCTTTGTTTTGAGACACCTTAATATCAGAAGCTGGGGGAGATATAAAGAGACAGCAATGAATAGATAAACAGCTTGGCTGTCAAAGGATAATAGAAGAAGTGTTCATCTGTGAAGGAAGAAATTACGTTTCTTGTTAGACTTTGGGTTCTCTTTGTGGGCAGCTGGTTTCTCGTCTTTTTTGGTTGTGTCCTGTAAGTTAAAAGATCTCAACATTACCTGTCACAATTTACAAACCACAGATACCATATGAGTCACATCATATTTTCACTTTTGCTGTCCATTTTACACAGCTTTTTTTTTAGCATGTTACCTTTTTTTTGTATTTGCTGATGCTCAGTGTAGTGCTGCTGACTACTGAGGGATCAGCCAGCTGGTCAGAATCAACCTTAAAAGATGACTACAAAAGGAGAGTTTAAATGTGTTTATTAGAATGTCTCAAACAAGTCCATGCACTTCTATACTTAGTACTTAGAACCTCCTTGAAACCTTTCAAACAAGTTCAGTTTTGCAGATTTATGTTAGTCATTCCTAGTCTATATTCTTTCGCTTCCTGCAGGGTAAATCTGTTCAGTCTGAATTTTCTTTTGCATGACTGAAACAACTTTTAATTTTACACATGTTCCACCAAAACAAGTTCCTTCCGAGCCTATTTTGCAGCGGCACCGCCCAAGACAATAGTGATTGGTTAAAAGTAATGCCAATAAACCAGAGCACGTTTTCCTCCCATCCCCAAATGCTGTGTGGAGTAGCCAGAGCTTCCTCCAGCACGCTTTGGAGGAGGCTCTGGCAAAGTGAGACTAGTCAGTCCTTACTTTTTGTAGAAGACACTTATTTTTAAGATTAGGATTAATTATAAAGTAAAGTTGATATTGATATTAGACACTGCATACTTACAGACTGACTACTTTCCAGAAGCATCTTCCTCCTCTCCACAACTTCTTCATGAGTGAGAGCAAACTCACCAAGTATCTGAAAATGTGGATGGAGGGGTGGATGCGTATTAAATTACATTCTATAAGACAAAAAGCAGAATATAATTTAAAACAACTTAACCACTGATTTAAATGGGTTATGTTCCAGGTTAAAATTGTTAATGTAAATGGATACCTCAGCCAGATGAGCAGCTCCTGAGTCTCCAATTTGATTGTTGGACAGTGAGAGAAAGAGCAAAGCACGGTTTAACCGCAGGCCCTGGGAGACAAAACAGGATGATGACAACACCTCAGTGGTCATGAGGGGGACATACATGGGAAAATATGTAGTCAGTTCTGGGTTATACCTGTGCAATATGTGTAGCACCTGCATCACCGATAAAATTGAATGCCAGGTTGAGTGACAAGAGGTTCTTGTTAGCAGATCTGGTTGTTGAGAGAGCTAAGCCAATTAGACGAGCATCCTCATCTCCTATCCGGTTATTTCGCAGGGACAGGTGAGTGAGGCTTGACCAAGAAACACACGACATGAGTCAGGCATTCTGGTGCTTCTAGTTGTGTGTGTGAATGCAAATGAAAGTTTATTTGAACAAGTTCTGTACTACTATGTGAGATATGTAACTGCTTGGTGACTCACACGCTGTCTTCAGAGAGAAGAAGGTGGTAGCTCCGCTCTGGAAGAGGGTTCCCCTCCAATGTCACAGCTCTAACATAAAAGAAAGAGCAGAGGAAACATCAGTAACCCTCTCAGTGTTTAACTGATAATGTTCAACATACTGTGGTGTAATGATGTCTACAGCTCTACAACATTTCCGTCTACAAAACAAGGTCTCACAGTGTGACTGACAGCAGAATCTGCTCACCTGAGGTTGGAGCACAGTGATATTGTGTTTATAAGGGAGATTACCATTCGATCTGTCAGTCTTGCCTGCCAAAACCTGCAACACAGAGGACAACATCAAACAAACAAACAAACCAGAACAAAACAGTGAATAGCTGTAACCCTGTACCAAGAATGCGCCAGCTTATCACTCACTGAAGGCTCTGTAGCTTGCTCAAGGAAAGAAGCATCTTCTGTAGCACTCTGGCAATCTGCTCATTTACCCTCCATCCTGTGTATATTTGAAACATAATATGTTGTGTGTTCTCATATATCCAGCAGAAATACTGAATTACACCAAATACAAGTCGGGGTGGGGCATTGTTGGTTGCAGAAAGCTCAGGAAGTCAATTGAGAATTTAAAAAGAGAAAATAGGTCAAACCAGAGACAAATATGGCTGTAAATGTTTCTCTATGGTGTTTTGTTCTTACCAGAAACCTTCAGCTTCTTGGCACTGTGGGGGTCTTCATTCTCCAGCTCCACTTGGAGGCATGGCTTAGGTGCGCTAAGGTTTGACAGGGGGGTCCCTGAAGGTACAAGTGTGACGATTATAAGTGAGTTGAAGCTAAAATTATAAAAAGGTCAAATATTGTACATTTAGACTTCCTATATAATGATCTATACAATTTTTCAATGTTTTTAAATTATTCAATTGTCTATTAAGAAAATCCAAAATTAGATCAGATTCAAGGTATAGGTACAGTCAGCTAGAATGAATATGGAATAATATCAATGTTAATTCAACTAAAGTCTACTTTAGCAGTCAGGCAATTGGTACGAGACTTAAATAGCCAATTTGTATGACATTGTGTTGTGTTCTTTAACCCCCAATGTGGCACAATTAAACTTTATATTTTACAACTATTGTTTTTTTTCCTTCAGATTGTTTATCAATCTCGACCCTTCCGATCACACTTGAAGGTTACACAAACACCTGGACGGGTTTTTTGTACGCTCATAGTTTTTTTTTTAACCTTTCCTGTGGCAGTGGTAGAGGCAGTGAGGTTTACTGTGAGGGACTCTTACACCAGCTCAAAATGGACTGACAAGTCTGATGTTTGCACCCAACTCTCTTCCTCTTTTTTGATATTTCTGTGTATATTATATTTCTGGACCCCTCTCTCATGCCTCTCCTCTCTGTGTATCCTCTACCTGCGTGCTTTCCTCATCTGTCTCCTCCATGTTCGATGAGGTTGGCCTATTTTGCATGTAAAGCACCAGGAAGGACATGATGCAGAAGTACTTCCACTTACTGTAACCAGCTGTTGCTCCACTTTTTGAGTTTTTTTGTAGTAGTAGTAGTTTCTCTTTGCGGAGCCTGTCCCTCAAATAACTCCACTTTTTTTTTGCCTCAGTTTCTGTTAGGAAATAATATAAATTTAACATTAAGAACATCTCTCTCTCGATCTCTCTCTTACCTGTCAAGAGCAAGACGTATTGTGGATAATGCGTTTCGGGATCATGGCCTCCCAATGGCGTTTGTACAGGCACGTGCTAGGGATCAAGCCAGAATATGCAGAGAGAATTGTGAAGGCTACACTAGTACTTCACAATATACTCCGCCAGGAGGCCATTCGAGAGGGAACTACTCCCAAATGGGCTTTCCAGGGTCTACGCACCACAAGGACACATAACTCAATAAAGGTAGCCATGCAAGTAAAAGAGACCTTCACTAATATTCAAAATCTAGGGGGGAGTTACCGGTGCACGGTGGTGTGAAAGCCACTTGAGTATGTGAACTCAGCCAGACATCAGTTGCAGTGAAAAAACAATTCCTGCCATTTATAAATGACCACTAGAAAATTCTATAATATTTTATACAGGGTAAAACAAGATAGTAGCATGTGTCAGGTGTGTTACATAACAGATGTTCAGATCAGGAGCTTTTACCTCTACCCCCTCCTTCAGTTGCAGTGGTGGCTGGTTGCTTGGCACTAACAGTTGGGATATTCTTCATCTTTAGAAGAGCACAAAGCCCAGGGAAGTCAATCTTCACATTGCCTGAGCACTGATATTCATCTGTGGGATACAGGGTTTAAAGCACTGGACACACAACTTTTAAACTTTTAAAATAACACAGCCTGATGAATTACTTACCAAAGGTCTGAGCAGGCATTTTTTCATTTGGAGTCGGTCCTAAAAACAAAAGAAAGGCAAGATACCCACTGAGCATTTCTCATTTTTATTGACCACTCATGAGTTACCAAGTCATACTTGTTGCAAAATAGCTGCTTGATAGTAGTATTTCACTGCTGACATACTGTATATTAAGAATTAGAACATTCATTGGGGAGGGTGGGGAATGGGTAGAAGATATTTGTGTATGTATATTGTGCTGTATATTTGTGTATTTATGTACATGGCAGCACTGGCATGCTCAATTGTAAAGAACACTTCTGGGGGGGAAAAAAATAATTATTTTATTTTTATTTTTTTATTTATTATTTAATTAACATGCATTACAGTAGGGTCCAGTCTGCTGTGGCAATGATGCAAGTAAAGCTATTGATGATGACGATGAATGTGTGAACTCTGCAGTTCACAAAGCATTGAAACTGACTTAAAAGCAGAAAAATGTTGACATTTTAAAAACTACTCTTAAAACGTCTTTATAAAATGTACACATGATCTCTTGATAAATAGACACGTAACAACGTTATTAAGATGACTTTGTTTTCATTACTTAAAAATGCTACTTAATTCCAGAGTTGGAATGTAGCTAACAAAGTATGCACTGAAGTACCATTTATGCTACTTTATCATTCTGCTTAGAATAGCTAACGCTACTTTTCAAAGGAAAATATTGTACTTTTTACTCCATTTCAATACAACTAAAAATGACAGGGATGCCCCTATTAGCTAAGTCTGTTGATAACTCCTGGTTTGTACATCAGTAGCAAGATACAATTGTGAATGCTGGACTTTTACTTATTATGGAGTACTTTTGTAGTGCGGTATTAACTTGCTACTCATAATACATCTTTTACCAGTGCTCATTGTAAAAGCTGTGTATTTAACTAAATCTGTTAAACATCCATTTTATAATTTACAGATTACTTACATTTAAAAAGCGGTCTTTAAATGGTAGATAACGTTAGCTAGCTAGCATAACAGTCCCGTCAGTGAAGTGACTGTAACGTTAACGATGATTCCCGACCTGCTGATGAAAGACTCAAGATCTTACCTGCATTTTTTGAGGCCTCGTCCTCAACAGGTGCCTTGTCTGCTTTCTCTTTTTGTCTCTTTCTAGACATTGTCGTGTCCTGATGTCGAAATACAGCTAGCTAGCTATTTAAATCATCGGATAAATCAACGTCGCTGTGTGCGTTCTTGGCGTTACTACGGTAACCAATTCTCAGTTCAACCTGTAGAATTCATCGCGAGACTTTTGGCAAGGTACTTGTACAAGATATAAGCACTTGGAGCTGATCCTTTCGCTCTTGGCATTTTTGAAAGCTTTCGTAGGTGACTATAGCTTGCTGTAAGTGGCCTTTTTGTTAGTAGTAGTATCTAAAAGATTAACAATAACGGTAGCCTGTTGTTTAACTCATCTCTAATTCCCATAAAATCCCCAGTTTCCAATTGACAGTTGGGTTTCAAAACAATGAGAAAGTACAGATTAACTGTAAAACTGTTCCATTCAGGCCGTAAACTAACAGCTGAGGATTGAAAATATAGCGGAAAGAAACTAGTGTAGCCTACTTAAGGAATATTAAAAGCACAACAACTTAGTGTATTCACAATAATGTAGTGCTTTTTATTAAAAAACAAAAACAAAGAAAAAAAACAAATATAAAACAAAAAGTAAAAACCAACAGCATTTTTCATGACTTAAGAATCATAATTACAAACTTTTAAGGAGTGGAAGAAGATTTTTGACAAACTGTACACATCACAAAATGTCTGCCAGTCTGCCATTTACAATGCTTGCATCTTGTTTTGTGATTGTCTAAAAATAACTAAAACACACAAAACACACAAATACAAGTACAAGCATCATACAATGACTGCTATCACAAAACAGAACAATTTCCTATTTGAAAGACAAAACAAAAAACAATAACATGATATTGGGCTGACAGCTTTACTTTTGTTTCTGTCACCATTTAAAAATATCATAACATTTTTATGTTGGTTTGTTTTTTTAGTGTTCAACACTTTGCAGCAAAAAACAAGGAGTACACTTCTCCTTTAAAAGTAATATTATTAACAATATTCAGTGACAAAGATGTCGTTGCTGAGTCACTGACTTGTCCCAATGCCGTCTGTGTCCATTTGACATTCTTCTCGCTCATGCAGTACATAGATGAATTTCATTTATAGGCAACGAAAACTCAGCTTAAGTTTTTATGTCGTCAGGACAGTTACAGTGACATTTTCTGGACATTAAAAAAATTATTTTCCTCCAAGCTTAAGTGTCTTCATTATAGTAATACAAACGGAAGAAATTATAATATTATCATTACTATAATAATCATAATACATTTAGGGCTGACTTCTGTACAGTACAATAATAAACAAAATCATTTTTTTTAAGATATTGCTTTTGGAGACACTCCTCAAGTGTGTATATTTACATAACTTGGCACTGTACAGCTTCCTGTTCCCCCTCTCTTCCTCCGTCACGGTCTCATTCTCGTCACTTCTCTGTCAGTTAACCACACTGGGACATTGCAGGCGGTCCCTTTTTAGCAGAGGCATTGGGGG
>NC_045746.1:14729505-14730053 GCF_008692095.1 Etheostoma spectabile
GGGGATTCTCATCAAATATCACAATTTCTTTTAAAACATTCTCCATGGCAACAAGGAACATAGTCTAAAGACAAAAAAGATCTTAAGTCCCTTCCCCTCCCAATATACAGTCTCCACCGCCCCACCCGTCTCACAGAATACAGTATAAGAAAATATGACCATCACGATACATTTTATGTTTAAGTAAGTATTGTACTCCATAGTTTTCTTAAAACTGTTAATTGCCATCGAGCCCTTAATTTTTTTCAAATTTTTTTTAAAAAGGTATATCTTCAAGAAATCTGGCAGAATACAGACACAAGTGTGTACGCACGCATACACTTGCACACAAGGCAGTCGGGGAGCACGGCTGTAAGGCGTTGAAGCTGGTGTCTCCCCCGAAACGCCTGATTTAGTTAAGCTGGTGAATCATGTTACTTCAAAAAAGATGGCAAAGCGGACTGCCTCGCTAGAAAATTAAAGATTAAAATTAAAACCTCAACAAGACACTTTGACTGACAAAAGCGCGCACTCAATCTTCCGTCCCCTTCTCTTTGCTCCAAACCCCC
>NC_045746.1:14730063-14790528 GCF_008692095.1 Etheostoma spectabile
CCAATTCTGTTCCTAAATGAGTTACAACAGTATAACAGGAAAAAGATAAAATACTTTTTAACTTGCTTTTTTTCAGACTGCATCATCCAATACTGTGAGAGTGTTAGTGTGTTGTCGTTATAGATACATTACACAGAGCTTCACAATATCCATGGTACCAAAAGTGCAGTTCACCACCCTCATCTCTCTTTCTCATGAGCAGCATCTGAGCACACTGCTCAACTTACATTTCTCCTATGCCATTCTCCCCCATGGTCTTCCGCTGATTTTCTCTCATCTGTTAAATTTTGTCATTGCAGCTAGGTCCCACTAGGGGGAACAATTCTCCAGCATTCACATCCCCACTGCCTGAAACCATCCCTCCATCCCTATTCAGTACCACTTGTTTCATTGATGATGCTTGGTAGGGGAATTCATCTACCCATGTCTCTACTATTCAATGCATTTAAGTGCATGGGTTATGTCTCCTATGTTCACTTAAAAAAACAAAAACAAAGAACAACGTTTTGCATCATACTACTTAAATAAGCAAGAAGTCTGGGACAGCTCTCTCTTCATGCTCCTTGAGAACTTTTGAAAAGCTGAAATTACCATGGAGTCAGCGCTTCCAAACCCCCTCCACCCTCTCAGAGTAGAGATGACAGTCTTGGAAGAGGTAAACCGGAAGAGGTCCTCAGGGATACATTGTGGTCCTTAATGGTCGGACAACAGACAATGCTGCATTTCCCTTCGTGCTGTCTCTCCATGTTCTGCCCCTTGCTCACAAAAGTGAAAGGCTGTGTGCTTGACAGGCGAGTAGCAACATTATTTTCTGCCCAAGAAATCACCGAATCCAAGCGCCCGTCGCCGTAGCCGCCGCCCTGCACCCTCCTCCAGGAGATAAGTGACATCTATGGCTGAAGAACACAAAGAGAGAGGGGGGAGGTGAGCTTATAAACCGCGGACATACAAGGTATTATATTAAAGGAACAGCAAAGTTAAAGGCAATGTGTCTCTTCTGTTACTGATGCATCAAGCTTCCAAGTGCTCAAACAGCCTGACAGAGTTTGCCTCCAAAGTGTTTGCAACTCTCTGAAACCACATATTGGACTATCAGAAAGGTGTGTTTGAATGTCAGCAAACTCTGTTCTATCCTTTGCAAGAGTCATTCCTCCTCCTCCTCCTTAATTGTTGTTCTTTCTAGTATTCCATAAATACAACGTAACACCCTGACTGTTGCATGTCCCGGACTGGGACTCCTGGTGTCTTCGAGTAAAATACAGCCAAGCTTCAGACCGTTTAGCTTTAGGATTTGTTTAAGCAAGCTATTACCGCTAAGTTAACGTTAACTGCTGCCAAGTGTAGAGTTAACTAGCTTCACAAGCGGTGATGCATAAAGTGGTATTGAATGCGGTACCAGAATAGTTTTATGAGTATGAGTACATGAGCGCAGTATCAGACCCAATACTAGTATTGTTTCTGTGCATCCCTAATAACTAACATAAATATGAATAAAAGCAGATTTTGCTTCTTCTTTATCCCCAACTCCCTCTAACGGAGAGTTTTTTCCCCAACCTTGAACTTAACCATTCCGAAACAGTGTAATTAATGTGTTAGCCAACATGTTTAAATGATGCAAGTAATCAGAAACTTTAACCCTAATTTATCTGTTGACCTACCCCCCTGCTTTGTTCCCGGTCCCTCACCATTCTTGTTGGGAGTTCTGTGCAGCAGATCCAGCAAAATTTTGTTGAGGCGTTCCCTCTGGGCCTCCCTCCTGCCCAGCACAGGGTGGTGCAGCGGTGAAGAGGCAGAGGACGACGGGAGTTCGAGCATCTCTCCTATCCTCTCTGCGGAACTGTCCGCCAGCTCCTTGCGCTCCTCAGACTCCTGCCCTTCCTCTTCCTCCTCATCTTCATCCTCGTCTCCCTCCTCTTCTCGTTCCGCTCCTCTGGCCTTGGCTAAAAGAAGTTGAGGATCGTCGGGATTCATGTCCATGTCGTCCTCCTCTCCTCTCCCGTCTTCAGCCTCAGTGGGGAAGTCGTCACCCCGGTCGCAGGAGGAGACGTCGTCCTCGCAGCCTCCAGCTCCTTTGGGTCGTTCGCTCTTCCAGGCAGAACGGCCCCCGTTCCTCTTGTAGTTGTCAGGAACATAGTGAGGCTGCAAAAATTTCACAATCAGGGTCAAACAGCGTTTGCAAATACTAATCATGGACAAATGGACAATAAAATTAGTGCAACACAGTTTAGAAAAAACAAAAGGAGTTCTGCAATTTATGTGGTAAGCAGGTGCAGTTTCTCTCATTTCATTCTGGTTAGCACCATGGTTACTTTTGTGATTATGCTGCCCAAACACTGAGCACAACAAGGTGCCAAGGCATAATATGCCCTGGGCTGTAATATTACCTCCACTCTTAAAATATATGTTGGTGTCTATAAATTAATAATAGATCCCAGTACAGCAGCCCCACCCTGTCACAACCCCCATCACTCTCACCGAGAAGTCTCTTTTGGGTGCAAGCCGCTTGGGAAAGTGGTTGAAGGCATATGGCTTGGTGCAGACTGGGTAGCGGTTGCGATGGATCTTGTAGAACAGGTGAGCCGACTTGTCCAAGCGGTAATCACAGATGTACACATCCTGCTCTTTTACACTCTTCGGTCGTCCTGAGGGATTTAACACACTTTAGATGAGCCGGGAATGGCTGAAAGTTATGTCATTGTAAAATATTTGTATATTTGTTCTGGTATATTTTTGTTAAAGCTTGTCTGAGTTCAGAGCTAAGCCATAATGCGATTGTTAACGTCTATTTATGAGCACTGTGCTACTTCATATTTACATACACATTCACTCCTGAGACAAGCACATCACATTTTTTACAGGTCACTGAATATCACTCAAGCAACGACGTAACCTCAGAAGTAGTTGTTGAAAGAATTACTAATTCAATTTGAAAAAACCTCCATTCAAACCAGTGTGTGAGTTTACATGAGTGTGTTCCCCCTCACCCTTGCAGTAAGTGTAGAGATCGAGGACACAGCAGGTTGCCACCACTGCCTCCAGGGGGATGATCTCGTAGAGCGGCATGCGGAACAACTCATTCTGGTAGAACCGCCGTGATGGAGAATGATGCGTCTCGTGAGGACGGAAGTAGTGGTGGCCAAAGGCAAACCTCTCACCCCTTTAGAGTTTGAGGGGATACAGAAAAGGCCAGCATATTAGCACAATAATATTCAAGAAACATGTAACCATTCTCACTTGCAGGTCTCTACAGTGTTCAAAATACTACATCTGATTAACTTACTTTTCATTTTTCCAGAGTTTCTCAATTCGGAAGATGTCGAGTTTGTCTCGGTTGACGTGAGACAAGAGACGGTAAGACTGTCTGACAGGCTGGCCTTCAGGCGTGCGTCTGCTGTCTCTCATCAGATACACACAGTCACCTGCACACAAGACAGACACTGACATTTGACAACTGACTGTCTGATATGCTGAAACTTTATAAGAAATTGACTCCTTGATACAAAAGTCAGCTGAAAGGTTGAGTATCACATCTCCGTTCAGTAGCACCTTTTTTTTTTTAATTTCAAAGAGGATCCAATTTTGGCAGGTCAATGATGATGTCAGGTTGCCCTGATGTACACTTGCACATCACTGCAACAAAATGAGAAGCTAAACCACTGACAGGTCTCTAAAAGTACAGAGACTGGACCTTTCCAAGCAGTCATGAGCTTATGATTGCTGAATTATATACCTTGATGTAGCAGCAGGTCATCTCGAAGGAGGCAGATGTAGTAAACAGAGCCAGCCTGGGCATAGCTAGGCTGTGGTATCATGGGAACTTCCTATAAAAACAATAACACATGTGGGTGAGATCAGACAGAAGAGGTTGGGGATACCTTAGGCCCAGAGAGGAACTAAGGTTCAGCATTCATGGCTGTTTCAAGGGGATAGACGTACGTTGTCTACAGGCCGAGGGTCACATTGCTCACACAGGTAGTGCTCCACCTCGGTCTCCAGCCGCATGCAGTCAAAGTGCTGCCACACCTGGAGTGACAAAAACAATTGTTGAATCACATGAAAGCATAAAATAGATAGTTGAATCAATTACTCTCCAGCTGGTTTCAACAGTGGCTCACTCTCAGAAACATAACAGTCAGGGTTCTGAGTCTGTATTACGAACAAAGACAAACACATTTGTAACAATCTCCTTGATTCCCAACTGTGGTAGTTTGTATTTGTAACTCTCGTTTTCTAAAAAAAAAAATATACACAGGAGGACTGAATGCACACTCTTCTTTGGAAAATGTCCCTGAAAAATTAACTAGCTGAAGTCTCAAGACAAAGCACTCACTAGAACAGGTGTAAACGATCAGCCAGTGAGACTAAAAGAAATGATGGAAAATCCATCTTTCTTTCCAAGGTAATATAAATATAGATGTTGTTTTACCCATTTCATTCAATTCTACGTTTGATACTTTGCTTCTTACCATGCACTTTTCACACTGGATCATTAGGCCTTCGTCCTTATACATTCCACAGATACAACGTATGATGTCGTCGTCCTTGTCGTGGGACCCCGGTCCTCCTCCTCCTCCCTGATGGTGGCCATGGTCGCGCTCCAGCGAATCCGAGCTGTCGGCCTCGCTGGCGGTCTCGCCCACGATCTCATCAATCTGGACAGCAGCTTCATGACGAGCGCTATAGTAGGCTTTCCGCAGCCGACACACGTCTCTGCCGACCGATGACTTTCTCCCGTAATATTTCTGGTGGGAGAACAACATAGTTGTAAATTAAGCTGCTTTATTTATTTATTTTTGCAAAAACAATAAATTAACAGGAAGTCATCTTTGTGACTTTTTGTGTTCTGACGTACGGCACAAGGACAACACCTTACAAAACAGCATAAAGAGATGACATAAATAATTCATGAAAGGCAGAAGAATCCACATTTGATCCCAGAATTATACACTCATCACTCACGTCTCTCAGACAATACCTAGAGCTCATCTGCGGGCAGGTCTAAGGGCAATTTACTGCCGAACAGTGGTCAGTGACCCAAAATCTGTCTTTTCAGCTGCCAAAAATTTTCCAGACAACGCTACACTCAACAACTCTCAATGTAATAAAAGACCACATTTCCCTCACACTTTTTTCAGTCTGGCAAACAGGGTCTTGGGACCAAAGGCTGAATCTAATTTAGACGTCTACTTCAGACTTCTCTGACTGGAAGAGTAAGCTCCTCTGAGAGTTTTCAAGTGGCACTTGTTTCAACTGCTAAGCTATACTGATGTTAATCAAATGGGCTTGCAATGTGTACACAGAGGATCAGCAGTCATGCAGTTATATCCCATTTGGCAGGTGTTTGTGTGCAAGACAGAAAAAAAGAAATTAACTTAGTGAGTAGGAGGAAGAATGTGTTAGAGCTGCACAGTAACAGCTTGAATGATCATTTTGAAGAGGCTTTTTGATATTGATCGGGTCTAAGAGAGACTCAAGTGTTCCTGTGATTCTTTTTTTTTTTTATGAGTAAATGATGAAGATCGGATGCTGCCGCAGTCTTTATGCATTTGCCATAATGATTTTCGTAAGTATTGTTGGGATACTGTACATCTCATAGGTAGAGAAGATCTAAACATGGATTAAGCATTTAGTTTTATAAATAATTTTCAAATGATAACTCTTTTGGCAGTAGGTTTATCCTTCAGCACCCTCTAATAGGGCATTTCCACTGTGGGAACATCTTCAGGTGACCACGAACCTTTTGAAGAACTCAGAATCTAAACCTGAGCTTTGATCATGGGAACCAAGTGCTGAACCAAATATAGTTTCTGTAAGATAGATCCAAGTGTAAAACAAGTCTGTTTTTTTAATTTTATTTTAAGATTATTTTTTGGGGCATTTTTAGGCGTTTATTGACAGGACAGCTGAAGACATGAAAGGGGGGAAGAGAAGGGAAATGACATGCAGCAAAGGGCCCCAGGTCAGAGTCAAACCCGGGCCCGCTGCGTCGAGGAGTAAACCTCTATTTATGGGCCCCAGCTCTACCAACTGAGCTAACCGGGCACCCAACAAGTCTGTTTTATATCTAAGGGTGTAGTACTCTTTGGTGGTTCCGGAACCATCAAGGCAATGTTTGCCAGGCTTAATGCTTCTGATTGGTCAAACACAGATGCTGTGGCAAATACTACAACGAAGCACTGTGTGTATTTCAGTTTTGTTGATTGTCAAAGTTCATCCTTTCAAATACTTTGTTCTTCTCCCAGAAACATGTGTTGCTTAACCGACAGAACCATGACATTATTTATGCAAAGAGACACAAACAGCAGGGGACCATAAATTAAAGCAACTGATTTACACATGCTTACCTCAGCATTGCGGAACACTTTGAGCATGTCTGTATCAAACGCTTCGACTGTCTTGTAGTGGCCGGTGAGGATTTGCTTCTCGATGGTGCTCAGGTCCAGAGGGTCAGACACCTTCTCATAGTACTGGCTGTTCCTGAAGGCACACAAAAACCAGCAGGATTAGTCTTTGCAAATCTGGTTTGAAAACATTCAAAACTTGTTAAGTCTGAGCATGAGCATCACCAAAAACAACGATATTTAATAACATTTGGTGCATCCAAATCCTTGAGTCTATAGAGATTTTAAGGATGGCCCAGTGGCGGCCGACTATGACAGTGTAAGTATCATGTAGCCAAAGAAAAATTATGAGTTGCTATTGTTTTGACACAAAGTGATTACTATCAATACTAAAAAAAGAATCAAAGCCCAGTCTGTCACAGCTGAAATGTGTAGCACAAGATAAAACTGTTACACTATGTGGGTGCTGCACACTGATAGAGCGGATAACACAGTAACACTGCTGTCTGGAAAACAGTAAACATTATGAATAAACCAGACAAAATGCAGGTCGGCACTTTTACACTCTTCTTACCTTTTTCTGGATGGGAGGTTCACCAGGGGAGCAGCAAGTGTCTGGCCAGCTGAATCTGAGGGAAGATAGAAGAATAACATTCCTGTCATCATTTTTCAATCATAGTGCCTTTTCATTCAGTGAATTTTAGATATTAGAGGTGCTGACAGATGTGTTTTAGAGGCCTGATCAGACCTCAGATCCGGCTAGAGGTCACACTAATGAGAATGTTTAATAGAAGGTTACACATTTTACTGGTGCCTACACACCCACACCACATGGGCACATACTGTTCACACACACACACACTCACACACACACACACACACACACACACACACACACACACACACACACACACACTAACCCTTATAGCTGGTGATCATGTCACAAATCTCCTTAAAGATGTGTGCAAGACGAGCTGTGCGTGTGACTTCTGTGTTTTCCTCAGCGGCAGCGAGTCTTCGTGTGCGTACCGACCGTGACGTCTGCAGGGCCGAGAACTGCGTCAGGAACACGTCTAGAAACAGGGCAGGAGTATTCAGATCATTCATGTTTCAGTTACATGGTCAACAAGTTGTTGCTACATTAGAAAAAGTGAATATACATTTACCTCTTTCACACCACTAACCAGGGTTGGGCCAGGGTTTTCTGAATAGTGTTCAACCCTTCTTTAAGAAATTCAAACCAAGACAGTCAACCTGGTTATATCCCTAGTCAAGAAACCATCTTTGCCGTAGCTTTTGCACCTTTGTAATGGTCCAGCAAGTTGTTTATTCTCCCAATCAAGTGTTAGGTTTGTGTTGTCTCTTTGAACAAGAGTAGTACTTCCCAATACTGTGTTGTACTTCCAACTCCATAGACTATTTTGCAGCGGCACTGTGGCTTTTCCCGGTGCTTAGCTTAGCCCCGCCCTTGACGATTGGGACTGGTTTAAAGAAATGCAAATAAATAAGAGCGCATCTTTCTCCCATCCCAGAATGCTGTGTGGACCAACCAGACCCTCCTCCGCAGCGATGTAGAGCAAAGACTGGCAAAGCAAGACTAACCTGGGTTAACCCTGATTGAGCCTTTGGTGTAAAAGGGGTATTAGCTAACACGTTTATCCTGACACAATTCAGCTAAAACAGAACTTATTCTTACATTTATATCACAATCTCTTTACATCTTTGAGCCTGTACACTCACCTGACTTAATGTTGCCGTCGTCACGGATCACTCCCCCCCAGCGTGTATACAAGGACAGGCTGCTGGCGTCCCTCTCTCTCTCACCCTCTCTCTTCAGCAGCTCCTGTTTCTCCCTCATCTTCTCCCAGTTCCTCAGGAGAAACACTCGATGCTTCAGCACAAAGTTTCTGATAATTGAGGGTGAGAGGACAGGATCATGAAGATGGCGTGTGTCTGTGAGTGCTAACATCAATGACTCATACTTGACAAAAAATTGAAGCTTTTGTTATAATAATATAAACAGTATTACCATCAGTGTATTTAGAGAGAAAGTTCTGTTTTCCTTATGTATTGCTTGTGTGTCAGTTAGTGTGTGTTTACCTCTCTCTGTTGGACATGGGCTTCATGAGATGAGGGTAAAACTTGTTGCTGTCACTTGACTCTTCCTCCTGAAAATAAAGAAAGTTGTATTAAAGCACCAATCTTATTGGAAATCTACCATTAGCTAATGAGGTTACGTATAACTCTTGTTCTCATTTCCAAGTTGAATCAGAATTTGAAACCACAAAGTATATTGCTAAAATAAATATATTCAAAATATACTTTCATACACTGTACATGTTAGGTCATACCATTCAGCCTAAAATCAAAAGTATAACCTTTAAGTTATTTTGAGTTACTTTTTTTACCTTGTGGCCCACTAAGAGTACCTAAGAGACACAGACACATTCATGCCCTACATAACTACTGCATCTGATATTTAATAAGACACCACTACACTTTTATCAACCAGGCAAGAGCTTTAGCTAGATATTAATAGGCTATAAAAAGGATATAGTGAAAGGATTGCTTTTCTCTAGCAAAAATAGTATCTGATCTCAAGTACTAGTGATCTGATACCAACACAGGTTCTATTTTTATGTACATTGATCACTTACTCGTTTCTTGAGCTGATGTTTGGACTTCCTCTTCTCCTTGAGCCGACCCAGCCGCCGCGTCCCACCTGTCTTCCCAGGCAGGCCGTTTATACGCTGGCTCTTCCCTCCGATGATGCCCCGGCAGCTCTCCGAGCCACACTTACACACTTGCTGTAAAGTAGAGAAAAGGTGAGTTGGAAAAGGTGAGAAAAGGGTTGTGCCAAGATTAAAGCAGCTGTAATGACGCTGCTCTGAACATGAAATACGTGAAAGTGTTATTCCATGAGGAGGTCAAACATGGTTGCTGGTGCTTCACCTGCTCTTCTGTATTGAAGGAATGGAAGTTGTAGTCATAGGTGAGCTCAGTGCCGCTGGTGATGTCCTTAAGAGCAAAGAGACCTATTCTGTACACCCCATTTACCGACCTAAGAGAGGAGTCACAAGCAGTTGTGTGAAAGAATGCAGCATTCACATTATGAATTTTATCATTAATTATAAAGCATGAGGAAGTTTGTTAAATAAGCAACATTAAAATGAACTACTGTAAATGTGCCGTATGGAAGTTAAAGGACAAGAAAGTTAAAGGATATTAAGAAATTTAGAAAAATAATTTAGTGCACATAGCCTCTGAAGTGTTTTGATCTGTCAGGAGGTTACTAGATGTCTATGTTAAGAGTAGTATTTTCCTGATAAATGTTCAAGATTACATCATATCAGGGTAAATGTAATAAGGAAACAAAATTACTCCATACTTCAAACATGTTATTATGCAAAAGGAACCAGAATAGATTATAGAGTGTTAAAAATTCACTTCTGAACAAAAAAATCATACAATGTTCATGTCAAACTTTCCCATCTAAGGAGAAAGAAACAACATCCAAAACAAGATGGAGAGCATTATGTAAGAGGGCTATGAGTAAAATATATAATCCCACTGTGGGCATGTTTGGCGTAAAGTTTCTGTCATGACTTTAAGCAATGTTAAACCAGCCTTGTTAGAACTGGCCCGGTTTTCATTTGCTCAATTTGGCAAATCCTCAACAAGTTGTCCTCCCTCTTTTTCCCTTCTCCAAACAAAAGCAGTGCTCCAGCTTTTCACCATTCTTCTAAGAATAAAGCACACTATTCTGTTTGCCAGCCACTTGATAATTTATTCCTTCTATAGGGGTAAAAAGCTGGTTCAGCACATTGTCTTCAGGCACTACAGCTGTAGCTAAGGCCTGGCTCCATGTAATCTCTCTTCTGTGACAAGATAGATGACTCGTCAGGCTTTGTGCTGAAAATCCTCAATCCTTGTGGAGGCTTTTATTTCAGCCCAGCCACTCTACATTACACACACAAGCAGCCACACATACACACCAACCAGTGTCCTACATTATGAGCTTGTCTATGTGGAGGGC
Source organism: Etheostoma spectabile (assembly GCF_008692095.1). Classification (NCBI taxonomy): domain Eukaryota; kingdom Metazoa; phylum Chordata; class Actinopteri; order Perciformes; family Percidae; genus Etheostoma; species Etheostoma spectabile. Next base: position 14,740,441 of record NC_045746.1, read on the forward strand.
ACAGTGGACTCTCTGGAGGTCATTAGCTGTCCACAATCAAACCCCCTTAACTGTGCTGAACACATGTTGAAGATTTACCATATTAAGGCAAACCACGTCTTAAAGAAAAATCTAAGTAGGTCTGGCTTATAAAAGTCTGGGACAGGGAGGCCTGCTCAGCCAGGTCTCCAATTGCAGTGGCTTTAGCCATGCTGGGAGACCAATCCCTCAGGAAACCAGTGAGTTGTTTTGGCGTGGTCAAGGCCTTTAAGACATTTAGGTCTCTGAACACTGGCAGAGACTGACTGAGGTGATCTCATCAGATTACCACATTAATAAGGTTTGGGTTTCAAGACAGAGCTTTCTCATTTACAAAGAAGTGCACCTGCTACACGTGTCCCTTTTACAGCTTGTGTAAGATATCCAAACAAGGGCAACCTAATATTAGCCAACATTTACTGTGGCTACTTATCTGTATCTTAGGTTAAAGTGTTTTAACTGTATATCTGTAATAAATCCACATAACTTAAGCAACCCCACCCCCTATTATCTGTTAACATAAGTGATGAAATCAAGAATAAAATAACTGTGGCAGGATTTGTGTGGCTTGGCTGGCATTGTCTCTACTTGGATCATACCATACCAAAACTATTATTTCTATGCTGAAGATCTTTCTCTCCTTTCTGGTACTTTCACTATACTCTGTTTGCCTCATACAGAGTGAGTAAGAAATTACCCAGCTCACCCAAATCATTAGCACACAAACAGATAGCAATTAACTGAAACTATTAAGGTAATAGCTGGTATTTTCCAGTTCGTTAACCGTAATGGACGGAAGCATTTAGAAAAACAAAATACTGAATTATCAAACTGGGAGATTTTCCAATCTGCTTCTCTCACTCTCTTCTTTAATAATACTGTTGATGTACCAGACAGTCTTTAAAGGTTCCCTGTGGAGTTTTAGACCTCCAGTAGAGCCACAGAGCTGTTTTTCAAAGAGTAAGGAGGACACACATGCATGTGCATTGATGCAGGTGATGCCATACAGTCATACCAATGGTGTCACACTATTCCACTGATCTACAAGGGGCGTTGGCGCTACTATATGTTGAAATGCGCCAACAAAAATAGAGGAGAAGAAGCCAACTGCAAGCCAATAAACGGATGTAAACAATAGTGGATTTAAACAATGCAGGATTTAAAAGTCTCTCATTTGAGAAACAAATCAGAAACCAAAAGTGAACAATTTATATTTTTTGGTTTCAAACTAATGCAGTTCCCTCCACGTCCGACTCAATTATCCGTCCTTAACAACTTGTGGCAACAGCTCATGCTCGTGCCTGAAAAGGCTTAGCCAAATCTTTGGTTTGGTGAGAACCCAAAAGCACAACAAGGACATCAGGAGGGAACTGGTTTAAATCTGCCAGGACACCCACCACTTCTGCATCTCACAGTTGGGTTCACAGCTGTGGTTTATGAAGCGTGCCTCATTGCCCATTCTGTAGCTGTCGATCACCATGCCGCTATCCAGGTTCAGACAGTAGTGGCCACTGTGGGAGAAGTACTGCTCCATCATACGGCTCCTGAAATATGGTAGGAGAGATGTAGTGGAACATTGAAAAAAAAAGAAAAGATAAATTAACTTGAGAACAGTCATAGACAGATGCAGAATATTTTAAATCTTTTGACATCCACATATCTTTGTGGCAAGTCTGCCACCCAACAAGGATTTCTTGCATTATAGGTGACCTGATTGTCTCACCTAAACTCCTGTTCGCTAACCACCTCTCCCAGGTACTCGATGATAAACTGCCCAGAGCGAAGAGTCTCCTTGGTGCGGATGCCCCAGCCCTTGCCCTCAGCACGGAATCGCTCCAGACACTGGACCCAGTCATGTCTCTGGATGTGCTGGTTGTCACACTGATCACCAGATGGACAAGTGCTGGGGGAGCACTCAGCAAAACTCATCCTGCAGAAATATGCAATGATTTTTTTTTTTAAAAGGAGGTTGAAGCTGACTCTTGACACTATGTATACCCTCTTTACTTTTGTTTCATTACTAAACAAACTTTACAACACTGTGCCTAAACAAACACGACTAAACCTGGGTACTGATTTTTATAATGTAATCAATGGGAAACCTGTGATTTGTCTTTACCTATTTAGACAATCATCCATGCAGCCTTTTTCAGTTGAGTCCTCACGCGGTCTACAGCTGCATGTAGTTGTTTCATAACCAGAAAGAGGCTTCACATCCACATAGACATCTGTGACACAATCAGGAGATTACCGTTTTACATCTAGAGCTATTGACAGTCTCATGAAGTGTGACCAGCAGTGGCAGTATCAAGCATTATTAAATCCTGTTTTGCAAACAATGCATACAATTCATAACAAGGATAACAACAGTTAAAGCAACCAACACAGTAAAACAAAGAAATGCAAGCACATACATTGATCAGGCTACAAATTATATTTTGGCTAAATCACTGGAACAAAGCCAGATACTCACTTGATCTGATCTTTTTATAAAGGGGGACATCCGGCCTCTTGTAAAGCTGAAACACAATAACCGAATTGTAAACACAAAGGGATTTGAAGACAAATACTTATGTGGACCTTGACTGGGGCTGTACATTTTTGAAATTACATGTCGGTAACTCACTGTGAGCATGGGAAAACCCTAAAAACATTTAGTGCTCAACATGATTGATCACCTGATCATGTTTCCACAGCCATAAGATGTCGTAAGGCAACTGGAAATCAATGCGCTTCTGTCTCAGGTACTTTCCTGAAAAAACAATGTGGGGGAAATTTGGAAGGACAACAAAAATTGAAACATACGTTAAGAAATAAGCATTTTTTACCACCTATATAAATAACATTGATATATTTACATACTGTATAGCAATGATACGTCTGACGTCTTGATGAAACTTTTTGTGTTTTTCATCTTATGATAGCTGAAAATGTTGGCCTGTGGTTACTAAAAGGGAAGGGTCCTGTTCCTAAAAACAAGTGTACTGAGTTGGTTTACTGGATAGATTTGATGAGTAACCTCAGAAGCCCTGGGGGACTGAAGTAGAAAGAGCGGTTGGCTTTTAGTCAGCAAAACTGACTAATCCAACTACATGAGACAGGCAAATGTTTTCCATAGAAATGTGAATGATGTCAATAAACCTTTAAGAGCACCAGAAAACATAAATAATTCAAATAAGATTTGGTGAGTGTTTTAAAAGACTGGTCGTTACTTTGGTTGTAATTACAGGTTTAAATACTGTGTTATAAAAATAGGAAGTGTGATGCAAAAAGTGAACTCACCAACATGTATAGGAGCTGGAAACAATCCATGCTCATGTTCCCCAGGTATGTACTCAAGCTTCTCTTTCTTTAGCTGCAGAAGCTGACTCCGTGGGCTGCAAGGTGTGGTATAGAAATGGTAAAATGTAAAGTTTTTACTCCAGAAAAACTGTATATGGTGCATTGACATCTAAGACAAAAAAACATTTTCAGAAGAAGATTTAGTTTAAGATTTCTCTAGAACTCACTCTTCGGTCTTGTACACATCCGAGTAAAGTCCCGCCTTCTGAAACTTCTTCTTTGGAGGTCTGGCTGCTCTCTTCTCTCGTTGTCTGGTTATGGGAATGGGCGGAGCTTGTTCCCTGGAGACGGTGCCTGGGCGTTCCGGGGAGCAGTGGCCATCTGGCTTGCTTTCAATTGAGCTAAAAATAGAACCATGACTTGGTTTCTAGTGACTTCTGGATTTAATAATGTTCCTTTAAATACCAGCATTGAATCCTAACATTAATCCTCAGTGCAAATCTCTGTCAGTATCCCACAGCTCAGAATTATAAGTATAAAGGTTAATTTGCTTACCCACGAAAGTGCTGGAGCTCATCCGGGGTAAGCCAGCTACTTCCTGTCCCAGCTCTGGACATGGCTACCAGGTTGCCCAGGTTCTCCTCTCTGTCCGGCAATCGCTCCTCAGTCTCTTCTACCTCCCCGTCCTCTTCTTCCTCCTCATCTTCCTCATCCCCATCTCCGTCCCAGTGCTTCTTCTTCTGACTTTTTCTATGCTGACCCTGGACTACCGACTCAATAGCATCTGTTACAGTGTCCCCCTCCCACCCTCGGCCCCCTGCTGGCCGTTCTGCTCCTCTGTCCCTGTGCCTGGTCTGGTTCAACTCAACCACTGGTGGTGGGGATGGCGGCGGGGAGGGTAACGGGTGTTTCCTGGGACGTCCGGGGCCCCTCTTCTTCACAACGTTGTTTCCTGTGCGAGCCTGTCTCTGTAGCTTCTTGGCACGCAGGATTTTGTTGACATGGTGCAGGCTGTGTTTGGATGGCTGAGCCCGATGGGATTGGTGGGGCAGGGAGGCATCCAGGCAACTGTCCTGAGAGGGGGAGAGGCAGGAGGAGGAAGCAGAGCCATGGGAGTGAAATAGTGAAGGTTGGTGATGGTGCTGCTGCCGGTGGTGCATGGATCCTTCATGCCCTTCAGGGGTAGGGAGGGCTACACCTCTTGTCTGGATACCTGATGACCCTAGTCAAAGAAGAGAAGTAAATGAATACTACATATTAGGTAAAAGTGGTTACCAGTACAGAGAGTAGTTTTTATTCACCATCTCTCAGCAGCTCGTCATTTTCTCTGACTCTCCCGTTGACGCTTTACATCCCTTTCCAATGTCATATCTTGTTCAAATTTCTTCTTTCCTCATTTAAATGATTCTTTAACTGATATTTCACCTTGTCTTCCACACTTTCCCTTTCCGACTTCCCATCTTTTGACATCACAAGAATTTACTTCAGTTTCCACACATCGTCCTCTTTTTTTGCTCATCATTCTCCTGTCCCTCATCACCCTGACTTCCTTACCATCTCCCTTCTTCCTACCCTTGCCTGACGTTAGAAAACCCTTCCCTCAATATTTCTACATCTTTTAATTAATCTCACACTCACCCCAGTCTTCTAAGAACTATGAGCACCTCTTCCTTCACAACTTAAAACGTATGACCCCACTCTATTTATTCCCCCCAACATCTTTATACTTCATTTGCCCCTCTTTCAGTCAACAAAGGAAGAAGTTTTGTACCTATCACTTTTTTGACACTATTTAAGAAAGCTTAAAAAAAAATTAGATTTTGAACGGAAATGCCACAAAAGAATACTAAATATTGCGTATTTTTAAGGTGGAAAAGTTGAAAAAAAAAGCAACTGAAACAGATAATACATATTTAGGTTAATATATCTATACTATACTTGTTATATAACTGGTATGCATCTAACAACACCCTCAATATGTGTCATACATGACTCCAGGTTCAGTGAAAGACGGTTGTCCCATGTCCAGCGACCCACAAAGAGTAGCCTAGTCACAGAAAGAACTAAGTCACCAGGTAAGACGGACCAATTAACTAGTTCATCAGAGAGTTTAACAGTTTTAACTAGTGCACGACCACTGCCCTACCCCCTGTGTTATGTGAACAGCTTAGCATACAATCATGATAGGTTATCATGCATGGGTTAAATTTGGCTTACTAAACAGTAGTTGACAAAAACAAACACTTAGTTGCATTTTCTGAATGATTTCCGATGAAATTCACATGCAATCGGAACATTTGGATAGAAACCTAGTCTTGCCCTTTTTTTGCTACATATTATGCTTGGCCTCCCTTACAGGCCTTTTTCCCCACTCTCACTCTCAACCTCCACTTCTCAGTCAGTATGCATTTACCTACTTTCATCATTCCCCACTTTTCCTTTGACTTCTTCTACCTTTACAGTCTGTGACCGCTGGGTGACCCCGAGTCCTGAGCTCTAATCCAGGATTACCCCAGCATGGTTTGAACTGCACCATGCTGCCTCAACGGGGACCTTTCAGCTTCCCATCTCAGTTAGTAACATGCACACAAACATCCACCCTACCAGTGCTCACACACACACACACCCAGACATACAAGCACATCAGTCTTTGTTAGGGGGCATTTGAAGTCAAACTGATGAAGACCACTGCTGAGGCGCTGTGTCTTACATCAGGAACATCAGCTCAGCCCAGGTGCTGGGTGTACAGAGGGATAGGACTAGGCCTCACATTGTGGGCTTTGAGGGAAATGTCCACTAAATATAGTAAGTTAACAAAACACTCCACCCCTTCTACTCTGGCAAGAATGCTATATCAACTGTGGCCAACTGCGACCATCCACACTCACAAAGGGGCCAGTTTAAGTCATTATGCATGTTTTTTCTTGCCAAGCCCACTACTAAAAACAAGTCAGACAGTGTGTGCACAGAGGGTGTCACTGTCAATGTTCAGTGGGAATTCTTTCACCAAAATATGTGTCCCATTCCACTTAGTATTTTCTTTGTAAAGATAGGAGACAGATGAGAGTGCAACAGAGATAATTTTCTAGTGTGGTTTGATGGTTCCAGTTGTAACCACTACACAACTTCTCAGCATTATGAAGGATTTTCAGGTGATACACAGGCTTTACTGAGCAGAGATCAAGCAAGATTTGAGAGTCCTCTTGCTGTGCCATATTGCAATGTCTGAAACGGTTATTGCCTTAATAAATCACATTGATATTCACATACTGTATGGCAATGATGCGTCTGACGTCTTGATGAAACTTTTTGTGTTTTTCATCTTATCATAGCTGAAAATGTTGGCCTGTGGTTACTATAAGGGAAGGATCCTGCTCCTAAAAACAAGTGCCTTATTGCCGGTAAATACATTCTGGAACAAGTGCTGAGTCTTGTTGATTGGACACTGTACTAGTTAAAACATAGCTGTGCCAAGCCATGTAGCTAATCGGACATCATCCAATCATATTCAGCCACAGGATTCTTGCTACAACTTCATGCACAGACCTAATTTGGGATTTGGTGACTCAAACAACCTTTAACAATGTCAAATTTAATTTAGGTCAAAAGGTTTTCTGTGCAGAATAGCTCGTAAAAACTCAAAAGCATATAGAGCTACATGAACTAAAACTTTATATGGGATTTAATGTCCAAGAACAAATTAATGCAAATAGCTCCTTGCTGCTACTGTTACGATACAGTCTTTTCTTTTTGCAAAATGAAATATGCCGATGCTGTTGTAACCTATATCAGTTAATCAATAAATGCTCTGCTGTAGGCAGCACATTCATACGGATTTACAATTAAACTAAAAAAAAAATTAGACTTACCTAACTCTCTCCTTTCTGCTGATGTTGGATGTTCCTTCCTAATTGGCCGGTCCATACGGGAGAAGCTGGGGCACTCTGTGACTACCTCAGTCTTTCTGCTCCTGCCCCCCTTCAGCGAAGTACGGGTGATAGCAGAGGCAAACAGATTTGTAAGGTTTGGAGAATCATGGTCTACAGGCTCTACATCCTCCGTGGGGCTGAGGGGCTCCTCATCTTCGCTGTCTGAGCAGCCTGCTTGGTCTTCAGCCCGTCCATCTGAGAAGGGACCCTTGCCAGGGGCCACACAACTCTGTGAAAGCTTAGAGTAGTCTGTCTTAGAGCTACCCATTCTGAACCATGACTCTACTTGGTGACCTTTTGAGCTGCTACCGAGTGCAAGCCTGGAGGGGCCTAGACAGGACATGGAGCTCTCTTTGCGCTTGTACCTTTCTGCAGATGAGGATGAGGAAGAAGAAGGAGAGTTGGCAGAAGTGGACGCGGCTTGCTTGCTGGCACTCGTGCTGGAGGTATCTCGTCCAAAGCGGCATCGTTGTAAAGACTCTGCCATTCCTAAACTGCCAACTCGCTCCCCTTTCCCTGATGCTCCACTGTCAGAAATCCCTGCACTAGCCCGGCTCCCTGATCCTCCCCTTGCTGCTTCCTCTCTGTCCTCCTCAGCACAGCGCTCTCTGTGTTTGTGTCTGTGTTTGTGTTTGTGGTGCCAGTTAAAGGAAAGCTCAGAGGACATAGGTGGATACAGGACAGGGGACCTTCCTCCTCCCAGGTACTCCTGCCTAAGCAGCTTATGTTTTTTCTTGTGAAATTTAGAGGGGTTGAGCAGGAGATGTGAAGGGTGGTGATGATGCATGTAAGATGTTGGGGGAGGAGGGGGGAAAGACGGTGAGTGATGAGAGTGGTGGGATGGGGCTGTGTGCGGTGACTGGTGGTGTGGGTGGGGATACAGAGCGCTAGCTGGAGGATAGCCTCTGTAATAGCCCAAACCCAGAGGCCCAGAGGAGTAGGGTACACTGTAGGAGGGGTGGTAGAAGCCTCCACTGGAGAGGGGGAATCCAAGCCCAGGTACAAAAGGAACCTCAGACATGGACTCCCTCAGTTTGGGAGGCCGTCCCCGTTTCTTCTTCATGTCTGGTTTACGAACATAGTGCAATGGGTCACAGGAGTATGCAGGATGGGAGTAGAAGCTGCCAAAGTTAACCCTGAAGATTGTAGGCAGGAGGTCCCTGTGGACATAATGATGTGGAGGAGGGCCACCTGTGCCTCCTATGCCCCCACTGGCCCTGCTTCCCACTCCTGGCACTCTACTTGTTCCTGCTGCTATGCCTATTCCACTGCTGAGCCGGTGCCCTGTTGTACGGTGTGCTATCCGTATTTCACTCAGTCTCACAACAATCTCATCCAGCTCAGCAATAAAGTCTGGGTCATGCCGCCGGGAGCGCAGCTGCAAGTACTTCTTCTTGCGTTTCCTTTTCTGTCTCTTTAGCTTGTCATAGCCAGGGCACCCATGGTTGCGGCGTTTGCACTTGTGCTTATGTTTCTCTTTGTGTCCTATTAAGGAGGAGGCGGGAGCTGCTGGGTGAGGTCTCCTGGGATCGGGTGATGACCTTGCCCCATGGGGTGATGGAGAGGGTGAGGGATGTTCCATAAGCACAGCGGAGTGACGTCGCCTTCCTCTAGAATTAAGGCCCACCCCTGGACCCATAACTGAACTGATGACCCCTGGCATTAATAATCCAGTGCCCATCGTTGGTGGCATCCCAATTCCACTCAAACCTCCAGCTTTTTCACCACGGTCAGAGGTGCTGTTATTGTCCGTTCCTATCCCACTGTCACTGGGCACCGTCTCCTCACTGTGTGACTCACTGACTGGTGATGGAGTGGCTTCTTTTAGCTCACTTAGGGGGGCAGGGGAGGTGGGATGCAGCGGCCTGGGAGGGGAAAGCTTATGATAATGATAGTGTTGTCTGTAATGGTGGTGGTGGTGATGGTATCCACGGCAAGTTGACTTTTTCTGGAAAGCTGCTGTGGCCACAGATGATGACGTTGAGCCCAATCCTGGGTTGCGAGGATTAGGGGCTGAAAAGGTTGGGGGAGGGAAGGAGAATGCGTTGTGGCTATGATGGGGGTTAGAATAGTGACCTGCAAAGTGCACAGAACCTGGCTCCACAAAGCTGGCATCACTGATGGGACTGTGGCCTCCACTAGACTGTGAGAGGGAGGGGGAGGGAAAGACCTCTGAAGAGGAGAGCTGGTGCTGGTGCTGGGACTGTGATGGATGGTGATGGAGAGGGGAAGTGGTGTTTGGAGATAGGAAGGGTTCTGAAGTTAGTATGGCATTAGTCGCAGATTTTGGTTTACGACCTCTCCTCTTACCCATGTATATTGTGCCCTTTTTACTGACATTAATTTGTGGCCCTAATTTTCCCCCAAAAGAAGCAGCCAGGGAGGACAACGATTGGGTTGCAGATTCCACAGAGCCAACCACCCCACTGGTGGTGCATTTAGGGGCTTCTTCTGGTCTTGGGCCTAACAAGATTTGACTAAGAATACGCTTCCGTTTCATACTTTTCATCTTATTGATCTTGCCTATGATAGTTTTCATGATAAGCTGACCATTTCCTTTGCTGCGGAACCGTTTGTCTCCCATGTCCCCTGCCTCTGGAGCCAACGTGGGAGGCTGACCCTCCTGGGGTAAGGTAGGAGGAAGGCGCTTGGGGCGTCCACGTTTTCTTGGCATAGGTTTAGGGGGGTTCAGGTCCACCTCTGGGTGAAGAACAGGGGGATCTTGCTCTTCTTTGGACTTTAGTAAAGATGAAAAGACCTTGGAGGGGGCCAGCTTGTTAGTAAGGCATCCATGTGGCGGAGCGTCAAGCCTTGGCATTTTGGACTTCGGCCTTCCCCTTTTCTTCGGCTGGGGTTGGAAAAGCTGTGACGATGGACTTTGTGACACAGGTATTGGTTTGACCTTATTTGGGTTTGGAGGCCTGCCCACAGGTCTCTTAACCGGTGGTGACAGCATTTCCAAGCTTGAAGATAAAGGCAAGGTGGTTTTGCTCTGGTCAAAGGGACTGTCCTGGCCTGCTCTTTGACCCTGCGGCTTGTTCATAACACGGGACCAGCGGGGTTTTCTTCCTCTGCGTTTTTTAAGGGGTTTGCTGTCCTGCTCTGCTGGAGAGTCTATGGATGAATCAGGAGAATCATCTCTAAGAGGCGTTGGAGGGCTTTCGTCACCATCTGGCTCTGGTGAAGAAGAAGCCCGTTGTCTTACAGGCATAGGGGGACTGCAGTTCCGACCAGTTCTGCTACTATCACGATTGGGACTTTGCTTACTTGGGCTAGAGCTCTTCCCCCTCTCAATTCGCAGTGACTGATTACTAGCCCCTTTGTCTTTCCCTTCTGGCTTTCCTGTTCCTGTTGGAGGGCACCTGGTTAAGTCTCTAGGGCTGTCACTGTCCTGCTCCCTCTCACTTGCGCTGCTTTCCTCTGCCAAGGCAGGACTCTCTCGTGCATGGTGTCCTTGTGAGGGAACAGGGGAGCCCAAGTGACTTACTGCACTCAATGTCCTCTGCTCAGCTGAAGTGCTAGAAGAGGATGAAATGGGATAAGATGGCGAAGATGTGGTGTGGACCGAGCAGTGAGCTGGATGGGACTGTGGCTTAGAAATGCTACTGTTGTCATTGTTGCTTTCCATTGACATGGCTGACAGGCGTTTATTGCCATAAGTGAGTGCTGGGCTGCTGCTGCGACTACTGCTGTTGCTGATGCTTTTGCCGCTGCTGCTACCAGCTTTCTCAGCTCCTTCTGTGTCCTCCTGTCTCAGTGGTGTCAGGGGGGTATTTTCCATAACACAGTCCTTGTTCCTAGAACCATAGGGACGACCAGGTGGCCGTGATACAGGAGGTGGTGGAGAAAGGTGTACTACTCTTGAATATGTATTCCTATTGGCCATAGCCCTGTCTCGTTGCTTGGCTGTGGGGGCCATAAAGCCTGAGCTAGGGAGAGGAGGAGCGGGGTCAATCTTTGCAGGTTTGGCTAGCTTAGGGGTCTTTGATGGTGGGCAAGTTGCTATGAGTTGAGCTAATTTTTCAGTGACTGTGGGTGCTCCCCAATTTTGAACACCCTTGTCCTTGTCTCTCTGACTTTCAGTGCTGTAGCTGTATTGAAGAGGTTTAACAGCTTCAAAACTGGGTTCTTTTGATGCAGGTAGTGGTGGAGAAGGTGAAGATGTCCGGGCATTAAGTTGTGGGGTTGGTGTTTTCTTCCCAGAGGGATGCGTTTTGCTGTCTGGTGGGGGGCGGTGAAGGTTAAGGGGTCTCTCAGATGTGGTGGTGGCTGCTTTCGTGTCTGGCTTTGTATCAGACTTGCAATCCATCTTTGGTGAACCCTTAAAATTAATAAAAATAAAAATAAAAGAACAAGATGGCAAGTTATTAATGACAATAATAGGTGGTTACTGGGGAGGATCAATGTACTTTAACAAACGTCTGCGATTCACATTATGTTCATGATTTGTTAATTAAATTTAAGAAATCCTCTAATTTCTAATGTCTAATTTCTAAATCACATGGATGTATGTATCTCTAAACACTTGAACACATGTTTAAAAGTCATACACTGTAGTGTACATAATATTAATCAGAAATAAGTTTATATACCTATTTACAAACTGCCACATATTGATAAGGTTTTCTGTCTGCTGCTCCCCAGGCATGCCCAGGGGGGAAGTTACACTCAACTCAATAACACTTATCAGGGTCAGACTGGGGACAGAGAGGGAGCGCTAGAGAGGGGGTCATGCAGAGGAGGGGGGTGGAGAGGACATGGCCTGGCAGAGACAGAGGATAGACGACACAGACGGAGGGAGATTGGAGGGGGCGGTGCATGAGGAATTGGGACAAAAGAGAACACAAAGAAAACTAAATAACAATTTATGCTCTGCTCTTTATCCATGCAATGGCATGGTGATTACTATGGTAACCTTTTTGTGGACCACTGCATTACTGACAACTGACTAATAACATTTTAAGGAAGTAAGGTAAATGTACACTAAATAAATATACATAGAGAGAGCACATTTAAGTCCCGCCCCCACCGGAGGGGAAAAGATTTCTCTGCTCTCCAGTGACTTGCGTGAAGGTGCCTTCTCATCAATACCGTATGCTAGCAAACAGCAAAATGCCTAAAAGCTGCTATGTGATGCTATTCACTACCAACAATGTAAAGAACGCAGTTTTTATAAGCTGCCGACACAAAAACTGAGCTCCTTTAAGACAAAAGTAGAATCAGATGTGAGGAATCAGCAGAGACAATGGGGAGAGGATTGGATCCTGACACTAACCTAACAATATACCCAACGTTACGTTTTCTTAGCTTAATTTACAGACATATAGTTAGTTTTTCGGGTCAGCAGCTTATAAAAAAAACTTAAGTTAAGGGTTATGCACATCGTTGGTAGTGCATCCCACCACACAGCAGCTTTTAGCTGTTGTTTGATAGGAGACGGAATTGACAGGAGGCACCTTGACGCAATAAAAGTCAACGAGGAGCAGAGAATTGTTTTCCCCTCCGGTGGGCGTGGCTTTCAGAATATGATGTGATCTGTTTCTATTGGTGGACACGCTGGCTGTCAATACTGAATGTTCACTTTTGGCAAAATGTGAATCCATTGCTGAATCAAAATAAATTGACAATGTTGTCCGTCTTTACCCTTTTTGCCAGAGCGCTCCCATTCACTTGGGAGGGTGACAGGAGGGTAATGCTGGCAGGAGGAGGAGCCGTAGGAGGTGGCGTAGGAGGTTTAGCAGAGGGGGTTGATGAAGATGATGAGGCTGGTCTGTTGACACTGGGACTCTTCTCCTTATCTTTTTCTCTGCCATTTGAAGTACTCTGGCTCTGAATGCTTGCCCCATCACCTGTAGCCCCTGCACTTTTTCGAGCACCACCTCCTCCACGCCCAGTATGCCTCACGGTAGCCCTGAAAGCTGGTCGGCACACGTAATTCTCCAAGATCTTAGGGGGCTTCTTTGTTCGTTTTGCTTGAAGGCCAATCTTAAGTTTGACATTGCCCTCAGACAGGCTGCTCTCTTTGATGGAGAAATGGGATTGGTCACCACCGGCACCTCCTGGCCCACTTGCTCCTGCCCCTCCTGCACCAGCAGAGACAGTGGTAGCTCCCTCCTTCTCTCTGTCTCTCTTCTTCTCCTCCTCTTCTTCTTTCTTTCCACCCCCTCCCTCCTTCTCTCGATCCCCTGAGGGGACACCTGAGAGAAGAGGGGGTGAAGTTGCAGTTCCCCCCTGGTTTTTCAGATCCATCGGAACTTTACTATGTGTGCAGGTTTACTAGGGAGGGGATGTTGTGGATACCAGGTAGAGTTTTGTTGGAGGATGGGATAGGGATTAGGGGGGAAAGGGGGAGGGGGATAACGGTGAGGGTGACGCTTTCGAGGTGGCTTCTGTCCTTTCCTCGGCTGTCCAGCCCACTATCTCCGTCCTTCAACTGTAGGGAGTAAAAACAGGTATAGCAGGGAGAGAGTAGGAAAGGGGGGGGGAAAACTCAACATTAGTCACCGCAACACAGAACATCAACCAAACATTGACAGTTTTAAGCAGCGCCCTGCAACTGAGATGTATAAAACATCTTATTATGAATGATGGTAGAAAGCAGACGGAGGGCAACCATTTTTTATCATCTATTTGGGTAGAGGCTGTCCTTCATTCCGTCTGGGGGACTTTTTATGGTGTGTTTGTCCTCAGGGCATATAGCAATGTGACCTATTTAAACAGACAGACTACCTGAGAAATGTAACTTAGGCTCAAGGACTCTGAATTGTCCACCTGAGAACTACAAAGCCTATAAAGTCCAGAGTCAATAGTTAATCCCACAGTGCTGCCACATCCTTACAAGGTGTTAAAGGATAAGATGTCAAATGAGCAATCCCCTAAATCCCCTTATTAGTTGCAGTAAAAACAGGTGCCTGTGATTGTTGCAAAGTGCTAGTACCCTACGTTAGCACAGCAGCAACAGAGAGTGGCATGTTTCCTAATTGTGCACCTTAGAGGACAACCCAATTCAATGAAGTTGTCTACAGCTCCCTGTGGTCACTGAGTGATTTAATGTGGATTCGCCCCCAAGCAGGTGCTTTCACTGGGTGAAGTCATTTGGAGGCAAGTCAGAACTGTGACTTCAGCATATTGGGCCCTCTGGGACTAGACAGAGGATCTGGCCGCCTTTCCCAGCCTTGGCCAGCAGCAACTGAGTGTGAGTGATAGAGCGTCAATGTGCCGGCGGTTTCTCTGCGCCCTACATTAGTGGAGAGCACTAAAGGAGCCACTTAATGGAGCCTGAGGAAAGTCATACAAGTAGACACATCACTAGTGTCACAGCAAGACAAGAAAGCTACCCTATACAAAGTCTTAGATTATGTTTGCTTTGGATTATGACTGTGGAAAACAGTAGAAGAGACTTGTTTCTTGAACCACAGGGTAAACGCGGCCCGATTTTTAGAGTCTGGCCTGTGGTTCCCCCACGCCCTCGTTTGTGTTTACTTCAATTACTCACTCCATTTCGCCTCAAAACTGCAGACTCCCCCTCGCTACACATACCACACTCAAATCACACCTCCCTCTTTTCTTTAACACTCAATCAATCTCTGTGTTCTTTCACCGTTTTCTTTAAGCTTTTCCGTCCTTATCCTCCTCTATTTCGCAAACTTGGAAAGCAGTAGTAACAGCACACAAACTAAAGTCACTGTGGTCCCACTTTAATCAAAAACACATTTCACCCCCCACCCCCCAACTCTGTTCCCTGTGTCCTTCTCTTACAGAGTGACAAATGTTCTCCCCATTCTTTTATACTAAGCGCTTGAAGTGATACTAGCGGCTTCCGCTGCCTGACAGCAGCTATGCCAAAAATAAGCCACTGTAGCATCTAACTCTGTGAGAGGCTACTGACACAAGTCTAAAAAAAAAAAAAAGCTGCCGGAGAGTCAAAGCATTCCTCTCACCTCTAACAAGCTAAGCCAGGTCATTTACTGGCACTTGTTCGCCTGTAAATGATCTGAAAATGGGCCGAACAGCTTTCTAATTTGTGATTGATAAGATGTAACACTAAACCATATAATTTTCATGATTAGCATCAGGGTACTTTTGTATTTACAAAGCAGTTAACACTACACTGCAGTCATTTCGTTTTTTACAGTCATACTGCAAAACACAAGAATGACAGCACCGCTGGTTTTAAAGACAGATATCAATCATGCCTGCCTGTTGTTGGCTTTTACTTTACGTGCAATAACCTGGAATTAAAGTAGAAAGACGGACATATAAAACACTAACATATGTCAGGAATGAAAATTTTAAAAAACAGGAGAATCAATAATCAATATCAGGCCAACAACCTAAGAAATGGCAGAGCAGACTGGAACGTAGTAAACAACTTACCGCGCCCCCTCCCCTTTCTTTCCTCCCCTTACTCCCTCCCTTCTCACTTTTGCACACGTTGTTCATAACTGCTGATTTCCCTTTGGTCATAGCAATAGTATCCAACCCACCCACCCCCACATAATTCACATGAGAGCGGGCGTCTGCCCTCAGAACTCCGTGTCATTCCCAGGGCTTTTACTCTATCGGTATTAGTACAGAGCCGTGCTCAGGGGGAAAGCAGCCACATTCCTTTACTGCTACCATTAGTTTCTATCATTTAATAGCGAGTGTTCAAACATGACTCTAACACACCATGACCTAAAACTAAAGAAGCGGCTATAATGTTTAAACCTCAATGGTGAACGAATTGCGGTGAGGTTGCAATAAACCGGACCGGAATGACAGATGTCAGTGAGAGCAGCACCCTGCAAACATCATCAGTCTGTAGCAGCCCCGAGGAGTTCCCTCTTTGTTATTAAGTGCTTTAAAATACACTGCCTGCATAACATTTGTGTATAACATTTTAAGTAATGACACTGTCCCTCGTGTTATGCAAAAACGGAGCTGGCCAGCGAAGGGCTGAACAAACCAAATAACGTTTTCTGCTTTCGGTTTCACACATTAAACACTGCCCCTCTGCCAACGCATCACCCCTAATTTACACAGCCAATTCCTCCCTGTTTTGGCATACTCATAATTGCTGTCTCAATCGAAAGGAAATCCGGACTGAGACACGCTCTTGCAGTTTCTAAAAGTCGTTAAGGTGACACTGCAATGCATGCAGTCGAGAAATAATTTAGCAAACATCTACTTGAGTGCAAACAGGGCTAAATGGACTGATGACACTAACAGTGAGAAATCTGTCCCTGCACTGTTATGTCAACAGCAACACTAAATCAGCAAATTATTACAAAATATCATATTAATAGGATATTCACCCACCTCTGTAATTGTCCAGAAACGGTGTTCACATTATTTGGCTGTGTCCTCCCTTCGTGTGTATCAACGTGGTGGACACATTGTATCATCAGTGCTGAATTACCCAAAACCAAAACATGAAAAATGTCAGATTTGGGCTATATCAATGTTGTTTTTAAGATATAAAACAAAGACATGTAGAAGGAGCTAAAGCGACAATCTGGGGTATTCAAACTACAATTGCATAACAAATGTTTATGCCGTTTTCTAGGTTATAACAAGGTAATAGTATTGAAAGCAGCCGCAAATCCCAATCAGAAACCAACGCACACAGCTCTTGACCACGTACGACAAATGTTAGTTAACCTTCAAAACACTAAGTTGCGATGGTGTAAGCTGAGCGTCACCATGTAAAGTATCCCCCAAAAATATGTAACGTTATTTCCATAATATTTAGGACAATAGGCAAGGAGGTAAAGTAATCGGGATGACGTGGTCACTTGGCGCCTTATAACTCGTACATTATGAAAGGTTTGTTTATTTTGTAACACGCGAGTAGCTATCATCCGTCCAATAATATACAGCCTGTGCTACATTTGGTATCAATGGCACTGGCAGCAGCTAACTAGCCATCTATCAGCAGCCTGTTTGAGGACGATTTAGGCTAATTTTGCCCAGCACAGCTTTAACTTGACGTTACACTGTATGTAGCTAGGCTGCGAATGAGTGGCTAACGCCTACAGCTTTCAAACAATTTCTTCAAACCAAGTGAATCTGACACAACCCTGCACAAGTGATGCACATAATCTTACATCTCCGTCACATTCTCGTAGGCACTCGTGTTACTACATCTCAGCTAGGATGGCTAACGATGCACTAGCATGTCAGCTAAACCATAAAAATCTTCCGACGTTGATTCAAAGATAAACGAACAGTAAAATCGAAATAAATACACTCGCCAAAACCGAGGCGAGTTAAATTCCAGTGGTTAGTAAATAACAGATGCAGCGCGGTGTAGGTTATTAAAAAAAACACTAACTGTCAACAAAATGGCGGCTGCGTTGAATCAACAGAGACCCGAAATGGATCTCTTTCTATTTCTTCTTCCTTGGTGTTAAAATCCTTTTTCCTGACAGCAGCTGGTATCCGTAAAATCTCCCGAGATGCTCCGAAATCCACTCCGACGCGCCGTTAGCTAGGCCTGGATGTGTCAGCACGGGCCTCTCTCGTTAATCGGGCCTCCATGTCTACTCAGCCCGTATCGCTACTGTGTCAGTACAACACGGGCATTCTCAGTCCCAGAGAGGAGGGAGGGAGGGAGGGGAGGGGAGGACCGGGGAGCGCGGAGAGGGAAGGGGAGGGAAGGGGAGGGAAGGTGAGGGGGGGGCAAAGTGGGAGCAAATGTCGGTCGTACACGGTTCATGCGGTCCTTGGTCATTGACAAAAATGCATGTTTCATTATTTCACTATTTTCGGTTACTGTGTTTTCGGCCGGTTGAGGCGAGGGTGTGTTTGCTGGTATGCAACAGTCAACTGCCCAACTGGCGGTGCCAGCAGCACAGTGTCAACATAACGTTACAGTAAACAGTAGGCAGGAGACGGGAGGAGGCAACGTGAGCACTTTTGCCTATAAATAAATCATCTGCTCCATAAGGATGTTAGTTCTTCTTTTCTGTTATAGCTGAGTTATAACTCTACCAATCGATCAGTTTATTGACGTTAAATTAAAGTTAAAGTAAAGTTTATTAAAATAAAGTAAAGAAAATGGTTCCAGCTTTTTAAACGTGGGGATCTGCTGCTTTAGCCTACTCTATTGTTTTATCTTTGGACTGTGGGTCACACAAAATAATAATCTCAAAGTTTCAATTTGGGGACTTATATAGGTCTAGTGATGGGCATTTTTCACCTTTTTTTGTCAATTTTTTAACTAAATGATAATTGCTGAATCGAAAATATAAACTAGTCGATCATCAAAACAAGAAATAGTTGCGGTGCTATAAAGTTGTTTGTATTACAGTGGTCACCTACTATATTCTATTAGGACTGCAACTGCTTATTGTCATTATCGACAAATCTGTTCATGATTTGTTCAGACTAATTGATAAGTTTATACAATTTCACAAAATAGCAAAACATTTTCCCATCACAAGTTGCTTTTGTCCCAAAAATGTTCATTATAGAATTATATAAATCTAAGAAAAGCAGGAAATCATTACATTTGAGAAGCTGTAACCAACAAATGTTCAATTACCTAAATTGTTTCAGCATAATATTCTATCTTGCTGTATTTGGCTGCATAGCCAACAATCATATTGTACCGTATTGAAA
This sequence comes from Etheostoma spectabile, assembly GCF_008692095.1. Lineage (NCBI taxonomy): Eukaryota > Metazoa > Chordata > Actinopteri > Perciformes > Percidae > Etheostoma > Etheostoma spectabile. Next base: position 14,759,274 of record NC_045746.1, read on the forward strand.
CAGATTTTATTTTTCTGTCAAATCTATGATAAACTGCACTATTTTATTTAATTATATTTCATTGGATAAGACTATATTCTAATGTATTCTTCTACATATACTGCCCTAATGAAAGTAACTTTCCTTTCTATTGTATTTTATTCTATTAAGGTTTCAAGATCCAACAAACAATTACTGTCATCTATTAAGCTGTTATAACAATGCTGACCACAAAATGCAAAAGGAACACGGAAAAGCCTTAAATGTGCTGATTATTAAAGAGACTGGTTGGTAAACCAATAAAAAGGTCTGAAGTATGAATCTACAATATCTGGCTCATAATTTCTCATAATTAGTGAGATGAAAGAAGCATTGTGGGGATCACAGGGTTAGCTTTAATATAGAGAACACATCAAAGCTGTATCAGATTGGGTGGAAAAACAGATTATTCTGCATTAGGAAATTGTTTTATCAAGAGCCTTAATGCGAAGGTGTTACTTCATAATTCTGGTAATTCACATCATATTGACAACCACTGGCAGCTCAGTGGTGAAAATCAGTGGTTCAGAAAACCTCATAAGAGGGCAGTGTAGACACATCACCTCCACATCTTGTCCGCAAACTGCACGTCCTTTTGTGTCTTGTGTAGCCTAAAAATCATGAAGATGTTGGAGTAGAAGACATATATATTAGCAGAGATGAGTGTACAGTAGTGAGAGTTGAAGCTGTAAGTCCTGACAGTGATGGATGTAATGCATTTTATTTAAACGCGGAGAGTGCAGAGGGAGAGGTCTGAGGTGAGAAGGGTGTCTCTTGTAAAAAGTAAAGGGAGGTAGATTTGCTCGGCCCGTTTCTCAGATTGCCTGTCTCTCCTGTTGCTCTGTCCTGATGGAGCGAGGTTCTGGGGGTTCTGATGTGGGCAGGAGGCTGTTGTCGACACCGTCAAGGCTTTTTCTGCACACTGGGCAGGTATCATGCTGTAAGAGGGAGAGGAAAACGTATTAATCGGCAGGCAAAAAGTCAGTCATATAACAGCATTTACAGTACAACCTGAGATCAAAATTGGTAACAAAAAATACTTCTATGTTGTCATTATAGCCCTGAATTTAGGATGTGTGATACACTTTTAAAACCTTGACAGATCTAACAGACCTTCAAACCCTTCATCCCACTATTTACATCCACTCCTCGTTCTTACCAGCTCCAGCCAAGGCACTATACATTCACCGTGGAAGTAATGGAGGCAGGGTAGTTTCCTGACAGACTCCCCTGATGAATACTCCTCCCTACAAACTGGACACTCCAGTCTGCAGTCTGGGAGAGACAAACAAGAAAATTAAAACAGAAAGTATGAATGGTGCAAGAAAAATAGACACAGAGAAACAGAAAACCCAGTCATAACATTTTTTTTAATGATGAACATTTCAAGTGAGCAAGACAGTTCTATAGAGCGTTACAGTGTAACACAGTGATACTTTTGTAATGTAGTACTCTGTCATTTCATTTAGCAAACCCAGTTTAATGATGTGTGAATACAGACTTATTCATACCACTTTACAACAATTTACATTTATTTGACCTGTTTTTATAAACGGTCAAGAAGCCATGGAAAGAAGAAAAAATCCACGGTACTCAGGAAGTGTGGGGGGGGCAAAGATAATAGGCGGAAAGGAAGGATGAAAGAAGGAAAATAAAATAATAACAGAAAAGTAAGCAGAAATAAAAAGAGGAAAGGAAACAGAACGGTTAAAGAGATTATTTAAGATAGGACAGAAAGGAGGAATGGGAAGATGAGATGACGGAAGGAGAGACAGAAGAAGGAAAATAGGGATAAAAGAGGGGAAGGGGAGATAAGAAGAGGAAAGGTCAGATAAGAAGGGGAAAGAGTGATGGAAATATATCCGGAATGATAGGAGGAAAGGAAAGATCAGAGGAGGGAAGGAAAGACAGAAAGGAAATGAGAAGGAAAAGAGATAAGAGGAGGAAAGATAAGATGAGAGGAAGGAGGGAAGAATGATAGGAGATGGGAAGGAAAACTAAGAGGAGGGAAAGGGATGTGTACTGTGTGCTATGCCGGGATTGCTACCTGTCTGTTCTTGAGAGATGCAAACTGTTGGCAAGGATGAGATCATCTCCTTTTCTGCAGGGGGAGGACCTGTGCCCTCCAGCTCTCCTAACAACTAGGTAAGTGTGAAGAAACAATGAGTATGGATATATAAGTGACATGGGGGGCAGAGAGGGGAACAAATGAAAAACAAGAGAATCCTAATGGGTAGATAAAAGCATAAGAAATGAACAGTTTGTAACTTGATTGTACCAGAATTTTGGGGGGTTGTTTCATTATAAAATGAGGGAAGAAGAAGGAAACCATGCTAAACATAAAGCTCTAAGCTTTATGTTTAGCATGGTTTCCTTCTTCACCACCTCTGATATCACTGACCTCTGTGATAACAGCATCCAGACCTCCCTGACCCCAAGCATAATCGCCAGGGTTTGAGTACAACTGTAGCATGTTGGATCTGAGCGGCGTGAGAACAAAAGAGAGAACAAGAACAAGAGAGAGAGAGAGAGAGAGAGAGAGAGAGGTTACAACACAACCTTAGATGAAATCAAAAGTAAATGATGGGAATCGAAAATGAAAAAGCATTACAGTGCAGCTGGTGCAGCACCGGAGTTTTGGCTGTTGGCAAACAGGCCGGCCAAGAACTGCTGCACAATCCTTGAAAGGGCAAAATCAGACCACAAAGATGTCTGCTTTAGTGTGCTTTTATGTGCTTTTCAGGTATGCTATGCCTTTGAGACTGGAGTTAGTAAATCGATTAATGCATGCAGCGGTTCTCTCTCAGTCAAAAACACAAAGCACACAACAGGTTAGGAGTGTTACACAGCAAACTATATGTACTATATATAGTTCAGAACACACTGGTTATGTTTCTGTGTACTATGTCCACACACACCCTTCCACTGCTGGCCTTTGTTCAGGCTGGGAAGGTGACTCTGGTTCTTCGGCCTCAGTAGCGCCCGGTGACCCTAGAGAAAGACGGCTCTGACCTGTAGATATCTGCTCGCTGTCATCTGGGTCGCACTCTGATGAGGGCGGATGCGACAGCAGAGCAGAGTGCTCCATAAACAGCCGCTGCCAAAACTTGGGGAGAGACCAGAGAACCAAGGTGTCAACCAAAGCATCCACAAAAGAGGAGTGTAGTTATTAAAATGCTGTAAGGACATACCTCTGAGAAAAAAAAGTATTCAATGGCCCCTGATCTGCTATTCTCTAGGAGACTAAACAGGAAAATATTAATTGTTTTGGATATCAGTGGTTTAAAATGAAACACACTACTCTTAAGAGCCTCACACTGTTACTACAGTGACCATCATACAATACTTCCATGCTTTAATACGTTTTTTTTATAAACAAGAGTACATAGAGAACAGCACATTTAAACACCAAAACTGAGCTGTACCTGGAGTCTTCTGTCACCTCTTCAATGAAGGCAGAGTCACATCTTGGGCATACAAAATCCTTGAAGAGAAAAAAAAGAAATAAAGTACATGGCCAAAAGCGTGTGTACACTCACATTTCTTTTCTCATGCCAAAATTTTGGCCAGATCTTGGTCGGCTGATAAGGTCTGGCCCAGTCAAGCTCCAGTTCATCCCAGAGGTTGTTGGATGGGGCTCAGCCCTGTCTTTATAGATATGGCGTTGTGGTCACTACCATGTTAAAAAAATGTTTGCACTTTTTTAATTAGATAGTGACAGGACAGACAGGAAAGGGATGGAGTTAAAGAGTGGTATGACATGGAACATGCAACAGTTCCTGGCCAGAATCAAACCAGATACATTGCAGTGATACAGTGGGCTTCTTTACCACAAGGCCACCAGGACGTGACAATTGCCATGTTGAAAGAAAAAGTGGCTTTTCCAAACTGTTGCCACAAAACTGGAAACACACTATTTACTAAAATAGTATTGTATGCCGCTGTTGCATTATTATATAGGGCCTACCTTAATTAGAAGTGACATAGCCCTCACAAACCACAAATATAGCCTCATAACAAAAAGTACACAAAAATAGAGAGACAGGAGATCCCTCTCCCGTCAAACTTGAAATAATGAAAGAAAATAGCCGAGAAATAATCTTCTTTATATGTATAGGCTATATAAATAAGATTGTGTGTGTGCGCGTGTTAATCTCTCGCTCATACACACTTTCTATTTCTATATAATTTATATATATTTAAAGAAGATTGTGTGTGCGCGTGTGTGTGAATCTCTCGCTCATAAACACCTTCTCTCTTTCTCACTCACACACAGTCATACCCGAATTTACTCCATCGTAAATATATCTGTGCGTAATCGTGCCATGAAAAGTGCCAGTTGCGCAGCATATGTGCTCCAACAGTGGCTTTCCCAGCGCGCTCCTCTGCAGAAATTAATCTCCAGCTAAATCAGTAAAAGTTAACCCGTTTTGTCTGTCAGTTGGGCTTCATTAAGACGAAAGGGTACACAGCTATTCGCTCTCCAGGGGTTAAAGGTAAATATTTGCGGCTCTGTGGCATGTAACAGTTTAAGAAGCGCTTCTGGTGCATGTGGCGACCCCCAGCCAGCCCCTCCTACGTCTCTCACACGCAGTTGACACAAGACAACAGTCGCCAATAGGGGTGCTTCTAAATTTGGCAACGTGAATCGCCAGCTGTTATACTCCCTCTATTCCTCTAAAGTAAGACATTGGCGCATGCTGTAGCCTACACACATAAACAACCACCAACAGGTTACAATATATGTGTGCTTTGGTGATTCCACGAATTACTTAAAAAAACAACAACAATCAGTTAACTACTTTTAAAAAATATATAAAAACCTCAAAAAATCGCAATCACTCTGTCCATTTGCGTTATTCTCAGGCCAGCAAGTGTGGGGGAAAAAACCACTCTCCAAAGTGACTTACCGGGATTTTGGGGTTTGTTTCACATTTACAGCAGTGACAGAAAAACCTGTGTTGTGGTGTGTCCGCAGCCTCCGCCATCTTCACGGTGACGCACAGTGCCTGACCTGACGTCCGTGTAGCAGCCCGCTAAAGTATACTCGGTTGTCCAACGGGTCCGGGCAGCCCCGGAGAGTTTGGTGCCCGTGAGATATGTCGGGCAAAAGCTGGAGACAGATTGCACAATCATATTGTTAACGATCAAGCAATACACGCCTCACTTTCATATTTATAATAAAGTTTATTAAGGAAAGATTAGTAACCTAAATATATAAATAACCTTCGGCGTCAAGATCCAGACTTGCTTCGGTCACTGCTGCATAGATCAAGTTGCTAAAAGAAGCCAAGAGCTCCAAAAGCAACAAGTTGGATCACGGATGCAGTTTCCTTCTAGTGTGTTGGGTGTCGCTAGAGAATAAAAAAATGTTCAAGCGAGATCCTCTCTTTTTTTTTTTTTAAACACAAATTTGGTTCAAATGTATTGAATCCTCTGCCAAGGCAACCAACTAGCTAGTTTCGGTGCAGAACTCGATCCAAGCGGTTTCTTAGCGACGCAACAGCAGCTACAAAATGTCAGTTTATGACAAATAATCTGTGTAAATATGTTTATGATACTGAACTTGCTTAAAGCGGGAGGTTTGAGTCAATTGATACATTAAAACAATATCAAAATACAGTATCTTGATAATAGTGTTGTCAATGACATAATGCATTAATGACTGCAGTAGACTGTGTAAGCATGACATTACATTTTTTATTAAAACCAAGACAGTGACATGTAATAATAACAATAACCAAACTCAGCACCAACAAAACAGTGACAGACAGATTGTAACTAAAACAACACGTTTATAATCTTTACAGTAAAAGAGGTTTTGGCAAATAAGTGAATATCCGTTCTCATTTGGAATAATAACAAAGCTTTGTTAGTTTACATTTAAGCCACAAAAAGATTAGCATTGGCCAAAGTTGAGCCACTCAGTTCAAATCAAATGGTAGAATGGCAACATTTCAGTGTTCAGCTCCGACTCAAACATGGCACTGCATAAACACAATGTACGTCTAGACTAAGTCATTAAAAAATGGGAACTATCCAGGCTAGAACTGTCTGACTTGGCACACAGCTTGTCTTTTCACACAACAAAAGTATTTTCCCTGCATTCACTGACACTTGGTCCAAATGCGCTACATTTCATACAGTTTAGGCATCTTATTCTTTTCACATTTCAAACTATCTTTTTGACTCCAATGTAGCTAACTTGTCCTGGACACCTTTAGAAATAAGACAACCACACCTCTGTCTCATGCACATGCCCTGTTGTTCAGTTGCTTAGGTAAATATACAGACTCAGTAACCCCCCTAAAACAAATTCTAATCACCTGTGGGGAAATAAATACAAAACAGCTTCTCCGTTAAGCTGAAAAGGCCCTCCTCCTCCACTTCTCACCCTCCCTACCCCTCTTGTTCCTCTCTATCGAGGTGCGGTGAAGGCCCCCTGGGCAGCGCTGGTGGCAGCGCTGGTGGCAGCTTGGCGAACCACCTGATTGGACATGACTCCGGTGGCGAACTCGGCCTGGGCCTTCTGAAAGCTGGCATCGGTCTGCCTGTATAAACTGTGGACCTAAAGAGGGAAGAGCAAAATGCACTGACACCCGATACATGGAGCAATTCATCCTCATATCATGCACATTGTGAGGGTGAAAATGATACACAGAACCTGATATCGTGGCTATTCTTCTCATTAAATACTGACTGCTTCATGGTAAGGGAACCACCTGGGCACAGCAGGTGAGAGTATTTCCACAGACCAGGTAGAAAGTATACAGCATGACCATTTGGATTTTACTTTCTCCCTTTAGCTTTATTTTAGGAGCCACTAGATCATGTCCACTATCTTATAATTGTCTAGCATTCATTTTTAGCGATATGAAAAGCATTTACAAGCACAGTGCACATTCATATTGAGGCATTATGATTATTTGACTTAGACCTACATTGGATTCATACAAATACTTCACATAGACAAACAGTTATGATTACTTTTCTGCCTTTTGCACGATTGCATTTTTATTATTATTATTTTTTGGACATTTTCAACCTTTATTTTGATAGGACAGCAGAAGACATGAGAGGGGAGAGAGAGGGGGGAATGATATGCAGCAAAGGGCCGCAGGTCAGAGTCAAACTGCGTATAGGAGTAAACCTCTATATATGGGCGCTTGCTCTACCAACTGAGCTATCTGGGCGCCCAATTGCCAGCTTTAAAAAAAAAAAAAGCCCCATCCTGAAATAGATAGAGGATAGTGTAACTGACACCTTGTCAAAAACAACCTTAATTTGAGTCACTACCTGTGAATTTTCCCTGCATGTAAACAAATTTATCCAGCTTTCACCTTCTTCAGCATGACAACCCCCATGGCGGCTTGGGCAGTAAAGAGGACGGCATTCATCATCATGATCGCACCAACAGGGACACTGGTTTTCAGAGCAGCCAGGCTCACGATCCAACCGCTAAGGGGAAAAGACAGTGAAAAACAACCCAAGGAAAGAAACTGGAAAGAGTCATGCATCTGTCTAACACAGCGATGGTTTGTTCATTAGTCACACCTGAAACCCCATCCAGGGATACCAATTGTCATGATGACGGAGACGACCACTTGGGCAAAGAAAACGAAGAAGAAGACAAAGAAATTGAAGGAGCTGTCACTCCTAGAGAGAGGAGATAAAAAAAAAAAAAGTGTTACAGTAACATCTCACGTCCATTTGGTCTTTATGTGGCTGACTTGTCCGGCACACTTAAGAAAAGAGCAAAAACTTTACACCGCAAGTGAAGGATAAAAGTTACAAATTTTGGCCAACACGTTTTGGGTGCGTTGGCTTTTTCACCGAGATGGTGGAACACACCTGAAGGCTTTGTACATGGGTCGGTACCAACAGATGAAGGAGCAGGGGGTGAAGAGGAGGCCCCAGAGGATGGCGAGGCCCAGGCCAACACCACCCGACGGGTCCACGCAGAACATGGCCATGGAGGAGATCAGGTTGAAGAACAGCGTGCAAGTGCATACTGGACATTGATAAAACAGCATAAATAGGGAGACAGAAGGAAAAATGGGAGTGGTTGAACAAGAAGGAACAGCACAGCAGTCTGAGTTTATAGATTAAGTCTTTGTTGCTTTATTACAGATCTGTGTACTAAAACACAAATCCAACACACCCCTCCCAACTCAAGAAAAGAGCCAACTTGCCAGGACTATGGCTGATGCAATATGATGCTATTTATTACCCTCCTTTGCCTGCTGCTTGGTTTAGAGTTGGCTCATTCAGTTGTCCCTCTGTCCAGGCTCAAACGGGTTCTGTTTTAGGACATGCCTAAGCTACAAGAATGATCCTCCTTTGAAGCAGTTTGTTAAAGGCAATTTTATAACCTGTTTTTTTTCAGTTTTAAATATTACCCCTACTGTACTGTAGTCTCGCATTGCCATACCCATCTCCACAGTGCTGCGGAGGAGGGTCTGGCTAGTCCACATAGTAATCTGTGATGTAGCTTGGGGAAGGAACTTGTTTTGGTGAGAGATGTGTATGTTCAAAAGTTGTTTTTGTCGTGCAATAGAAAACTCAGATTGGATAGATAGTCTAGCTAGCTGTCTGGATTTACCCTGCAGAGATCTGAGGAGCAGTTAAACACACTCATATTTTGACTGGAGTTTAAAATTACAACACAAAGAAAGCGGAAGGTAATGGACATCCGGCCTAAAAGAGGGGAGAACGAGAATGAGGACGAGAGCAATCCTGGAAGTAGAACGTTGTGGGTATGGACTAACTGTAGTGTAAGTGGGGTTTTGTTTTGATTTTGTTCATAAAAATGAAAGTGTTTACATTTACCTAACTTGACAGCAGTTTCAAACCTGGTAAAAACTGTTCTTTACAAATAGATCTTTGTTTCCAGTAACACCGATACCACAATAAAAAGATATTACTTTGATTACAGTGACATTTCCTTTGGGTAGATGGAGTGTGATTTAACTCTACCACTTTGATTTAAGACAGAACAGAGCATTTTGTGTGGCTAATATATTACAATATAATTATAACTATATTAAGTGTCAAGACAAGTTTTTAAAAAACGGCGTTATCCAAAAACAATAAGGAACTTAAACATTCAATATATCTTGATGTTTACATTTTAAAGGCCAGAGGTTTCCAATCCTGGTACCAGGCCTTGGAACATTAGCTTTAATTCAACAATAAAGCAGAACTGCTTTTGCAGTAATTAAGTCATAAGTATAAAAGGTTCCCACTCCACCATCAGTAAAAAAATAAAAACTAAATATGAAGCTATAAAAATTCTTATTGGCTTTCGGTTTATTTTTTTTAATGTTCTCTTTCTGATTAGCTCACCTTCTGCCTGCCTTTATTTTCCTTTATTTTGGTCTCTTTCTTGCTGCATCAAAGTTCATTTGTTAAAACAAACTCACATTTGTGAACATGCACATGAACTTGAAAAAAACATATAATAAAAAGTAATTTCAACCCCCCCTTTAACTTTTTCCCAATGTGCATGCTGACGGGGTGTGGAGAACAATTACAATCTGAAGCTTTGGGTCGCTTATTTTCAACATAATGCGTACAGCAGATGCCCCCGGTGAAGATAGCTAAACCATCTTCAACTTTTGGTGGACACTGATTTCAGCTGGGTCCTGCCAAAGTCCTTGATCTGGCAGTAGAGTGTCAGAGTCTTTGTGCAAACATTCCAGCTCTTATTCGGACAGTACAGTCACACACAGACATGAGTCAGCTCTAAGTTCACTTTCTTACGTGATTGTCTCAGTTACAAAACCTCCCCCATCTGCTAAAGTGCCAACAGGTGGAGATTTTAAATTTTCACTCCTATCACATACACAGTACTACTTCCCCATGCAAGCACACCACCAAAACCCCTGGAGAGATTAAACACTTTGATAATTATGTTACGCTAGGACACTGCAACACTGATGCTGGGAATTCACACAACAGGGCACAGTAAGAGTTACAGGAACTCACATATCCAGAAGTAATACATGATGGTGACGGTGCGTTGGAAGCGCTGAGTGATCTCGACATTGATGTCCTGGTAGAAGCAGGGGCCAACAGGGCAAAATGAAGGCAGTGGGGGCCAGTTATTCTGACGGGCTGATAAACAGAGCAGTGGGAAAACGTCACTAACAGCGATTTATTTTGAAATCATTAAATCAATAATCCATTTAGGTATCTTAGGTATGTATTTCCCCTCTTATCCTCCTTCTCTTACAGGCTCCAGGTCCCAGGCTGTGTGACTCAAGCTCTCTCTCTCTCCTCTCCAGCTCCCGGGCTTTCTTCTCCAGCTCCTCCTGCCTCTTTAGGAGCTCTGCTGTGGTAGCATTCACTGCCGTCTAACACAGTAAGACACAAAGTAAATGATGCATCGGAACTGCGAGTTTTGAAGAGATACGCAATGTTTGGTGTCATAAATATTGAAAAGGATTATTTAAAAGACCTGATAGCATAGAAGCTCCACAGAAGACAGGCTTTTAAGGTATTCATGGGAACTTTTGTATCAGCATTGACATCTAACGCACATTTCTATTTTTCAAAATCCAGTAATAGTACAATCTCATTTTTGTGCAACCAACTGCCACTGAATGTGCTGATGTTGAGATCAGATGGTGAAACATAGTCTAAAGTGACAAGCAACAAGTGTTTACATAGCAGCATGTATACCTGGGAGAAATTGGAGCCATAGTTGCGAGGCTCAGTGGGTGTAGTCCTGGTGGGTGGGGTCTGTGCAGGCACAGATGGAGCAGAGGGAGAGGTGGCTTCATACGGAGGTGGAGGCTGGTAAAAAACACACATAAATCATTTGAACTCATCCTGTAAGCATGCCCAGAAAGACTATGATTTCATGAATTTCTGCATTGAAAATAGCTTAATTTTTATTGTATTTTTCTATTAGTACCATCCCACATAAAGCATAATACTGCATGTACAATAATGTGACAATGGAATTTTACAGACATTTAGAGTTGAAAATGTATAAATGTATAAACTCTGAACTACGCCCAGTTCGCACAAGCTTACAAACAGCCAGATCCTAAATACTGCAAATTAATTTTCAAACAATACAACAAAAGGGAGAAAAATTATTTGAAAAATATTTACAAATCAGTTTTTAGACCTTCATGTCTGCAATAAAATGTATAAATCACTGATTCACTTAATCAATACACAATGCATGTATGAATGTATGTATCGTGAATGTTTGTATGTATGAATGTGTGTACAGTATGTATGTATGTATGATATGCTGGAAAAATCAAAACATATGAAAAATGTAATAATCCATCTTGCTTTCTTTTACAGCCTTTTAAAACAAAGTTTGCAAACTTAAAACAAATCTAAGGTAAACAACCATTCAAGTTTTTTAAATCTATGCACCAGAATATTTCAGGGTTAGACAAGTTGCAATTTTAACAAAGTCCCTTTTTAATAATATTTATACATAGGATTTGATTTGTTTACTCAAGAAGCTACATTTTATTCTAACACAAGTAAACAGCTTTCATATTTTCTCCCAAATCACTGAGTTTCAAAAAGAAACTGTTTCAAAAGAGTTCCATGTATAGTTCCTATTGCTGTAGTATTTGCCAATATCAGCAGCTGACAGGAAGTACACATGGGCCCAAGCTGTTTCCTAGCAATAAAAATACCCAAATCTATAAAATGCATATCGCAAAGCAATGTGTATATTTCAGCTCGTTCATCGCAATTAGTCTTAGTTTAATGAAGTACAATCCAGTCCTCCTAACCAACGGAGCAAAGCAGGCAACTGCCCCCCAGGACCCCCAAAACTCTAGAGACACTTTCACCGTTTGATATTTACTGTGTGTCAACTGGCATTTTAATTAAGATTATATCTCAGTTATATCTTGCACCAATAAAACAGAAGTTTATCAGCTGACATTATAATGGCATTATGATAGCTGTAGTTTTATTACACAATCATGAGTTATTGCAGGGGAGGTTTTTTTAGCCTGGTTCCAGACAACTGAACTGCCACCAACCATCTGTGATTACTTCATCAAGTCAAATAGAACGAATTAAGGAAGAGAAACAAAATGGCAATTTGGTCTGATTATCAGGCTACTGACGCTCTGCAGTGACCTCCCGGATCCCTGCGAGAGTGAAGATCTGATCCGTTGTTCCACGACCAGGACGGAGTCCACATTGTTCCTCGTCAACCCGAGGTTCGACTATCGGCCGAACCCTCCTTTCCAGCACCTTGGAGTAGACTTTACCAGGGAGGCTGAGAAGTGTGAAACCCCTGTAATAGGCACACACCCTCTGGTCCCCCTTTTTGAAGAGGGGAACCACCACCCCAGGTCTGCCACTCCCTAGGCACAGTTCCAGACACCCCCCCCCCCAGCCTCCACAAGGATGCACAAAAAGCTCTGCCGGAGGCGTGAGTTGAAAGTCTGTCGGACAGGGGCCTGCTCCAGACAGTCCCAATTTACCTGCACTACCCGTTTGGGCTTACCAGGTCTGTCTAAAGTCTTCCCCCATCCTTCCTCCACCCGAGTGTCCAAAACATACGGCCTCAGATCAGATGAAACGATTATAAAATCGATCGTTCACCTTCGACTTAGGGTTCTCTGGTACCATGTACACTTATGAGCATCCCTATGTTTGAACATGCCATTTGTTATAGACAATCCATGACAGACAGTGTTGAATCCAGTCAGTTACTTTATCTGAAATTTGATTAAACACACCAATCTTTAGGTCAATTTTTGTTGATAATGTTCAAATTCATTTTTTGTGAGTTTCTTCGTTCGTTTTCGTTTCGTTTTCGTTTCGTTTCGTTTATTTCACACGTCATTATTGTACATTCAGACACAATTCCATGAGGCACAACAATCCTATACAGGACGCATGAAATGGGAACCCCAAATAAGCTACATTAGCTTTTCCTATTGATCCCATTGATTCTTAGATGCTTTGTGATTCTCTCTTGAAAAATGATGTCTCAATGCAGAGAAGTAATTAACCGACATTATGGCAGCTTCTAACAATTTTGTAAGACCGGGCTGTAAACATGTGCGTGCTGTTGACCTTCAAAGCTAGGCTACTCTTTTCTTAAATTTTGGTGAGTATGGCTGAGCATGAGCAACCGCAGATGGATACAATTCGACTGGCACCCCCTGGTTTAAAAGCTAGTGTATGGAAGCATTTTGTCGGACAAGGGCCACATTGTATGCCAGTTGTCAGGCTCACTTATGTTTCTTTTCTTATTGGTTCTTTGCAATGCAGGGAAATATGTTGGCAAATGTAACCATCCAGTTGACACATCTCTTCCATTTGTTTCTACTATTTTATTAATAAATTATCATGATACATGTATCTGTTGTCTATGGACCATTACAAATACAATGTACTTTAAAAATAGCAAGTATTCTCACAGTGAGAAAAAATAAATCATGTACAGAAATCTAAAGTTTGAAGGCATCGATAATCATTTTATAATCACATCGTAGCCCTCTGAATCCGAATCAGAAAGTGACTAAAGCTCTGTCCCAACAAAAGAAAACACGGCAAGCTCAGGAATGACACTTAAGGTGAGTGTTGCATTTACCATATACAGTACATTATAAACAATTACCCCTTATTGTTACCTTATTATCTCACAGAAAACAAAATTTATTTGTTACATATTACAATATTACTTACCCCAGTAGTATTATCAAATGGGTTGTAAAGGTCCAGTGTGGCATATCCTGTGTTGCTGCTGTGTTGAGTCACTGCAGGGTCCTAGCAGATTAAAATCAAATGGTTATTCAATTAGCACAGGAATACATATGACTTGGTCTGCTGGAACATGAATCCTTGTCCAACAAACCTGAGTGGCTTCTGTTGATGTACTCATTGTTAATAAGAGCTTCAAGCGGGCATAGATTAAGGAGGGCAGAAAGGCCCAGAAAAAAAGCCACACACGTCACATGAGTAACAACACGCCTGCTATTACACAGAGCGAACATCAGTGACTTCCGCCAATTAAACACACACCATGACACACTACACCGACACAGGCTAATATTAGATTGATATTTCATTTCACCCACTTGAAAAGGGTTGTGGTCGTCCATCGGCTCTGGAAAGCTTGTGTATTTTGACATATCGATGACGTGTTGTTTGGGGAAAAAAAGAGCTAACGTCAATTAGCTACCACTTGCTGCTAATGTTATCGTTAACAAAGAGAAGTCACGGCGAGGAAGAAAAGCAGCTGTTGGGTGTCTACTAGCAGATACAACGCTGCATTTGGGGGTTTTTTCTAAATCGAAAGGGCGGGCGATATAGTCGGTTTATCCAGTCAACTAGCTAGCTACCCGCCCCTCCGGTGGTCATCTCTCCGCAGTCTAGAAAACAGTGAACACGATTGACATGTATTCCCCGCTGTTTTTCCCAGACCAGTCCTCTCTGTCAGGATGAAAAGGATCGCTGGAAAGCAAAGCAGAGCCTTTAATTTCTCTTGCAGCAAAAACCATGGACGTACACTATAATAATAGATGATAACGGTAAACAGCCTAGGAACCGGAAGTAACCATTAGTCATGTGACCGCTGCTGCAGCACAGAAGCACGTGGGAACCGGAGGGGGCGTGGCCAAGCATGTGCGTTGCCAAAACTGAAAAAGGTTTAAAAAAAAAAAAAACACAAAATTAAATTTATAAACTGTAATGCTATGGGAGACAGCAAAAAGGTGCTGAAAATAAATAGTGAATTATTATTGTAACATGAGATAGGTGGATAGGACAATATAAACAGCGATGATAGTGATAATGATATTAACTTGTTAGATCAGTGCGTATTTACACTATGATGTATGTACAGGGATTTTTCTGGCACTATGGACTGATGACGGCCTGTAAATGAAATATATTAGAAAAAAAAAGTTTGGACAATTTGATCATCTAAATTAAAATTTTAAACTGATAATACATCTTGCATTTGATTAATTTACTGCCAAAAGGTGTGCAGAAATGTCATTGACCCTGGTGGAAATTCATTGTTTGCTTTTAGAATACAATGGCAGCTAAACTTTTAATCTGTGAATTACAAACCTAATAATTTTGGAAGAATATTCTACATAATTTGGGCATCTAACTCCACTCTTAACATGTTGCTGCATGTAGGCTAATGACTGACCTTAGCCTTTGCAACTGTTATGTTTCCTGTTTTTAAAAGATACGTTTCTTCTCTTCCAGTAGATGTCCCCCTTGTGTCTTGAATGAATAGTTTGCGCCCACTTCCCGGGTCTTGCCGACTGTGATTCTAATGAGGAATAAGTTGTTGGTTTTTTGTGATCCCAGCTTGTATGAAGGATGCATGACCTTTTCATAGGCTTTTCTCACATATGACCTTTGCAGTCACAGGTCGAGAGCAGCAGCAGAAAGGAATCCACCTCTAGTTTACACACACTTCATGGCCTAATGCCCTTGTATAATCCAGCCTGGTCTTTTACTTCTTTTCTTCTACAAATCGTATGCGTGAGGGCGGCCATGTGATTCTATAACATATACATAGGTCAGACTGTCACACACACATACAGTACTCACATAGCCCTGTTCATAGACAATCTGTAGGCTACATTCTGTACTGTCACCAATCTTAACTCATATAGCACAGGTAGGCAACAATTAATACAAATTACATGTGGCTTGGGTTTGGGTTAAGGAAATACAATATCTATGTATGTCAGTGGTAGTCAGAACTGCCAAATTGGGGGGGGGGTACAAGATGACAGCTGATGATTTCCCCTTTAATTCACTTTCAGCTCATCTTTGTATACCCAAAAATGCTATTATGTGCTTGGATGTGAACTGTAATGATATCTCCCACTGTGAAATCCTCTGTGCCATGTATGACAGTATTGTGGGTGCAGTGTATGAGGATACCTTATTCTACCTGTAAAAACAAACAACATTAAGCCTGGATGGAACAGGCATGTTGAGGCACATCCTGTAGAAGCTAGGTAGCGTTTAGGGCATGGGCACAGGCATGGGCACTAGACTCAAATATGCCATCCGCTACATTGGTAAAGATGAACATGCTATGAGAGCAAACTCACTGGCTGAGAAACACGGGTAATGATGTCATTGGCTTCTGGAAGGAGGTGAGAGCTCTGATCAGGACCAACACATTGCTTCTGTGTACCATAGAGGGGGTGTCTGGAGCTGGCTAATAATATAGCTGAGATGTGGAGGCAACACTATTCTATTGCCATTTCTAGCCACTGGGGGACCATAGACAGACTGGGGGAACGGATATTATTGTTAAAGAAAAACTCAAAAAGTGAAATATTCATGCCACGAGACCTTGAAAGTCTGCCAGGCTGTAGCACAGCTATCTGATAAGAAAGCAAGTGGGTCAGACCACAGCACAGCACAGCACCTTATGTTTGCAAGCCCAAAGGTGGCAGTGCTGTTTGCAATTGCTTTTCTGGATTCATGACATATGGACTGCTACCTACCTCTTGTGCCTGTCATCAAGAACAAAGCTGGCAAGGTTGGGAGTTTGGATAATTATAGGCCAATAGCCCTAGCCAGTGTAATATCGAAAGTACTGGAAAGGATATTGCTTGATCGTCCATGTCCTTATAGTGGTACCACTGACAATCAATTTCGCTTCAGAGCTAAGCTTGGTACAGATTTGTGTATTTATGCTTTGAAGGCAACAACACAGGGGCACATATGGCAGAATCTATCTATGCTAATTGGGTTTCTTAATGCTTCTAAAGCCTTTGACAGAGTCAATCATCATAAGCTATTTGAAAAATTGAGCCAAATGGTTGCTCCTGACAGCATTATAAGAATCCTGGCTTACTGTTATGCCATCTAGAGTATGCAGGTTTAATGGGATAATACAGTCTCTGCCTCCTTTGGGATAAGTGATAGTGTATGTCAGGGGAGGGGCTACCATCACCAGTACTCTTCAATTTGTACATGGATGAGTCATCCAACCAATTGACAAGATGCAAAACTGGCTGTATCACCACCTTGGTTAATCATTTCATGTATACTGAGGATCTGGCCATTTTCTCTCCCAGCAGTGCTGGCTTTCAGCATCTACTGAATATCTGCTTTGAATATGGGGTGAAAGATGATGTGTTGTATAATGCCAAAAAAAGTGTTGTCTTGATAGGACAAAAGTGGACAAATATTTTTGTTTTCCAGACTTTTATCTGTCAGGACATGTGAAGAGCATCTGTAATAGAATTAAATATCTGGGTTATTATTTTACAGATCCGTTATCTGATTATGAGGATATATACAGGCAGCATCGTATATTACATACCCAAGCTAACATGCTGGTAAGAAAATTCCACATGTGCATGAATGATGTCAAAATGTTCCTGTTTAAAGCATATTGCCCTCCTTTGTATACTGCTCTCTTATGGACTAAGTTTAAAAAGGTACGCATGCAGAAGCCTAAGGTTGCTTATAATGACAGTATGAGGATACTGCTCCACAAACATAATGTATGTTGTATGTCATGTCTGTGTCTTCTGAATGGACCTTGAGTCAGGCAATAAAGTTGATGATGATGATGATGATTACATCATACTGTCTGACAGTATTACATAAAGCTATATGATGTTCACACTGCAAATGAGTTAAATATTCAAACCAAAGGCTCCATGTTTTTCACGGCTGTACCATTTCAAATGGGAACATTCTAGATGTCTTCTGCGTCATTTTAAAAGAGTTTCTCAAAAATTCAGCCAGACATAACTGGTATCTATGAAATCTTGAGCTCTCCTGTAAAATTTGAAATAGACCTCTGTGGGTTTGAAAAATGTTTTGACTGCACAGTTTCAGAAAAACATGTTCATGTTTAATTTTATTTGAATTTATTTTACTTTTACCTTTTTCGGCCTCTGACGCAATCTAAAAACAAAGAAGAAAACACAATAAAATCAAAAAAGAGCTCACATGTGCAACCTGTGACAAGCGGCCAAAAGATAACAGACGTTTGTTTTCAAGGTTTGGGAAAACAATAAGCAAAATGTCTAACGAAGGTGGAACAAGTATCTACTGATTAATTAAAACATCAATGACCAGAATACAGGGAGGGGAGAGTGGAACTAAGGCTGTTTAATGTTACTGCCACTGAAAGTCCGATTCATAGATCATTGCAGCCATTGAGATTAAATTAATTTTCCATGGAGATCCATAGAGAAACATAGCTGACATGTAGATGCAGGGGTGGAAATGGATGTGGCATGGTTAGAATAGCAAAGAATGAGTGGCCATTTTTACAGGCAAATTAGTGATGAAAACTTATTTAGCTTAACTGTTTCAACTAAGTGAGCAGGAATCACCACTTGTGTTGTAGGCTTTACTTTGTTTGCCTTCATGCCCTAGCAACATCTGTGTTTGTCAGCTGTATCCTGTGAAACATCGTTTCCTCTAATTGCCCTGTCATGATTGATCCAGATGGCCCCGATTTAAATGCTGGGCTGGGTTCCTCCCTGTCCTAAAACCACAGCATTCTTCAGCCAATTGAGCAATGCAGGCTCCATGACATCACTGCCTGAGGAATGAACTGGCATAACAGTTGTGTGTGGAAAAGGACCCAGCTAATCAGGAGGGACTGGGTGGTTTAGAGCAACCATTGGTCAACCAGTCAAAGGGGTCATTTAGACAGAATCAGGTTTCTCATGAGTGCATGTGTGCGTGAGGGCATGCGTGTGTGCAGGCATGCATGCATGCGCAACGCCAATTTTCTTATTGAGCAAATAGCAGAATCTTTCCAAGTACTGCGGTTTTGATGAGTGCTTACACAAAAACATGAGTTTCATCGAGGCCATCAAAAACACACTTTCTGCTTGGGAGACATAAAAGCAAGTGCATGACGAGTGAAGTTAGTGTAAACCATGCATACTTTAGAAGGTAAGTACATTTAGTCAAATACAGTTTTCTTGTACTTGTACTTCATTTGTGCATTTCCATTTCCTGCTACTTTTTACTGCACTACTATGTATTTGACAGCTGTTACAAGTTATAACGTATGGTTGTTATTAACAACTAGTAGCTCCCAACCTTTTTGAGTTGTGACCCCTCAAAAAAAGCATGTGTGGTTATAACACCAAAGGGACACTTCCCATCTAAACTTCTTACATGGTTTCATTTAAATAACTGTACACATTGTTTAACATTTCACAAAAAAAAAACAAAGATTAGAGAAAAGTCCAAAATATTCAAGCAATTTTCTACTCTTTTTTTTTTTTACTGTTTTTCTGGACCACTGGACTTATTTACCAACACTATCAGTCAAAAGTTTGGGGTCACTTACAAATGTCCATACCACTCCATTATACACAGAATAGCAGCTGATCTTTAATGCCATATCCCCATTGCCCATTATCAGCAACCATTCATCCAAAAGAAACAATGCAACTGATCTCAGCTGGTATTCTGTCTCATTGATGGAGTGCAATGGAAATTTCTAAGTGACCCCAAACTTTTGACTGGTAGTGTAAATGTACAGTATGTTAAGTAACTAAAACTAGCTACACCTCAACCTGCTACAATAATGCATTGTCCATCAGTGTTAACAATTAAATAATTAAATCTACAATATGATAATATATCAGAACAAGTGCTTTTAAGTCCATTTTGCTGATGTTAATAATTCTTCTGTAAGAAAAATGATAAACTGTATGCAAGACTGAAATTGAGTATTTTTACATTGTGGTATTGGTAGTTTTACTTCAGTAAAGGTTCTGAGTACAACCTCCAGACACATACATTTACCCACAGAGGTTATTGAGAACATTCATCCCGAAGGAGGCCTCAGTCCTCCTTCTGCATGCTCAGCACAGTGTATAAACTGGGAAGTGCTTCAGAGGGGCGCTTGTCTTCACACTGTTTGAAAACCTGGAAAAACCATCACAGGCTGTGAATCATAGCAGTTTTCTTCGCAGGACGTGCCTGAGAGAACCTGAAAGTTCATTTTTCACAGCAAGGTGAAGTCAGCCTCAGACTTCACCTCGCATTTGCGTTTTAGTTGAGTCCAAGAAAGATTTTACAGACTCTGAACATCATTATTAGCTAATGTCACTCTCTCTCTCTCTCTTCTCATTTTAAGTTTTAATATGTAGTTTTCAACCATTATGTTAAAAAGTAGGTTTTTAAGGGAGCAGCTGGAAATCTCTTTGCACATAGTAAGAGGAAGCCACTTAAAACTTTGTACCTGGTTGCAAAGCCAAAGCAAAAGGGGTGGGGGGGATTTTACATTGAGCTCATTCTGTACGCTGGAGAGGGGAACATACAAAGTACAACCTCTCCTGATGATATGAAATAACTTTCTCATGACCACTCTCTCTCTTTCCCTCACTCATTTTCCTTTCCACTCCCCGTTTCCCTCTCATCTTTGCCAAATGTCCCTCAAAGCAGAGTTTATAAAATATGAATTGTCTTTGGGAGTTTTTAAAATAATTGAGTGAGCTATATGATGACACAAGAGCACACAGAGGACAAGGTACTCAATTGCAAATGGAAAGATGGAGGCGTGAGAGGGTGTGGAATAATCAGGAGAACATGAAAGACAGAAAGTGATGTAAAGTTATATGCAGTCGGACGACGAGGGAATGGGAAGTTTGGTGAGGAGGAAATATAAAGAATGAGTGTTTGAAAAGGAATCGTCAAACAATAAATTCATATAAAACTGTTTATTAACAAGTTGAAAAAGGATTTAGACACAGCTTTTAGTAAAGGAATGTTTGACATTTTTTCATATGATACATAAAGAGCAAGTTCAGCTCTGATGTCATACAAGCAACTACTGTGCCAACATACATTCATGTAAACTGAAGCCTTTTCTACACACTGCACCGTTTGAGATGTGACCAACATCTGACTGGCTGGGAGGAGGAGGACGAAGAAGGAGAAAACAAGGCAAGTAAATGAAAACCATGCGTGAGGCACAAAACAGGCGTATTGTATGACATGTCTTGAACACATTTCCTCATTCCCTCTCATAAACTCTGGTGCAGACAACATCCCCTGCAGTCATTGTCTGAAAGAAAACCGCAACAAAAGTGCATAGTTTAAAATTTTGATGCCACTTGCTAATAGAGCACACATATTAAAGGGTTCATAAGTTGTAACTAAGGATAAAAAAGGAAAACTTCCATTAGTTTGACATGGGAGTGTTCCTGCATTATTCCAAGATGGCTTTCCCAACTGCTAGCCTTGTAGTTTCATTTAAATCAGAATCACAGAGCTGCTAGCATGACTGTAGATGTATTTTACATTTAACTTATTTATGGCTTAAAAATCTATATAAAACATAAGTAAATTGTTTCTTAGCTTAACCCTTTGTGAAGGGTGTAACTTATTTTCCGTAAAGCTCTCTAGACTACACCACACTGTCTATACAGATGTGTATTGGTGCTGTAGACAAAATGATTACCAGTATCAGTTCTCCATTGTTGGTCAGCTCTCGGGTCCACGCTGTCTTGGGCCCATCACCTTTCTGTAAAGTCTGTTCACAGCTGATCTTGCTGTCTGTTTCCCACTTAGGAAAACTCTACAGGGATTCATAAGAAGAAGAATAGGAATCACTTAAGTGCTTTTGACTCTATAAAGTTTTAGCAAAGCTTGGGTTTCATCCTAGCTGGGGACCAGTGTGCTGATCTCTGAATTTCAGAACCTTTTTATGGCCTGTTGGAAACAATGTCCTTCACTCAGCAGGAACAGATGAAGAACAGATCCATGTACTATAACCAAGATTCTGGAGTTGCACTGAAACGATTTCCATATGTTTCTTCTGTGCTAGTTATGCTGTTCTTGGCTAAAATCTGGAATGCATGCAATGACATTATAAAGGAATGTTATATGGAATACCGTGCAGGGACGTCCATCCACTGTGGTCTCATTGAAGGACTGACCCACAGTGAAGGAGACATGGGTGGTACGGACGCTGGTGGATGTTTTGATGGACAGACTCTCATCCTGCTGGGTGATTTCCACTGCAGGGCTGGAGGCTGCTGTCGCTGCGATCTTCCTCAGGAACACATTCACACCTGTTCACACACAAACAGGACCAAGATCTAACTGGTAACTGTGGTGAAAGCATCACCTGTGTTGTTTATGAATATAAGGAGCATACCAGTGGTTAAAAATGTGTATTGCTTAAAACAACCACACTTTATCCATAGCATATTATAAGTTTTTACTGTGATGTCTTACCTTCTAAGCAGCAGAGTTCATTCAGTACAGCATGAAAATCCATCAAAGTGACTCTTTCAACACCTTTTTTTTTTTGAACAATGCTACATTATTGCTGAGTGGTAATGCAGCTGTGAGCAGGGAATGTTTTGAAATGTTTTCCTTACATGGTGGTCCTTGAAACTGTCATCTGATATTTGAAAGTCAAAAGCCGCAAAGCAGCCTTTATAAGCACAAGTAACAACCAAATTCATGTAATCCTTTTCACAATCTCCGTGTATGCTTATAATTTGTCTTCTCAGTTAGATTTTCACGTAACATAAATGCAATGCTTTTTGGCAACGTGAACATTTTCAAAAGTCTGTGCTGCTGCATTGCCACACCATTATAACATAACTTTGATGAAAATCAAAAAAGTCACCATGCAGAGACTTAAATTTATTTGTGGGCGTTTTACATCTTTGTGGATGCAGAGGCTCTTATCCCTTGGGCTCATGCCTTATAGTCCCATTTTATAATGTACCCATGTATTAAGCAGCAAGACAAAATATAACAGGATTTTCAAAAGAGAAGTCACCTGTAGTGAGCTTACTGCAAAGTACAACCAGGTTGAAAGTGGCTTACATCAACATCTATGTGCTCAGTCAGTAGAGATATGATGTGATGTTTTATAAATGTAAAACAAATGTAAAACTGACTCTTGACCCCTTAGTTTTTTGCCATTGTTCATCTTAACTGGGCTGTCTTCACACACACACACACACACACACACACACACACACACACACACACACACACACACACACACACACACACACACACACACACACACACACACACACACACACACATACACATACACACAGGCCCAGGGCAGTGAAGGAAAGTCAGTCTCAGATCCGGCTGGCTGCTGGGGCCCATGTCAAGGCTTAGTTCCGTTTACACTGGATCTAATTACAACCGCATGAGGAGGACCCTGCTTTAGATGAGTCTAATCTAACATTCCTCCACAGGCTATTTGCCTTCAGATTTTAATGGATGCCACTGGCTGGCCCTCACTTGACCTCTCTCTTTACTGCTCTCTTATAACTGGAGTCCATACAATCTTGTTTAGCTTAAAAATACCAATATTTCCATGAACACAGGTTAGCAGGACAAGAGCAGAATGTTACCACAGAGAGCCACTTCAAACCACATTGGTTCTCCAGCTGACCTCTAAGTCAACTGAATTTCAGGTAGACAATGTCACTGACAACATGATTGACAGATCATTGTGCAGTAGATGCTTCCCTTTCCCTTTTCTTTTTTTTTGCATTTTAACACTAGAGCTGAATGATTGACGATAAACCAGATTACAATATGCTGTTTGACTCTAAACTGGCATCACCGTTTTAAGTGCATGCAAAGCATTTTCATCTAAAGTAGATGAAGGTTGGGGAAAATGCATGCATGTGCAACCCTGTCTTGTGTTGAAAAACTTTAGATAAGCAACTTTATTGGGTGGCTATTTTAAGCAAATTAAATAAATAATCTATCCATGCGTGTAACCTATAAAATGTCTCAAATGCGTGACTCACCCAGTTCTTTCAAAAGTCCCTCGAAATTTTCGGAACTTTTCATTTTCCATTTTCCTGAGAAATCTGGGATTTTCTTTTCCATTTCCATTTTTTTGCAAGTATAAATAGATCGTAGTAAGCCGGTTCTGACTCCAGACTCCCCGGTCTGTCTGTCCCCCTCCGTGGTTTGTAAAGCCGTCTCCGCAGCCTGCATCTGCGCTTCCATTGATTGGCTGACAGCTCGCCTGCATCTGATGCGGGTCCAGCCAATACAGAGGCCGGTGGCAGGGAGGGACTTTCCCCCTGATTCGGACTGTACCCTCCACCTCTGTCAGTATGGTGAAAGATTTGGATACGAGCTGAAAAATGCAATTCCAGTAAGTCGATGGGCAGCCGACTCGAATTCAAGTGTTATTTGTAATTTCCTCAAATTACGTTATCCCCAATTAGCCTATTTGACAAGAAGTCCAGACAAAAAGTGGTAGCCTACGTAGCCTGAATACAATGCATTGAGAAAATTGAGAAAACTTTGCATTCTAAAAAAAAATATATACCCACAACCTGAATACATGTGTTAAGTTTTTTTAAGATCTGGAATGTGAAATCAGATATAAGGGTAAATGTATTGTGTTCAGCTTCAGAGTTGGGGGTGGTAAAGCGGGTAATGAAAGAGAAAAAGATAAGACTCACAGCTGGAGGCATCCATCCAGGAAGGTGCCATATGCATTTTGACTCTAAAAAGTACAATTAAGATAAAAGAGAGGACACACATCAGTCCAATTCATTATAACCAAAGAGCATATATGGCTATCAGGTTTATTTACCCAACAATACATATCATCCTGTCCTCATCTGAACTGGACGAGGACATCCATGGTAGTTTTGTAAAACAAAGAGAGACTTAAGACAACATATGTCAACTTATACAAAAATATATTCAGCTAATGCTTAAATCCTTTAATTCTGGCACACCTGAGTCATTTATATCCAGGTAGTTTTGTTTATATATAGGCTAATATTGCAGCACGAATGCATGCAAATTTAGGATAGTACAACATTACGTTTTTGATGTGTTACTGTAAAAAGTTAAGCTGAATAGGGTTGAACTTGGATTACTGACATTGTTAATTAATTGGCTGACTCAAAAATAACCCTCTCTCTGTTTCTCTCACATTTAAATGAAAGTCCAAATTGACCTAACTGGTATTTCCTGTTAGACCATGATGGTGACAAAGCAAAGTGCACATTCAGGTCATATGATATATGATTAAAATGTGGAAAATTAATAATAAAAAAGAAACAAGGAAATTGAAGAATATGTGTAAAATTAGGTGTCAAATAATAAATTATGTTCTTCCGCCCTACAGCGAGCTAAACAAAGATGTGTTGAAGACCTCAAGCAATTGTGAGAGTTGGAGCAGTATTTGATAAAACCACTCAGGAAGTTACAAAGAAATAGTCTAAGTAAGATAGATAAGAGCTAGAATTAAACATTTGTAACAAGTAGGCCGATAGAATAGCTGTCAAAGTATAACAGGAAGTACAACACAATAATTCATCTAGTAAACATACATCCACAAAAGTAAAAAGAGTTACATAACAGTTAATCAAACAGTAAATTAGTAGTTATAGACCCTGTAATGTTAGCAACACATTAGCTTCAGGCAGCTAGAAAGGCTAGCTAGGTTTTCACTGAACTGATATATCTCCAAATACTAACAAGAGTCTATAGTCGCCTACAACAAGGACACTCAGAGGATAAAGATTGTCAGAACTGGCTTGGTCACATCTGACAAGATGGTGAATGTAACAATGTCAGTTAAGCTTCAACTAAAATACCATCAAACAGGCTAGACCTACTGTCAGAGAGATGTAGGCCTATTTGATAATAGCACCCCATGTGCAATAAAAATTATTGACAAAGCCTCTCAGTGCAAACATAATTTTCTTTAGGTTCTGTTCTTTCTCTCTCAAACATGCGCTTACACACTGCCAAGAATATTTCATCAGGTCTGGATCAAAAGAGTGTGTCTGGAAACATGATGCAGTGCATTCACCCAACAAAAGGAGTCATGATGTTATCAGTCTCAAGCATTCCACCCTGTGGCACCATGCAGCTACTGTACCCTTTAAAGTTACTGTAACATGCCTCATCGGGAATTTTATACAAAGAAATTCAATATATAATGCAAAAGAGACATACCAGCCAGGCCAGCATTCACCGCTGGGTGACCTCAGACTGACAACACACAGAGGACAACAGCAGCTCAGGGATGAGAAGAATTAGAGGAGAATGGCCCTGATGAAAGGATAACACTGGACACTGCTGTCTCTGTTGCTATGACAACGCATGTAGTTTCATTAATCTATGATTCCCCTGAAAGCAATCTCCCTTTATATAATCTATGATTACTGTTGTTGGGCACCCTGTGCTGTAAAGACCTAGATGGTTGTTTGACTTTCTGGTTATTCACTTATTTATTAATGTGTTTAGGAAAAAACATTTTTGAATAATGTACGGTAGCCTACATGTATGTTTTCTCGCACAAAATGTACTTTTCTGCAGGTCTATATTAAATTTGTATTCATTTATTTTTATGTGATTTGCAGACATCATTAAATCCAAACACCACATCTAGGAGTAGTAATGAAAAGTGAACACGTTACCGCAAACACATTTGGATAAATATTTCCATTCACGAGAACAGAGTAAAGCGTCACCTAGCGGTGATTATTGTAGTTTCTTGTATCCGGAACCTCTTGTATTAGTTACGTGTTTCCAGCCGGTTGACGATTAAGCAAGCACTGGTCTCATCATGTCGAGGCACCTTCGCTTCATTGCACGGACAGTGATGGTCCAAGACAGCAACGTAGATGCGGCGTACAAGACTTTAAACAGGTCAAACCAATGTTTTAGACATCTTATGTTACAAAGGTTCCTGTTACCTAGGGGACGACAAGCTAACGTTATTCTTCCGTTCAATGTCACAATGCTGCGGCTGCGCAGTGGTATCACTGTTCAGCCTGAATTTGGCTAGCTAGGAGCTAAACGCTAATTTTGATGCCTAGATGGTTAAGGATTTCGTTAGCTAGATACATACAGAGGTAGACCAAATAACATTAAAATGGTTTAAAGTCTGAAGAAACATAATCACTATTGATTTTTTTAAGTGCAAGAACCTAATTGCGTGTTTGGTTTCCTTTAAATGTTGATATTAATAATAAAACAATGGATTATATGAAGACCTTAGCTAAGTTATAAATGGTTTCGGCGGCACTACTGTTACTTTCTATTTTCTACTGTAACTGGTTAGACAATGTCACCTGTGTTGCTATTTTCGTTTACCTGTTGAAAAGAGTGTCTCGAATGCAACCCCAAGTGTTGACACGTTTTCTCTACATCGTCCAGGCTCCTGACTCAGGATGGGGTCATTGAAACAGTGAAGCGCAAACGCTACTTTGAGAAGCCCTGCCGAGAGCGACAGCGGAAGAACTTTGAGAACTGCAGGCGGATCTACCACACGGAAATGGCCCGAAAAATTGCCTTCATCTCCAAGACAAACAAAGAAGATCCCTGGCTCGGCTGCTGATAAAATGTCTGATGAAACGGGACGTAATCAAGACCAACACACTGTCACTGTCACATCTCAATGGACTTTGGGAATGAAGTTGCTTTCATTGTTTAATAGTAAAATGAAGTAGATTGTGTCCATTTTCTCTACTAAATTTGGCATGGCTGGGGAGTGCTTGTACTCACTTTTAGATGTAATGAGCAGGCTATTATAGTATAACTATTGTTTGATGACATTTTGTGTTTTGAATCTAACCACACAATCTTGCTAATGAAAAAACTAATAAATGTGTGACATGTGGGGTGGCCTCTACCTCGCCCAGTGAGAGCGTTCGCCCCATGTTGGCTAAGTCCTGCAGCGACGCAGGGTTTGAATCCCACCTGCTGCCCTTTTGCTGCGTGTCATCCCCCATCTCTCTCCCCCTTTCCAGTCTACCCCACCATCCTTATAATAAAAGGGGAAAAGCCCTAAAAAATGTGTGAAATGTTCTGAAAATGTTAAATTGTTGAACTTCTATTTAAACCACAAAATTGGTATCTAAATGTGCTGTATTTATATAGCGCTTTTCTAGTCTTAACAACTACTCAAAGCGCTTTTACATCATAGAGGATACATTCACCAATCACGCACTGTGGCCGAGGCTGCCGTACAAGGTGCCACCTGCTCATCAGATATACATTCACACACATTCACACTCCAATGTACCGCACTGGAGGCAACTCGGGGTTCAGTGGCTTGCCCAAGGACACTTCGACATGGGACTGCAGGGCCAAGGGATCGAACCACCAACCTTCCGATTGGCAGGCAACCGCTCTACCACTGAGTCACAGCCGCCCCTATCTACTACTAGAATACACCACAAAGTGAGTTTTGCCCACATAAAAGCTCTGGAAGTAGTTGGATGTGACCTCATTTACTGTAGGAAACTCAAACAATGCAGGGGGTGTTTTTGTGGGAATGGTTTCTTCTCCGCTCAGCAGCATCCCACTGTTACTTAATACTAGGTCACTACTGCACAGTGTGACGATGTCCACTAATGATGCCGGCCAACTTCCCCAAACTCCCATAAGCAAGACACATCCGTCACATACATCCGCCAGGCTCTGAGCTTTCACCACAGGGACGTTTAATGTTTGCTCTTGCTCCACTTATATAAGGAAAGTTAAACAGTTGCACCAGGCACACTTGTCTTTAGAAGGTACCATGTCGTGTTGATTTCCTGTACTGTGGCTTCCGTCAAAGGCATTTTAAGCCGTTGTCAGTCAGTGTGCAATGTGCAAATGTTTTTGTTTTGTTAAATGTGCAAATGTTTTTGTTGGCCCCTACCCAACATGCACAACCAAAACACACTGCCACTTGCAAATGACCACAGGTTGGAAAAAAATTGCAAACATGTCACTTCTTTAAATAGCCATTTATTAAGACACAAGCAGTGGTGGAGTCTAATGTATTGTAGTGGGTTATGGTTATACTGTACATATATATCAACATACATATACTTTCCATTACATTTTTTATGGGGGTTTGAGATTCAATGACCTTATTTCCTGTATTGGGATACACTTTTATGCACCAATTTACAATGGGGAAACCTTTATTTAGCTTATGTGAAGAAGAAAAACACAGATGACAATTCAAAATATATTAAAAATCTCATGGGAAGTATGTTGGAGTGTGTCATTGTGCATTTTAAGTGGGTATATGGAAATCTTGGAGCTTTCTTAGTGGGTATACTGCATTCACCTGCGTATCAAGTAGACTACACTATAAGTGTATATAAGGCTATAAGTGATCTCAACAACCTGGACCATGAACAGCAGTTCTCTGTCCTCCCTATACGTAACCAACAGATTTAACTCATGCAAAAATATAACATATTTTCAGCTGATCATGTTTACTTGCAATACTGTAACTTCTAGTTTATATGATACTAATAGTTAAAAACCTTGACAGAAGCATTCCTTACTTGTTCTCTGAATGTGTGAAGAGACAATTTAGCTAAATGAATACATAACTACAATTTCAAAAAAGAAGAAAAAAGGTATATAAGTGCCGTAAGCTGCAATACTTTATAATAATTAGCTTAGAATCCATTTAATGAAGCAATATCTTCAACCAAACTTGCTAGTACTGTTTTACCCCATTGCAAAAGCTGTCTGACAGCAGAAGACATGTCCATGGCAGAACCAGCCTTCAGCTGTTTCACTGTTTACATAGAGAGCTGTTGGTATTTGCCACTACTGTAATCTACTGTATATCACCTGGTAGTAGTGACCAATACTGTTTGCATGGTGACTATCAATTTTGCAAACAGAAAATCTGAAACTAAATGTCTGTATGCATTCAAGTGATTCACACTTTAGCATAATGCAATCTTATTATGTAACTATGTAAGACTGCATCGCAGGCTTTCTGTCTCTGGCTCTAATAGGCCTATGATGCCACATCCCATAATCGTGTCTGTCTTATCTGCAGTCACCTCAAGATAAACAATTAACAAAAAGTCACATTTGGTTCAATGAGCTGAAGGTACACTATTCCTTAAAAGTGCAACCATGAATTAATTTTAAAAACTATTGTATGCCTTGTTTTTCTGTTGATCCCATCACATTTAAGCCCAACAGGTGCATTTTATCAAAATTATGACTCTGTGGGAATTTATAGTAGTTAGTGGGGCATCTTAAGTATTGTTAAATATTACAAGTTTTAAATTCATACCGAATTTAATCTTTTATACACAGCATATATATCTGCATGCTCACATATCTAGCCTGTCTCTTAGAGAAATGGAGGACAACTTTACATAAAATTAAACAAACATACTAACAAAAAACATAACCACAATGAAAAAGAACTGGGTTCTGAGAAACAAATACCACCAGCCTGACATGTGACCTCATTTGAATACCAAAATGTTAGGCACATGCCAGTTGCCGCGTGCTGTTCCTCTCATTCAGCAGCCACACCACCCACACGTGCTGCCGTTAGAGGTGTGGTACGATCTACGCATTTACCGGCCAACCGGCGCTCTGAATGCTTCTGATTGGCCAAGCATCTGAGCCAATGAGGAAGATCGAACTTTTACTCAGCCAATGGCGGCCCTGTACCTACCCAGCACGTGTAGCGTCAGTTGTGCTTCGTGTGTACATTTCACACAGATTCGAAATCTGACCAATATAAACGAAACACGGGCAGGAGAGATAGAAGAAACCAACCGGGTGGGACTGAACGGAAACGGGATAACAGGCGCAACTGCTGTGTGGACACATATGCTCCCAAAAATAGTCGTTAGCGTTAGCGTTTTTGAGGCTAGTTCAAGATTTGAAATTGTTCAACTTGTTCAAGTAGCGTACCTTCTCTTGCTGTTCTGTTTATACGTTTTTTTGTGAATCCAACCCTGCTCTGGCTAGAAGGTAAGAATTTCCCCTCCGACCTTTTCTGTTTTTTTTAGAGAAAGTTTTCTGTTTTCTCAGTCTCGACTTATAAATTGCCTTACGTTAAATAGGATAAGACACTTTGGGTCATATACAGTCTGGCTAATATTAATTTCCTGACTGATCAGGCTCAAACCTCTGTTTGTATGCGTGCTTGCTGTTTTTCGCAAATATATATAGTACATCTACGTAAATTGGTTCGCAAGTTAGAATTATCTTCCCTTTTTTGCATTTGTAGAAAAGTAACGTTTGCCATGGTTGTAGGAATTTGTCACATCACCAGCGGTGACGAACATGCTATAAAACTATGTCAAAAATGTTTTATGTCAAACCACATAACTAGCAGGTGAAATGTTTGCTACTGCTGTTGAGATTAATCACCGTAAATACCGGACGTAAACATTAGTTTATATTGGAACACAAAGCGCGAACGCGACGCACACACACGCACACACACGCACACACACACACACACACACACACACAC
>NC_045746.1:14790538-14824576 GCF_008692095.1 Etheostoma spectabile
CACACACACACACACACACACACACACACACACACACACACACACTCACGACTTGATTTGCATAGTTGTCCTCATCTCAACTCACTCACTCACTCACAAGTTGATTTGCACACCGTAGTTGTCCTCAGCTCAGTTATAATATTCTTGTTGAGACTTGGTGTAGACATTACTCACAGCTTCTGGCGACAAGTACCATTTCTAATTTGTACTGCATGAAAAAGGATTGTGTTTAGGTTGTTTTTCTGGATATCGAGCTGCAATATGAATAACCACGTTCATATACACCCATTACTCTGTAATAGGGGTTGATGTAATGTCAGTATTGTGATTCTACATGAGAAGATTTTTGCAGTGATATAGCTTGTGTTTTCCTGGTCTTCAAAGCCTCCACTACACAATTTTTAAACGTGCACACTTTTAAGTAATGAGTACTATGATGATGACGATTCTGTGTCAATTTCTTCTACAAAGCAATAATACTAAAAATATAGGGACCTTTATATTTTGCCAGTATCACATTGCACTAAATCTTTTTTTTTGAGTACTTTATTTTCATTTTCAAGTTTACAAGAACAAGAGCAAACACAAACAAACAACCCCCACCCTCCCTCCCAAAAGGATGCTCCAACATTTCACAATAGGTATACAATGTTTTGAGGTCAGTCATAATCTAGATAGGGCTGCCAAATTTTAATAAAGGTGTTGTATTGCTTACTAAGGTTATCTGTTATTTTTTCTAAAGCCACACAGTTATTCATTTCTAAATACCATTTAGTTATGGACAGAGGGGAATCAGACTTCCATGTGACAGCAATACACATTGCACTAAATGTTTAACAGAATAGTCACCACACAGATGGAAATATCTTATAAATGCTTTGATTGTTGCAGTTGGACATCTACAGATTTCCTTTAGTATGTTGTATACTGATAATGTAATACTTGGAACCTAACTATTTGATTTTGCCCAGTGCCAAAAGATGTATTTATTGAGGTTCTCTTTGGACATTATTATCTCCCTGTCTCCCCAGATGAATTCATTGGGCAGTTCTTCCAAATGGCCATCTTCTGACTCGCTGACCTCCACCTCAAGCTTTCTCCTCAGTGAGAGTGAGCAGACTGAGGATGAAGCAGACGTCTTCTCTGAGGGAGAAGGGGACAGTGGAATAAGAAAGTCCCTCTCAGGCGATGAAGGAATCACACTCTCTGGAGGTTACCTTAAATTTCCACCACATTCAGATCAGCTGCACTCAATGTCTAAGAGCGACCAGCCTGAACACTGCCCTGATGAAGCTAAGCGTCTCAACCCAGCCTCTTTTTCTGGAGCTGCCACATTAGGCTCATCTTCAGCAACACCAGGAGACCTGGCCTTTGCTCAGAAAGTGAGCAACTTTAAACTGATTCTTAGGTCTTTGTTTCATTTTTTTTTGTCAACCAAATGGCAAAGCAGCCGTAGTAGTAAAACTAAATCTTTGTCCTTATTGTCTCAGTGTGCAGATTTGCGGAGGTTTATCGGCCCTTTGCTTGAGCTTCTCCATGGACTAAATACTGGACGGTATAACAGAGGTATGTAGTTGAGCAATATCAAACATGATTGATGGTCTAGATGATGCAGTGTATATATGACACATGCCTTTGGTGTGGGAGATCTGGGTTCAATTCCCACTGCGATACATCAACCAATGTGTCCCTGAGCAAGGCATTTAACCCATAGTTGCTCCAGAGGCGTGCAACCTCTGATATATAGCAAATTGTAAGTCACTTTGGATAAAAGCGTCAGCTAAATGACATGTAATGTAATCTTATGTTTAAGTGCATCCTGTAATTAAAGTGCATTTGTTCCTTGACATTTGGATTGTATATTTTGATTGTGGCAGGTCTATCCAGTTTCCAGCAGAGTGTTGCAATAGACAGATTACAGAGGATTCTTGGAATTCTACAGAAGCCTGAAATGGGGTAAGACCAACAAAAGTAGTAATTATAATTTTTTATTATTATGACAGTCGTGAAAATGGGGATTTTGTCATTGTCATCTATACCCAACTGTCAACATTGTCATTAATGCTGGTTTCTTAACATTTGTATTTCTACAGTGAGAAATACCTCCAAAACCTGCTGCAGATAGAGATGATGCTCAAAATATGGTTTCCTCGGGTGGCATTTCAGCCCATGGATATACAGAGCAAGACCTTCACTCCCAGAGTTCGACCACACTGGCGCCAAAACCAGCTCCACATGCCAGTTAAGGTGCGCTTCATATTGGATGTTACCTATGTTACCATATGACAGTGCCTTTACTGGTGTACATTAATTAAACAATATGCCTCATGGAACTGAGATGTTACAATTACAATACTAAACTTGATCTTTATAATAAAACAGGCATTTGTTTTAACAAACCAAGTATCCACGTGAAGTATATTATAATATACAGCCAGGCAGAAGAAGGTACAACAAGATAAAAAGAGAGAACGCAAAAACAATATTACTGTAAAAGATCTGAAGGTACTATTTTAAGCATGATTATAAGAGGCTTAAAGATATTCAGCAGGGGAGTCTGAAGCTTACACTCTCCAGGCTTGTGTCTTTGATAGCTGTCAAGATTCTATTTAAAAGATTGGTCCATTACATCTTGGCTTTTATTTAGAACCTCAAAGAACAAAGCTCAACTCATGTTCTAATAAACTGCAGTTTTCCTTTAAGACCTTGGTTTGTCATGGTTCTTATTTTTGGTTTTCCTTTTCCGTTCCAGAAGAGAAAACTGAGCTTGTCAGAGAACAACAACTCCAGTGAAGTCCTGACCAAGAAAAAGCACTTTCAACATGAAAAACATTGGAGCTGCCAGGCTGCGACTCCACTTGACACTGTTTCGACACGTCTACCTGGATCATCTAAAAAACCGAGAGCTCCAGAGGATGAAACAGTTGAGGGCAGCCGTACAACTGAACATGAGTTTACATACAGCACTGGCACTTTAAGCAGGCCGTTATATTTATGTAGCAAGAGAGAAAATAAGACTCGGAAGCAGTCTGCGATTTCTCTGCCCTCGTCTTGTGAAATCCCAGCTACACAGGACAGCTCAGTGTCCTCAAGTGACATCATAACAACTACAACTGACTCACCTTAGCTGGCCTTAGCTCACCTTGCTA
This sequence comes from Etheostoma spectabile, assembly GCF_008692095.1. Classification (NCBI taxonomy): domain Eukaryota; kingdom Metazoa; phylum Chordata; class Actinopteri; order Perciformes; family Percidae; genus Etheostoma; species Etheostoma spectabile. Next base: position 14,793,688 of record NC_045746.1, read on the forward strand.
CCACGTGGAGGTGCCTTTGCATGCCAGTCTGAGTAAAGGCAAAGGGCGGACCTGATTACACAAGTATAACGTTAGGCGCAGAGCTAGTCTGCGATGGCTGCAAGGCATGTAAAACCAGAAGAGGAGGAGGAGGAGGAGCAGCAGAATGCACAGGCACTCATTAACCCCTAACTATCCAGTATGGTTTTTGATTACACCAAAATTATTTCAGTTATATACAGGACCTTGTCTGTAAAAGTATCACCTTTTTTGTATACTTTACCTTTTGCTAAGTTAAAAAGACGTGGAAATACTTTATGTGTAATGCGTTCAAGCAATCTGTGCTCTGTTTTGTATTTTTTCATATGACGACGCAGCCCAAACAGTAACAATATGCAGTTTCATAACACTGGTGAAAAATAGAAATAACCAATATCAATTGTATGTAAGTGAGAAAACACAGATGATCATTGCTGGTATAGTTTAAAGCTGAAACCAGTAGTCAGTTGTCCATGATAATAAAAAAAAATTCTTTTCATCTTCTTATGTGAGGATATGACAGGAATTTGTAATGTGTTTTAACTATTTTATTACATTTTATAGACCAACTAATAAAAATGAATAGAAGAAATAATTGGCAGGTTAATTTGTAATAAGAGAAATTGTTAGTTGCAGCGCTATACAGTTACAAAAAATATGAACACCAATGATTAAATTGACATTTAGGAAGGTTGAAATTATTATTATTTTGCCTACTGAGTGATTGTAAAATATGGTAGAGCAAAAGAATGTAGCCGCTGCCAAAATGTGCCAAACAAAACAGTTTTACATAATCATATCATTTTCACCTTACTTCACAGTCACTACTTCTTTATTTATTAGCACTTAACACACACACACACACACACACAAGAATACATATAGTTAAACTCATAGATACAGAGCTAAATACTGCCCAGGAAATACCACAGCCTTATTAATAAATGTTAAGATAATAAGGAAATATGAAATTCTTGGCTGGATGTTAATATGTCATCTATGTCAGAAGTTAGCCAGTGAAAGAACTTGTTTGGTTTAGAAAGAGTTGAAAAAAGGAACATTTTATTACACAAATGAGTGACTATTTTTTATATTATAGAACAGGCATGACATATGTGTATTTTATCCTGTGATACACATTTGTTAACATCAAATACTTATTCATTAAAGATCTGTTTAAGAGGATGAGTACTTAAAAAAATGTTGAATCCATCGATGGATACTTGAATCAGACACTATTCAGACTAAATTTAGCCTATTGTTAGGCTTATTGTTCACATAAAATACTTTATTGTTCACTCAAAGAGCTTTACTATTATGTATTAAAGAATATCATGGAACTGTGATAAAAAAAAAAAAAATCTTTTTTTCATAGCATTTTGGCCATTTGCACCACCATATTTCAAATGTAGATATTCATGTTAAATGAGGTTTCATCTTTGGTGGTTTTGTCACCAGTTAGCCTTACTTCTATGACATAAAGGTAACCATAAATCAATGCAAACCAAATGTGCTGCTGTGGAGATGTAGATCTAATTAGTCATTTTTATTATCCCTCAGTTATGTTATTTAAAATAGAAACTGTAATCATGTGGAGGAGAATTTCTTTGTTTATTATAATTAAATTGTGATTATTGGCGACTGGTTGATAAATGCACATATTTTTTTATATATTAAATGAATGATGTGTTTCATTAAAATGCTGTATGTTTGTTGATTTCTGGAATGAAAAACACTAATAGTCCAAGCTTTACTGAGATCATTACATTTGTCCTGCTTCAACATATAACGTTTGTTATGTGTTAGCTGCATACCACTTAGAAATTAAATGAATTCAGGCCCACTGAGCAGCAGCCAGAGCTCTTATTTGCCAGCTGGTATGTGTTGGCAGGAGTTTTTTTAATTTAGAATAATTCTTTTTCTGAATACAATAGTCGTCTCTAATATATTGGTTAGTTGATTTATTATGATTAACAATTAAAAGTAGGATGTTTTGGTGGAACACCACCACCATGAGACAGATAAGTACAGTTAAAAAAAACTTTGCAACACTTCATGTCAGAGGGAAATATTGCAAGCCTACTCTTTATTCCACTACATTTATTTGACGGCTATAGTTCATTTAATAGGGTTAGGGTAGACTCGCTTTGCCAGACCCTCCTCCAAAGCGTGAGGGTTTGGGTAAGAACGTCATGTTAAGCCAGTCAGACGCAGCGTAGGGCTTCGCCATCCTAGTATTTTCTTTCCTGTGCTTGCGGGTAGATCCTGAATCGGATCTGCTAGAATGGTCTTTATAATGTCTATGGTTATGTTTGTAGATGAAGAGTGGGGATTGGTTAGGGTTAGGGGGAGAATACCAGGGTAAGCCAATCAGAGGCAGAATAAGGCGGGCCACGAGGCACGTCTAGTGGATCCAAACTAGCATCCCCAATGCTGGTGGCAGGCATGGACAGTTAAAGTAGGTGGTTCATGTATTAGCTTCCGTGGCAATAGGTGGCGCCATACTCATGTCTTGTTTGCGGAAGTGTCCTTCATCAATCACTCCACCAGCAACGAGTAAACAGACCTGCAGGATGTCGCAAGGCGCTAAGTTTAAGCCTTAAATATTATGTAAACTACTCGCTGTGACACAGAAGCTCACGGTGGATCATTCCTAGACGTAGAAAGTGATTGGAAACATCATACCGAACATTAAAGCTTTTGTAACATTTCAATGGCAGCTGAGAGGCTTCTGAATGCGATCTTGGACGTGCTACGTTCAGCTAGCATGCTAAGCTAAGTGCTAGCCACGGCTATCTTCAGCTGGTTTTTGGAGCTCCACCGGACATGGCAGCAGGAGTAGGAGCCGCTTCTGGCGGCTCTCTAGAGTCTACTTTAGAGAAGAAGTTTCGAAGTGTTTCCAACACGATGGATTCAATTCAAGCACTGTCAACGTGGTGCATCGACAACAAGAAGTACCACAGCCTGATAGTGCGACACTGGATGAAGTGTTTGAGGAAATGTGAGTAGCTTTACCTGTTTAACTGACAGTTGTGCTTAGTCTGTAACGTTAGAGGTGATCTCCGTCAGTGTCAAAGTAACTATGAGATCATATTTGTTGATGTTTTTTACTTACTATCCGACCGATTTCTTCTAGTTTGAGGCAAATCCTGTGTTTAAACTATGCAGTTAAAACACGTGCGCTCGCACATTGAGTGGTGCTGCAAAAGTGACAGTGGTGTAATAGCAGCAGTCTTAATATAATATATTGCAGGGGTCAATGAAACATATTCGCATATAGTACATTATGAAATGAGACATAGCATAAGGTGCAGTAATATTATAGAATTTAGCAGGCCTATAGTACAACAATATAACTGTATATAGTAGAGTATAAATAGGGCAGCAACATAACATAGCTTATATAGAATATCATTGTATGACGTATAACATAATAGGGATATAATATGATAGTAATATAATATGGTATCATATGTAATAGCACAATACAGTATATAACATGAGTATGACGAGGTATATATGCCAGTCCAGCACAGAGAGACGGTGTAGAGGAAGAGGTGAGTGTTTCGAGTGGAGAAGAAGTGTGTGTGTGTGTGTGTGTGTGTGTGTGTGTGTGTGTGTGTGTGTGTGTGTGTGTGTTATAGTCAGTGGTTAGTGCTACTGTTGTACAGCCTAATAGCAGCATGTATTCACACCTGGGTGGGATGATTTGGTGGCTGACAATGCTGTCAGTTGCTTTCATGTGTGCTTGAAAACATGATTTCTATTGAAACTAGCGCTGCCTCATTTGTTAATATAAGTGTACCTTAGTAAACGTTACTATATTCCCTGTTAATACAAAGGGGCGTTGAATTTTGCCATTGTCAAATGCTTTTCAAAACTAGAGTCCCCGAAAAAGCATCCCGGGGGTCCCACCTCCAGAGGCCCCAAAAGTCCCATGTTCCCTGGTGTCAGGTTATTTGCGGTTATAAAACCTGGCATTTTTCTATTACAGATCCATACGAATAATGGTATATCTGGGATGGGAAGTAGAACATTGCTTTTTAATATTTTCAGACTTTATAGAAAGTAGTTTGCCATATCACGGTATTCTCAGTGACACAAGTTGTAGTTTCCAAGGAAGGTTAAATTCAAGGGCAACTGGACTTCTTAAATACTTTTTATCGCTCATCCGATAAAAATGGTGTCGTCTTTTGAGATGCTGTGTTCTTGTTGGCCTTGGTTACATAGCTGTTTATTCAATTAGGTATATTTCTTTACTCAACAAAAATGTATTGCCTGAGCCTTTGCTACAAGATCTGACAATATGTGACTTGTAAACCTGAGTTTTTCTGTATATGTTATAAAAAGTCTGTCACCGATGGTATTTAAGTAATTATGGTCAAAGAATTCTCTGAAATCTTTTTTCAGAACACAAGTGGACAAAGTCAAAACGGACGTGCTTAAAGGTCTTTAAAACGTATCATGTAAAATATAGTAAATTATTTAAACAGGAGGACCTACTGCTTTGAGCTGGAAATGCTGAACATTAATTGTTTCATTCTGCCCAAAATATGAGACAATACAGATTTTTGTGTTTTATATCACTGCACATTAAATATCTTTGGTTGGTCAGACAAAACACGTTTAAGAACTCACCTTTGTCCGTGGGGAATTGTGATTGCCATTTCTCACAATTTGTATATTTTTTTAGGGTTGCACGATATTGACAAAATGTGACATTGCGATATCAGCTATGAATTTTGCGATATCAATATTAATTTCAATATTTTTTAAACATATGTAAAATTACAAAAGTTACGGGAAAACGCAAATCAAAATAGATTCCTAACAAATTAAACAAGTTTTCATACAACACAAGGTCAACTGACAATAAATAACAACCATGTCTACAGAACAGGACACGTTTCACTGGTTGGACAGTAGAAAATAGATAAATAAAGAGAACAGGACACAACTTTTCTTTTTCTTCTCTGATTCGTTCTGTTTTGTTGTCTCTATTGTTTTCTTCAGTTACACTCTCACTCTGTTGAAATATGCACACATGTGGTACACTCCATAGGGCTTGTCAGGTGGCATGGTAACTGGCCAATGAAACGTGATCATTATAGCGTTTCAAGTGGGCTCTAAATCAAACACTAAGCCAGACGCTCCACAAAACATACTTATTGCGACACATTCGATATATTGCGATAACAATATTGAGTCGATATATCTTGCACCCCTAATATTTTTACACTAAACAATTGAATTGAAAAACAGTTGACTGATGAATCAATAATAATGATACCTTTTTAGAGAATAAAATATAGGGCCTAACCACAAGAATGGTTTTTATAAAGTTCAATAATCTTTTGGAGATGTCCTTCAGCTTATCATGGATCACGAGGAAAAGAACACTCATGGTTCCAGTGGTTATCTGTTTTGCAAATGAATCTGTAGCTGTTTTCATTAGCAGTCAAAATACACTTAATGGACAATTACATTCAGGTTTATTGCAGATGACAGTATTCCAACCTGAAGAGCTCCTTGTTTTTGAGCAATGTAGACATGTCTGGTTTTCTGTCTTAGAAACAGCTGTTGGTTTAAAAAAAAAAAAAAAAGAAAGAAATTGGTGATTGACCCACTGGCATTTATTGTGATTAATGCAGTTAACTATCTTATATATGTTGACTGAATTCTGTGTTTTTTAATGTGTTGCTGATTTGATGTTCCAAAACTATTTCTGTTTTTCACATCCTCCATGGCTGGAGAAGGAGATAAGGTACTTTTATAACGGACTTCAATGCCAAGGTTGGCTGGTTTTACTACAATATTTTTGTAAAAAAAATAGAGGCGGCCTTACTTTCTGTTTTTCTCTCAGCTTGCTGTTATTGTTTAAAGAAGTATGTTGTTGTAAATTGGGTTTCAGTTAGCTCAAATGTAGTTTGACTGTAAACAGTCTAGAATTTAGTCTTTGCATTTGTTCTGCTGGAGAGCTCACACATGGACACTACCGGTCAAAGGTTTGGGGTCACTTAGAAATTTCCATTGCAGACAGAATACCAGCTGAGATCAGTTGCATTGTTTTTTTTAACCAGGGCAGCAGTTGTCAGATTACATTATGTGCTTACATAATTGCAAAAGGGTTCTCCAATGTTTTTCTAGTTAGTTTTTAAAAAAAGATATCAGATTAGTAAACAGAATGTGCCTTTGGAACACTGGATGAATGGTTGCTGATAATGGACAATGTAGATATTGTATTAAAGATCAGCCACCCACTCAGATCAAATGGTATTCTGTCTATAATGGAGTGGTATTGGAAATGTGTAAGTGACCGATAGTGTAAGCTAGCAAATAGCAATGTAAAACATAAATGTAACTGTCAGGTTACCTATTTAATAACTTGGAAGTGTTGGTGTTTCGGTGAACATTTGAATACAAATGTCTGACAGTGTGAGTATGAGTACCTATAGATTTTATGGTTACAACAGCTTTTTGTTTATCCGGTTTGGCAGTCAGTAAGTTGTAATTGCTGAACTTTGCACGTTGAGGAAGAAACCTGTCTTTTTTTTCCCCACATGATCACTTTGAGGATTTAAGCAAGTCAATTTAGTTTGCAGCCAAATGTATTGGCTGTGAGTTGAAACCAGATGTTGATGTGTCCCCCTTTAGTCAGTACATGTTTAAAAAAAATCTTTGCACTGCAATAAAAATATGTTTTAATTAAAACATAATCTTTTTTTTATAGATCTTTTTTTTCAAATGTCTACATTGCAGTGCACAAATTGCCTAAATTAGATTAATTAATTGAGTTATTTATGAATTATGTTCAGTTTCTAAAATGGTCAAGTAACCTAAGTTGGCACAGAATGCTTGGTCTGAGTTTTGCTTATGCCTTGTTTGATGATATAACTGCATTATGCAGTTGAGGAGTTTAAATATTTCAGTGAATTAAAGAAAAGGTTTTGTGAGAAAAGGTGTAGTCAGTAAATAAAGTAAAAATAAAAGTATGTATTTGGTGTCCTGTGTTAAAGTAGTTGGGTGTGGTTTGCTGTCTTACTGGGGAGACCTAATGGTGAACTAACTTAATTGTGAAGGAATTTAATTACCTTTTTGCTCAAATGTGTAAATTATCTCACGTTATCGCTCCGTAGCAGACGTTTTTGTAAACATAGGCTAACAATTGTGTCATAACCAAGCAACTTGCTGTTGCATAGTCGACAAATAACCGTATTGTCAAGAGAAGAACGCAGACAGTTTTGACTTACATTAGCTGTTTAGGTTTAATTACTAATGTCAACTTGCATTTTAGTTAGCAATAATTAGCCTGTGCCTATGTCATCTCCTAACATATACCTACTCTCTGCAAGATTGGGAATAATTGAGATTTCCATTGGCACTGCTACCAGAAGACTTACAACTTTCAGACAGGTTGCTCACGTCACATCTACGTCATCAAGCTTAGTTGGAGGCTGCACAGTAACGCTCAGCTATCACCGGAAAGTGCTTTTAATGGTCGTCACCAAGGGGGTGCGCCTCTCCACTCTAAGCAAAGGTCCCTATGGCGCCATTTTGATGCTACCAAGCCATCACCCGCTGTTAGCATTCTATTGACTGTCATTCATTTTGGTGCCACTTTGACAGAGAAAAGCTTTACATGTGAAGCGTTTAAAGACTCTATTTGTCCGTGGTTTATTTTTAAATAAACACAACAATGCATGCTGGAAAAAGTGCTTCTAAAATAATAGATAGTTAAAGAAATGGACCAACACATTCCGTTACTGTGCAGCCTCCAACTAAGCTTGAAGTTGTAGATGTGACATTAGCAACCTGTCTGAAAGTCTTCTGGTAGCTGTGCCAAGAGAAATCTCAATCATTCCCAATCTTGCTAAGACGGAGAGTATAGGTACGTATATGTAAGGAGATAATAGAGGCACAGGCTAATTATTGCTAACTAAAATGCTAGTTAACATTAGTAATTAAACCTAAACAGCTAATATAAGTCCAAACTGTCTGCGAGCTTAACCTGTACTATACGGTGATTCATCTACTGTGCAACAGTATCTCGCGTGGTTATGACACAATCGTTAGCCTATTTTTACAAAAAACGTAAAGTTATTCGCTGTCAAAGTGGCGCCAAATTGAATGGCAGTCAATGGATTGCTAACGGCGGGTGATGGCTCGGGAGCATCAAAATGGCGCCATAGGGAGCTTTGCTTAGAGAGGAGAGGCGTAGTCCTACCCCCTTGTCCTTCACTGGTCTCCGCCCAGAACAACGGGATCTGTTGATCCATTTCTTTAACTGTCTATAGTATAAATAGTTACGGTGCTCCCATGATGTCACATTTGCATGCGACAGGCCGACTGCGGCGAGTATACCACACGTGGCGGATGTCGCAATATACTTTTTTATATATATATATATTTTTTTTTTTTCACGAGTGCTGCGGGAAACCCTGGTGTTTTTTGCAGAACTTGGGTAACATGTTGTCAATGGTTTAAAAAATGTAAATGTCTATCCACTGTCTCTATCAAATAAATGTAAAAGCCCCCAGAAAAAAATCTTTAAAAAAAAATTACTCTCTCTCCCATGTGTGAAAACTTAAAATATAAAATAAATATATAAAATGAATAAATAAATAAATAAAACATGATGGTGTGCGTGTGGGTCGTCTTACATTGTACCAAAGGGACACTTTAGACATGTTATACATCTGTGCAAGAAAATGTGGTTTAAAAGAGAACCGAGGATATCCCAAGCCTCTACAGTGTATGCCTGTGCATTAATCACAATTTTAATAATTCATGAATGGTTGTTCTCATATATGTATCTGTCAGAGTGAATAATTAAATCATATGTCATTTATTAAGTAAAAACACCAAACATTTTAGATTTTCAGTTTAAGAAACACTAAGATGTGTTCTCATTTAATGTCATTACAAAATGAACATGTTTTCTTGTTTGGCTGCTGGTGATTAATGGTCAAAAGCGATGGATGCTTCTAATCTAGACATTAAGTTGGGTAAATAATTAGTTGGTTAACCATAAAAATAGTCAGTGCATTGCAGCACTACTGATGTCTACAAATATTTAAAAACTATAAAGACAAAAGCTTCTTTACAGGTTATTTGGACTTTGGCTCCTCCCTCATCAGCCCATCCAGTCAAACTGACATTGTTGTCTCTCTTTTTCTTCTAACAGCTGATACTTCTCACAGACTGAACCTTTTTTACGTCGCCAACGATGTCATTCAGAACTGTAAAAGAAAAAATGCCATTGTTTACCGCACAGCGTTTGCCGAGATGCTCCCTGACGCCTTCTTGCTGGTCAAGTAAGTAGTTTGTAGAGATGTGGCTATCATGGAGGGCTCAGCTCTATCGAAGTCCGTTAAGATCAGACAGTCCTGACATAATGTATTACTTCTCTCCTTCCTGTCAACCTCAACCTTTTCCTTTTCTTCACTGTCCTTGTTTTTTGTTTCATGTATTGAAAGAAATCCCTCACACATAAAACGAAACCTAAATCCCTGCCCTCCCTTGTTCTTATTCTGTCATTCCTTCTCCTTTCTCCAGCAATGATGGCGACCCTAAGGTAATTAAATCGGTGGAGAGGATACTGTCCATCTGGGAGGACAGGGGTGTGTATTCAGGGGCGCTCATTACTGAGCTTAAGAGTACCTTAGTCAAAGAGGAGTCCCCTCCTGAGACACCCGTGGAGCAAAAAAGTAAGTGTCTTTGCTTTTTATTTTCCACTTTCTGTTGACATTTTTATTAATACCTCATCTCAACACCCATCTTGAGACTTTGCATCCATAAGGGTTTTATTAGTCACAATATGTTGTTGTTCTATTGGCTGCTATGTATTTATTATTCATATGTAACCCTGTTTTTAATCATTTCTGACATTTTGATTTAATATATTTATATTTGTTATCCAAATACTGAGTGTTGCACAGCTTTGTGAAGGTAATTATTATTTTGCTGTTTCACGTGATCTCAAATTTTTATTCTTTAAAAAAAAAAAAGCTCCAGTCGAGTCTAAAGCAGACCTACAGTCCAAGGTTGTGGCTGAGTTTGTGGTAAGCAATACATTAATGTTTTAAGCTTAACTAAACCCTAACCAAAATGCAACCTTATTTTACAAATTAAGCTAATAAAATGAGTTATGCTTGTTACTAATATTACGTTGTTCTGACATCTTGGCTGACTGCACCCCCTGCTTAATTAGCCCCAGGCACTATTCGACAAACTGTCCAAGTACAAGAAATCTCTGGAGGAGTTGGACCTGAGAGAAAAACAGCTGGCAGCTATGAGGGTTGACATCTGCAGTTCTGATGCCCTCAAGAGACTCAAAGGTGCCTGCTTCAGTCATCTGTACTGTTGGACCACCTGTCCTACTGCAACACACAGATGGTTGCACATTGCATCAAAAATCATCCTTACATGCTTGATTCTTCCAGATAAGGCCGGAGGAAAGAAATTCTCCAAGGACTTTGAGGAAGGAAGTGCGCAACTACAGGAGTTTGTCAAGTTCTTTGACAAACAAATGAAAACAGGGCCTCCTCTCATAGAGGCCCTCAACAATGCAGATATCTTCTACGAGATGCAGTACAAGGAGGTCAAGATTGTTGCTAATGTGAGTGACAGTATATTTGTAGTTCGATATTGTATTGGTTACAGCATCACATCCTCACAACTAGTTATTTGTGAACATGCATTCAAGTAAAATTAAGCCAGCATTGTTTGTTAACCCGACCTGGGGTTATTTTGTTCTGGCTCTTGTTTTTTTAGTCGCTTTACTTTCCCATATCATGCAGAGAGCCACCTCGGACCAGTGTATGTCTGAAAAACAGTACTAAAAATGTGTATCTTGTGTGTGTAACCTGTGTATTCAAAATAATTGATCTATACCTTCAGTTTTAATGGCTGTATGAGCATACATTTAATTTAAGATGAGACAGAAGACATGTTCATTCATAAAAGCTCTGTGTACAAGGAAGTTGCAAAAACAGTACTATATGAAATCTATACAGTAGAGTGCAATATATTAAACGTATTAACTGTGAAATGACAGGAACGTCCACAGGGCATGAACCAGATGTGCTACCTCAACATGACAAAACTAAAATGAAGTGATACTTTTGACTGACCACTTTCACGTGTGTGAGTTGGATTGTTAGCTGGCTATACAATCTGTTGATGGTTGTTCTTTTTTTATTTTACTTTTCATTTACTGACACTCCATGACCTCTCCTTTCCAGGCCTACCAGACGTTTGCCAACCGGGTGTCCCACCTAAAGCGTAAACTGGACACCCTGAAGGCCACCTTGCCAGACCTGGATGAGTCACCCATCCCCTCACCTTCTGCAGATGCACCGTCTCCAACGGGCTCAGAGTCCCCTTTCAGGGGTCTGGAATTGGCCAACCCCGATCCAGATCTTGATGGCTGTGCTATGGACGAGGAGGCAGAGCCACCGGCCCCAAGCCCTCTTTCCTCACCGGGAGGATCCCCCAAACACACAGAGACTCTCGGAGAGAATGATAACCGGGAAGTGGAAGACATGGAGCTCTCTGAGGAAGAAATGGACGGCAGTGGCATAATAGGTAAGGAGTGGGCTGATAAGTAGGGACTTTAATGAGTGACTTCGCAGTGAGGGCTTTTACATATAAAGGCTGAATGTCTCTGGCAGTGTTATGCAGAAAATGTGATGAAATTGAGAAGCACCACCCAAGGTAGGCAAGTGAAGTCACTGAATCATGCAGAAGATCACACAGAGAATCACAGCCTTCATATGTCAACAATGACGATCCAAGTATTCGTATTTCAGCCAATTTTTCTGGAACACTTTCCCCCACCCATAGCGCCATCTTATTAAAATTAGATACATTTTTTCAACTACAGACTGCCCTATATCAGCCGTTTTACCACACAACTCTGATGTGCTGAATATTACCTTTTACCAGTATGTACATGTACTTGCATTTGTTTATTGGCCATATGCAACAATGATTTTTATGGTTATACTGTTGTGTATTATTTACCATTGTTGTTTTGCTTTCAGTGCATTCATGCTGTTAACATGATGATGACTATTTTCTGGGCCTGTGTGTTTCTGTGGCCCTACATTATTTTAACTTCAAAAATAATATCTTATATGAAAGTATCAACATGTTAAAAAGTTTTTAATGTTTTTTTTTTTTTTAATTTTGGGTTACAATTTTTTTTCACTGAAAGCTAGACTATGTTTCAGTATTTTTGGCAGTATATTCCCCTCCATTAATTTATTTGCAGTGACTTCTGTGGCACATAAATTATCTGCGCTTGTAGAAAAATGACGACAAAATTAATTGTGTTGCCTAAAAACAAATAACTACTGTGTAGTTGTCTTGTTTTATTTAGGGTTTCCTCGTGGTCTTAAAAAATTTGAAATTCTCAAAATTTTAGTCCTTAAAAAGTCTTAAATTTGTAAAACTATTGTGTTCTAGGTCTTAAATATTTTCAAACATGTCTTGAATTTTCCTACGTCATTGAAATGTTTTTCTTTTTTAATTCTGTGGTGTTGTAGTTTTCTTTCGCTAGTCCAAATAAAATTTGCTGTATACAGTATGTACAGATCCCTATTACTCTGTTGCTTTTATTCAATTTTAATAATTGAATTTCCCTTGTAAGTACTTTTGTGACTCAGCACTTTTATTTTGCGATTTAGGTTTTAAATTTAATTGATAAAGGTCTTAAAAAAGGTCTTAAATTTGATGTGTTGAAGCCTGCAGAAACCCTGTTCATTACATAGAGGGCATATCTGTTAACATCCACACTGTCTCTCACTGTTATATTTTTCACTTCAGTTGAGGAGCAGATTGAAAGCACTACCCACCCTAAGGTGTCCACTGCAAAAACGGAGCCATCCGTGGCAACAGAGCAGCCTGTCACACAGGTCACACCCCTAGTAGCGACTCCTGTAGCGGCTCCTTCAGCAGCAGCAGTGGAAAGTGTTGACCTGGGTAAAATTAGCTCCATCCTCAACAGTTTGAATTCAGTCATGAAAAACACGGGTGAGTGCTAGTGGCTTTTCCAAACGTCATAATAATTCAAAAGTTGAACATCATTATAGAGTGACAAAGGCAATATAACAATGCAAGGATCTCCTGTGATAATGTTTGTCCCACCCACCCCATTTCCCCACCCACCACACAATCACACTTTCAACTGGCTTAGAGAAGGCAGATGAACTCAAAACATCAGATAAAAGTAAATTGGCAGGTTGGTGATTCTATAATACATTTTGTTCCCTAGAACTTGAAATTAAGATGAAGAGTGCAGTCAAATATGAATGTATACCTACGCATACATACACACACACACATATACACACAGCAAACTTCACGATAAAAATGTATTAAAACAGCAAAACAATAAAATTCATAATATTTATTATGTCACGTACCGAGAAAAGAAATCTTTGCACTACTGATCAAGTGATCAGTAGTGATCAAGTGAACTAACCGTGTACATGTAATGTACGATAGGAACCCTTATATCTCTGCAACATAGTATCAGTAGTACACACATTTTTAAGTGTTATTTGTATGTTAATTTGGTTTAAGTCTCAAGATTTACTATTAATGTGAGTGTCCCTCTCTGTCTCACAGGACCATTAGTGGAGAGTCCTCCTGCGGCTGCACCTGCTAGCTCCTCATTGAAGACGACACCTGCTGCCTCTGTGGCCTCACAGGATGCTAGTTCACTGGTGAACCTCCTCTCCAAGGTGGACATGAGTCCTGCAGACATCCTCGGCGCTCTCTCCAAAGTCCAGGGCCAAGGCAGCCTTGAGGGTGAGAATAAGGAGTTATTTAGTTTATTTCATATACCTATTTCCTATCTTACATTAAAAGTGGCAAGGTGCTTAAAATACGTTTCTGGTTCCTCCATTTCTTCACTTAGGCATAACTTCTCTTCTGAGTAGCCCAGCTGAAAATGTCTCCTCAGACTCCTCCAGTACAGGCAAGATTCCTCCCTCATCCACATCTGCACCAGCAGTGCCCTCTCAGAGCCTGTCTCTCTCCTCTGATGCACCTGTGCCTTCTTCACACATCTCCACTGTAAGGCAGAGCACAAGCTCCCAGGCCCCCCCCCAAACTTCGATCCCAGCCTCTGCCCTGGTCCAGGCTCTCCATAGAGACATGGATTTGACAACAGAGCCAGAACCGTCCATGTCTTCTACCAGTTTAGAGTCTAAAATCCACAACTTCCTGCAGGGGAACCCTGCCTTCAATGCATTTGGCTTAGGTTTTTCTACCAACCTAGCTCCGGGAGGGGATAACCTCAGCCCTGTAACTGGGACAGACACCCAGGGTGGGACCCCAGTGCGCGATGAGGGCGGAGGCACTCCAACTCAAGATGAGATCATGGACAAGCCCGTGGTGGTCCCGTTAATTTCTACCACAAATCAGCCATCGATTGCAGAAACGGTTAACACTGCTCCTATTGCGTACCAGAACAGCAGTCAGCAGAACCGCAACAATCCACAACAGCAAGCTTACATGCAGCCAGGTGTGGCTCAGAATGGGCAGGTCTACCAGATGTCAGAGCATAGGATTACTGTGCCAGCGGCACAATACCAGCACATTTCTGCACAAACAGGAGGGCCAGTGCCTGGAAAAAGAGCCACAGGCAGCGCATGTAGCACAAACATGGAAGGCTTTCAGGGGGTGAGTGAAAGGGGTTGGTATGGTGACACTTACCCAGAGGGTAACTCTCAACAACCACGGGGCTACAATGTGACAGCACCTGGAGGTGCTGGAGAAAACAAGGCATCAGGAATGTATCCATACCAAACAGAGACATTTCTGGAACCTCAAGAGTTGGCCTCCCAGCAGGGCGCAACCACATCCCCTGGTTTCTTCAGAAGCACCCTCCCTCCTGTCCCAAAGCTCCCTCCCCCTCCTTGTGTCTTTGCCGCCCCTCCTTCCGCGACCAGCAGTATGATGATGCCGACAGGGCAGCAGCCGGTGCCTGGCGCTGGCACAGGGGAAGTGATCGGGGCCAGAGTCGACAGCGTCATCAGTGGGATGGTGGTCCACGACCATCAACACAAATCCATGTTTCATCCTGATGATTCGGTGTTTGATCGTGACCGACCTCGCCCTCCTCCTGAGGATTTCTACCCTCACCCGGACAACCTGCCTTACCAGGATGAGCATCGTCATCATGATGCCTTTTTCTTTCAAGACGCCTCCTACCGCCACCCGGAGGATCCATATTACAGGCCAGGCAGCCCTCCGCACCACTACCCCAGAGTTCAAGAGCGCCTCACTCCCCCGTTCTCACCCTCAGAGGACCCCTACTATGCCCATGACTACCAGCGGCACAGCCCTCCTCCTCCGCACTACACTCCGAGGAGACCACCACCACGTAATTTTGAAATCCGTCATCCCGGTCTACGGCCTCCACATCGGCCTCCCCACCCAGCACATCACCCACACCCCAGAGGACCTCCACGTGCACCATTTCCTCGGTTCCACGGCCCCGATCCAAGGTTAAGAGGCAAACGTCCAGGTCCAAGAGGAGGCGGAAATCCTGGGCCAATGTTCCCCCCAAAAAGACCCTTTCCACCCCCACAGTACTGACTGGACATGTAGCTTTGAGCTCTTTAAATCACTGTGGATGATCATGAAGGCAGGGGCAGGGAGTTGACTGTTCAGTAACTTCTAGTCACTCAGTGTTGAGGTCCACATCTTGCCATAAGAAACCTGTGAAAATCTGGGTGGATAAAAGTGCAGATACTGAGGTGGGCATCAAGAGACAAGGTTATAGTGAAGAAGAATTAATTCAGCAGCTACCAGAAGAAAAGTGTGAATGGCAGAAGAATATAGGATGTTGAAGAGACCAGCAGAGAGACAGCACCAGGAGATGGAAAAGAAATCGGATGCTCTGAGAGGGCTGCTGAGCTGGAGAGTGAAGACAGAAGATTAAAGAAAATAAGAGGTGGATATATATATCTATATATATATGTAATTCACTTTTTGTGTTATTTGCTCCAGTATGAAGCATTGCATTAAATATGTAATAGAGCATCAGTTTGATAAAGGTCAGTGTGTGTGCATGCTCTCAAGTGAAAGTTAACTAGTCACAGAAGTTGAATCTGACAATAGTGATTTTTGCTAAGAGTAACAAAAGAATCTAGTTGGTGCAATGTGTCTGCGGTTTTTTAGTTTTTCAGTGAGCAGTTTTGACTGCTTCTCTTCATATCAGCAGTTTCCCAGTAGCCTTTGGTTAAACTTCAATTTAAATTAAATCACTTTGGGTATGAAAAACAGAGTGTATGTTATAGAATTTATGTTCCTTCTATAATACTCATTA
This sequence comes from Etheostoma spectabile, assembly GCF_008692095.1. NCBI lineage: Eukaryota > Metazoa > Chordata > Actinopteri > Perciformes > Percidae > Etheostoma > Etheostoma spectabile. The sequence goes on from NC_045746.1 coordinate 14,810,048, forward strand.
GCATATTTAGGGAAGTTATTTTTCATTGTTCCAACTCCAAATGTTATATATTTGTGAAGCGATGCTTTCTCCACCAGTGCGTAAGTTTCCTCCGGCGATAGTTTTACGTCTCGTTAAGTTCCTTGAAGGAAAGCGGCACATGTCTACCCAAATGGAGAGAGAGGTGTGAGAGTAATTATTTCTGCCTCCAACATCGTCGCGGAAGAAGTGCATTTTTGGAGGAGATGAAGATACTCGTCTTCAGTTTCGTTTTACTTGTACTGACTAATAAAAATCTGAGTTTGAAAAATGGTGTTGTTGTTTTTTTCCTTTCCTTTTATCCTTGCATCACTAGCCTAAACTATTAGTCTTTAACTATACATACTATTTGAGTATGTAATGCATTTAGTAGAGTTATGCTTTGCTATTTGAGGGCAATATTTAATCCCTATTTTGGTACGCACAAAAATCACAGGGAAGGGTTTAATCCACCAAAGTGTTAGTTTCTTGTTCTGTCTAAAGGAGTTGGCTGTTACCATGCAACATTATTCCAGAGAGTTAAAATCACACAAAGAATAGAGATAGGCCCAAGTTGCATACATTCACTGTATTTAAATAGTAAATAGATGAGTACAATGCATTATGCTTTCATGAATGTGCTGCAGTTTGTGAAAAAAGTTTATTTCACAATTTACATTGAAATCCTAAAAGAACATTGTCTGCTCTTGTTAAATAAGTCAATATTGATCAAATGTGTGCATTTAAACTATAGCCACAAAGATAGAAAAACCACACTTAATGAAGAAACTTCCACACAGAAGTTGCATACTTCAACCTGTGTGGACGTTGCTGTTTTTCATCAGTGTGTATGTTTAACGGTCATTTCATGAAATCTTACATGTTTTCATGGCCTTTCTCAGACCCCGGTTAACGGAACTGACCCTGAAAGTCTGGGTAGGTTACTTAGTAGAGTCAGTTATAGGAGACAGACGAGTTTGTTTAGTTTGCTATTACTATAACAATCTAACTTTTGTGCATGGTTTGCAGTTTGGCCTGGAAACAACAATGGAATTGTAGATTTAAAGTTTGCCTCCGACTCATTCTATTATGTTTAGCTTATTCTCCACTGATTGCATTGTTAACATTGCTTATGTTAGTCTGTTTGTTTTTTTTAACCTGTAGAGCTTTGTAAATTCATTGTTGACCTTTTAAAAGTTATGGATCACCTTTTCTTTCGAGTTGTTAAATGTCTACTAAATCTATTTATATGAAGCTTTATTGCTTTTGCTAACGTTGAGCATTAAAGCTATCCATTCGAAGTAGTTCCCCACATTCACTTCGCTGTTCTCTGTGCTGCTGCTGCTGAGCACGTTTCCAGTAGGGTTCATTGTTTCCCTTCGGGAAAACAGATGTTTGTTACCCTCATAGCACAGAAAGCTGAAGGCTCTCTGCTTCTGAACAGAAGAGGGGAATGAAAGAAGCTCTCAGTTTGAGGCCAAACTGGCTCCTCACAGAGCTTCAGTGCGAGTTTGCCAGACAAAGGGATAATCAGTAAGACTAATTAGGCAATTACAAAACAAATATTGAAGTACTGTTTGAATAATTGACTTGCAAAAAAAAAAGGTAAAATGTTAGGCTTTTGGACTTGAACACCGTAGTATCTTGTTGGATTATAAATCCGATTTCATTTTTATTTTATGCTCTAAAAAGCAAAATATTTTATGACGTGTATTTAAAAAAAAGATGACTCTTAACTCGTAGCCTTGAGCGAGACGCAGGGATTTATGTTTTACATCCTACGTTTCTGCTTCGATTGCTTTTACAAGGCTCTAACATATTCATTCTTTCGGGTGAGATTTGTCCTAATTAAGATGTTCAGGGAAATTAGGATCGATTTGAACTAAATACTCGTGCAACTTTGCAAAACCCGGTTTGGGATAAAATAATGAAAAAGTGTAATGTCCACGCGTTTTATTGTATTTGACGTTTCCATGCGTAATTTAAGAAGCATAGGGCGGAACTCTTGTGCGGAATGTGTCATTACGAGGCCGGACTCGGTGATCAGACATTCGATATCAGATAATAAATGGTTCTGGTAATAAACAGTGCAGCAAGCTCAGGTTAGCCAACCGTCGCCAGATGTCAGTAGACCTGTCAAGGATCCCGTTCCCTTTACTAGTCTGCTTTGTGAGACGAGGAGCAGCCATAGCGCGCGCGCGCGCACACACACACACACACACACACACACACACATATACATATTCTGGACGTGTTCATACTTCACACGGGGATTGTTGATGTCATTTATTGCGCTAAAAGTGCTCCGTGATACTTCATAGTTTTTGTTCATTAAATTGTCCTGAATTAGAACTAATGTCTACTTTCTAAGACACGTCTTATTTCCCTTGAAATTTAACCTATTTTCTGTTTGATCCCCTCCCTCCTCCTGTTGTCATCCTCAGGGATCCAGAGCTACACTTTGATGTGTCTGATGTGATGGGAACCTTTCCCACATGTTAACTGATGGAAGAGAAGGGGGGGGGGGATGCTGTGGTGGATCTCTTTAAATCCTGCACAGCTCTCCCAGTGATGGCTGTTGGTCGGGCATGAATGCTGTGCACCACAGCAGCTGAGTAAGCCTCCAGTTCAATTCATCAGAAACTGAGTGCCACCAGCAGGTAATCAAAACAAACCATCAATAATAAGGTGGTGGTGGTGGTGGTGGTGGAGGGGGATGTTGAAATTGTTTCTTTCTTTTCTGTATATGTGTTTAGGGGGAGTCACAGGAGAGCAAAAAGGATGGACAAGAGACGCCTGTGTGAGTGAGTACATTCAGGGTTATTAGATACTTTTTAAACATTATATTCTCTCACTCAAACATCCAAATACCTCACATCGCTTTCAACAAACCCAGGTAGTCGTACACCTCCAATATGTAAAAAGTCCATTAAATGCATGTTTTTTGTGAAATAAAGAATTATTGAATAAAACAAGGTTGTGTTTTTATTTAAAGCTACTCACAGTGTACAAAGTAGTTGGGATTAGGTGCACCTAAAGAAGTTGGAACTGTAAAATGCTACTTGCACGCCAATCCATAAATTATAATAATCCAATAATATATTCTTTGCATGACACTATGAAATACTTTTGATACTTAATGACAATTTTGCTGAAAATACCTCTTTTACTGGTGTTTTTTTAATGTAGGACTTTTACTTGTAATGGAATATTTTTGTAGTTTCTTCTACCAGTGTATAAAGCACCAAAACACATTTAGGTTCCCAGGTAGGCCTACAGTATCTTATGCAAAGTCATATAAAGCAACACACCCGCGACCACCGGCATCACTTGTGTTTGCAGTTCGTCACCAGATGTCGTTGTTGGTTAAAAATGACATCCATTGTGAAATGACACGAATAGGGTTTCGAAGCGTAGGCTATAACATTAATTTATATTTGGTTAAATTTAGAAGAATTGCTGCCTGCACTGTGGGCTTACATTGGGGTTTAAGGGCTGAAAGGCAGATAGGATTTAGTGACTGATGGCAGATGGCAGCCTTAACATTAGAGACAAGCCGATGAGATATTCTGCTGTTGGAAATAAAGGAATTAACTCTTCAGCCTATGATCAGAGGTTTGCTGTGTTTTCTTAAATAAACATGTTGCTGAAGCCTAGCAGGACCAGATCGTGACTCCTTTGAAGTGGCACCGTGTGCGCAGGTCGGGTGTGTGCAGCCTGCTGTGTGTCATGTGGGCTCATTGTTTACATGCTGTCGAGATTTCACAGAGGGCGTGTGTGTATGTGTGTTCCTTGTGAAATTACGGCCCCTGTATTTACGAACACACTTATTGAAATGTTGTTTTTTTCTACTCAGAGAAGGAATTGTGTAGTCGTGATAATGTGTCACGAGTTGAGTAGACCCATTTCAGCACCATGGCCAGCTCCACAGCGAGAACAAAAGGCGGATTTGCGTCGCTTGATGTCAGGGACTGTCTGCTTTTTACCCATCCAAATAAAAAACAAAAACGGGGAAAAATCCCTTTCCTTATTTACATACATAGAGTATATTTTTTTGATGTATGCCTTTATCCAAAGTGCCTTTCATCTTAATTTAAGATTGATTTAAGACAATATGAAATACACAAACTAGTTGGCCATTAATTGCTCCATGTGAGTTTGCATGCTCTCCCCTCTACCTGTGAGGTTGTCTTGAGTTCCAGATTTTAGAATAGGTAATTTTTTTTTATTATAAATGGTTTTCTGACTATAGAAAGTAGGCTGTACGTTATATGGGTAGACTAATGACCTGTCCCTCATGACCCTGAACAGGATAAGTTGTTATAGCTAAAGGATGGGTGGGTGTTCATTTATAGACCAAATTTAGGACTGACATGCCACGTATCACTGCCCTGAATGGCTAAGTGAAGCTCCCTTGTCTGGTATTAAAAGCTCAGAGAGTGGGGTGCCTGGGTAGCTCACCTGGTTGAGCGTGCGCACCATCTACAGAGGTTACGATCAGCCATCTATGATTGTGCAACAAAGTATGATGGGCACGCAACAAGGTAAGTGGGAAAACAAGATGAAATGAAGGTTGACCATTTGTCTTGGATATTGGGGTACAAAAAGAGAAACAATGCATAATCCCCACGTCTGATGATTGTTTTAAAATGTTAGTAGTCACTTGAGTAATCTTTTAGGCAGAAATTGCCAAAATCATTTTAACTTCTAAAATTAGAATATTTGGTTGTATATTCAGGTTTTGGACCATCAGTCAAACAAAACAAACAATAAACAGTATATATATACTGTTATATGGGATATATGGGATGTGCAATTTAACATTTTACAACAACACAACTAATCGATAAATCCAAATATGTTGCATGACTGTAATGCATGTTACAGTCATGCAACAGGGTAGAATTAGGGAAAACAAGATAATATGGAAATCCACGTTTTATCAATACAGCACACCAATCTAGCCTTTTGAAGGATTTATTGGCCCTACAAGTTTGTTTTGTATAATGGCATCAAAATACAGAGTAACAGTGAAACACTCTCCAATTACATACAAAAAAGGGAATGCGTTTAAAACGTTTAATGACAAATAGAAAGAAAAAGAAAAAGCTCAAACTTACACACAAACATTCACATGCCATTTTGCAGACATGTCAGTGTTTAATGTGCTGTATTTCCATTTTCTCCTCCCGCTTTCACAGGGCTGGTATTTTAGCGACGGTCCCTGGCGGCCGACATCACGGCTCGTACAGCCCAGGGGAGGAGGGATGGAGCTGAGATGGACAGGGAGGGAGACACCGGCTTACGACGTCAAAGGAGTACAGACACACACACACACACACACACACACACACACACACACACAGGGAGAGGGAGAGGGAGAGGAGAGGACGACCAACCAGACTGCCAATTCCCTACAGTCTACTGAAGGAAGCCTACATTCATCCAACACTCTTCATTCAGTAAAGCTTGAGACAGAGAGAGATTTGTTTCTTTTTATACCAGGCGTTTTAAAAGGGGAAAAATTACGGAGCATCTGTCAGGAAAAAAACAACAAGCAGATCTAGAAAAACACGCTCATGCCGAATAAAGGACCGTCGCTGGATGTTATTTGTGTTGTTATAGGGGGGGTACAGGCTTAACTTGTAACAGGATTCAAAGACGCTCTATAGACAGATGAACTGAATAATTGAAATTAAATAACTAAACAACAGCGGGGGAAGAAGAAGAAAGGGATCCTCTGATCACGCCGATTCTTTGCCACGAACAGCACCACAGGTAGGATAAATGAATATATTTTTTTTATAACTCTTTGTCTTGGGTTTTTGGTCAAATGTGTAAAATCATGTTCAGGTCATTGTTGTTGTCACCATGTCTTGACAAAGAGAGCGCAGGTCTCCAGCTGTGTTGACAGACACACTGTCATGTTTCAGGAGGGGTTTGAGTATACAGGCGGCCTAGACCGAATATCAGTGCAAAGAAGGATTGTGTGTAGCCTACTATCATTTACACTACACTGCAATACCACATGCTTTTAAAAAAAAAAATCATTTCTTTATGACAGGCAAAGGTAATAGCCTATAGATCTGTAGCTACCATGATTATTGATCCCCAATGTAAATGGAGTGCCAAGAATAGGAGATTAGAATTCCATTTTCTGTAATGAACGTGTTTTTATTTTGTATTTTATGCAAATAAATAACAAAATAGTGGTTTCAGCTAAAAAAGTCTGATTGCATACAATTCCTTCTAAAATAAATGTAACATAATTATTCCTATAGAATGTGTACTTATAGCTCCAACAATGTATCTGTGATAGTCATCAGTGATCTTATAGTAGCCTTAGGTTATACACAGTAAGAATCCCATTTATATGTTAGTATCTTGCCCTATATTGTAACGGTATGTGTTTTGTTGCAATATGTATGTTTAAAACTCCTACAATCTACCAGATTAGGACTACCATGTCTGTAGAGTGTAGAAACTAGGATATCAGCCCCCCCCATTCCCACTGAGTGCTCCCATCTGCACCTCCATCCCCGGCCTCCTGTTTGCACCTCCTGTGCAGTGTGGATTTAAGCCTGCAGGCTCCTGTCTGCTCCTCCTGACCGCCTCCTCCACTGTGTGTGTGTGTGTGTGTGTGTTATTATTCCTCCCCAGACTTCTCAATGAAGGAGCCTGACGCAATCAAGCTCTTCATCGGGCAGATACCCCGAAACCTGGAGGAGAAGGACCTGAAGCCCATCTTCGAGCAGTTTGGCAAGATCTATGAGTTAACTGTGATAAAGGACAAATACACAGGGATGCACAAAGGTGAGGAGTAAAGGGTCAAGAACTCCCGTTTGATATGATTTTTTGTCTCAGGGACCTCCTTTGGGAGATAGAGCAAGGCCTGTCATTACAATATTACTCTTATGTGTCCTCCCGTTAGGATTCAATTCACAGTAAATATCAGAAAGGTTAAAGTATTCCTCATTCAGCCATTGTCCCTCTGGGGCCTATTTAAGGACCCCTGTGAGGCTAAAACCTGATGTTTAGCACCATTGATCTAAAAAAGAAACCTGATAAATAGTTGGTGAAGAGTTTGTATCCTAACCTTTTATGGACTGACTAAAATATTTAATAGACATGTACTGACTAAAGTATATTTTAACCTTGACTACATTTAAAAAAAAAATTAGGCATTTACAATTTAATATTTCAAGTTGAATCAACATAATTCCATCCACTTCACTGAAACTCCATTTGTAAAGTCAAGGCAAACTGTTTAAGCGGAATTCGATTAATTATTTAATTGTAATAGGTAATTCAAGATGACCACATATAAGCATGTAGCATTGTATTTTCACAATGCCATACTGTGCTAGTTCTGGCCTGTTGCTCTTTAAGGTCAGACTCCTGACTGAGACAAGAGGAGGTTTTCTGACACCAACACTTAGATTAATGGCCAATACTCTTGAACCTGGGTTAGTCTACTATCTAAGCTAGTGTAAAACAAAAATGAAACACACATGACTTGAGGATTACTGTATGTTCATGAGACCTCCCAGATGCATGCTGGGAGGTTTCCCTTCATACCTCGGGATGCTACAATAAAAAATAAAAAAAACACTGCAAAAAAAATATGTTATTTTGAACTGTTTGAATTAAACAATGTTGCACTGCACTCTCCATTTTTTAATCCTCCAGAAGTACTTTGTCAATCCATAATTGGCCTCACATGGTAATATCAGTCAATTTCTAAGAGTAAAATGTCAACCAATACTACAACTACTGCTGTGCGTCACATGCTGAACAAGTCAAGTCTCAACACATTCAAAGTCATGCTTGACAGATGGAGTAAAGCTGGTCAAAGTGATCTAAGCTAAACAATGATCTTTACTGTCATTTCTAATGCAAATCTGAGCACAGAAAACAAAAGGCTTTTATAAATCCACATAAACCATCGGCCATTTGGGAGAAGTATAGGCCAGGTGGTATCAGTCTTCTAACACCTATAACACCTATTCTGCATACATTTACATATTCATGATTTGTGGGAGCCTTAAAGGTTAATGAAGGCCTTTCTCTATTATGTGGTGTTGCATACATTTGGCCTTAACAGCGTGATATTAAATACCCATTCGGACTGCTTGTGTCTGAACAGTCTCCATGTATAATGATGTAATAATCCCATAGATCTCCAGTGCTACTGGGAGGACTATTTAACAAAATTACAGTTGTTTATTGTTTTTTTCTTCTTTTTTTTCTCTCATGTGTGTTTCATGAAGTTTTAAATACAAATTAATATTGGTGGCCTGATTAAAGGCGGGAGGCATTTTAAGACATTTTAAACATATGCTGCTGACCCAGAACTGTTGTTAAGATAAAACCAAAGCGCATGTATCAAATGTATCTGTAGATTAATAATAAACTCCAGCAGCATGTTTCTGCCTACAGGCATTCACGACGAATGGCCAATTAAGATTCAAATACAATAACAGTGCACTGCCAACCCATGACATAATATATGGCATTTGAATATGACATTAAAAATACATAGACATATAGTTCTCTGATCTTCTAACACTTGTCTGTGTTTCCAGGATGTGCCTTCTTGACATATTGTGCACGTGAGTCTGCCCTAAAAGCCCAGAATGCTCTGCACGAGCAGAAGACACTACCAGGGGTGAGTGTGTCTAATATGTATATAGATTATTATTATTTTACATATATATCTATATCTATATATATATATGTAAAATAACTGGCATTTGAAAAGCACCACACAGACACATGTGGACACACAGTGATACAAAAAATGTAACAGAGTTTGACATGCAGCCCTGCCATCCTCCTTTAGCTGATATGCTCCTATAAAGGTCAGAGGCTGCTCTCCCTCTTATGTTTCATATGTGATGCATCCAGACATATCCATCCAGTTAAGGCATGAGTCATCTTGCTACATGTCACGGGTCGGAAGAGACAGCTATGAGGCTTGCTGCTGGAGTGACTTTTCCAGTTCTTATTCTCTCTGATGTTTCTCTTCCTTTCTGTGTCTCTGTCTTTCTCTCTCCCCCCACCCCCGCCTCTCTCCCTTCTTTTCATCCATCTCTCCCACTGAATTCTAATCAAAGTTAAACCTAGCTTTATTAGCATAGCCAGGCAGCAGGTGTGCTGCCAAATGACATTTCCAGAGCTAAATATGACATGACAGCCACGTCTCTATAATAACTGACTATATGAGAGACAAGGCTACAAGGCAAGGAATTACTGAGACAGAGTGTGCTCCCAGACTTGCTGTTGCTTCCTCTTTTACTAACTAGGTTTTACCCTGGTTTCCTTTTGGTTATTTTTGTTGAAATCTACATCATTCACTCCTTTTTCTCCACTCCAGAATGGCAGCTCATGACCATAGTTTTAAGGAAAGAGTGAAGAAGCAGGTGAACATTGTAGGGCTGCACTACTACTCAATAATTATTGTAATTATCTGATTAATCATTCATTCATAGTCCAACATTTAAAGTTATTCAATTTAACAACATAGAATATTAAAAAAAACAAAAACTGCACATATTCACATTGGAGGAGCTGGATCCAGTGCATTTTTGCTTTAAAATTGTAAAAATTGGTCGTTTAGTCAAGTAGTTGATTAAAAGAAAATTAAACAGCAGCTATTTTCTATTAATTGTTTGAATAGATTTTTCAAGCAAAAATGACAAACATTCTCTGGTTGAAGCCCCTCAAATGTGTCTTTGTCTTCTGTCATATTAAGCTAAAAAGCTTTAGGCTGTTAGTACAAGACAAAAACAAGACAGATTGTGAAAGGCGTTTTTCACTATTTTCAGATTTTTTTGCCAACACAATTAATCGATGAAACACTAAAGCAGACACAAGCACCAACCCTCAAATTTTGAGCCAGCGTATATGGAATTTTCCCTTGATAAATGAACCATTATTGAAGTTGTTGAAGACTGACTTATTGATTGTATCAGCAGAACATTGTTGTAAGGGCAGGCAGGAACAGGCTTGAAGTAGGGTGGCAACAGAAGAAATCCCATTGTTAACGTAACAGTAGCGTGACCTTCCTGACCTCTCGCAGGGGATCAGCAGGGCCCGATGCCCCGTGGCTAAAGCCCTGTCCCCCCGGCGTTTCAAACCCAGCGGCTCTCCCCCTCACAACCTCTTACCTCTAAGCTGTGTTGAACAAGCTAAACCCTCATGTGTTTTCTCAATGCCTCCATGCCCTCCCCCCTCCCATGCCAAAAAAAGAAGACGAAAACCATATTATTAGCTCCGTACACGCCCACACGGACAAGAACTGCTTCCCACCCCTGCTACCAGCTGTGGTGTAATTGTCATCTTATTGCACCTGCACTGCCATGGAATAATTAACTCAGGCATCTTGTGGTTGTGGCGATACAAAAGAAATAACATGAAAGCAATTATTGGACTGAGGGGAGAACTCCAATGAAAGCACACCTGAATGAAGAGAAAGCTGAAGGATGTCATTAACACTCAGCACTATTTTTTGTGTTAGCATTTCTTCTCTATGGAAAGTAAGATGGTTGTAAGGCTTTTTTCTCCTTGCTATTTTACAGATTTTTTTCCTCTCTGCTAACAATGGGAAAAAAGAAAGAAGTCAGGCAGGGGCAAACAGATGGTTGTTTCGGAGTGGCACCTGGCCTTGTGTTTAATTTCAGGTGAGAGAGTCTATCTCTAAGTGAGAGCGGGAGGAAGTGTGTCAAAAGCACATTCAGCCAAAAGCGAGAAAAGAAAGTGAGAGAATGGTGGAGTTGGAAAAGGGAGGGACAAAAAGCCAGGAGCAATAAACTAGATTCAGATGGGAGGTGTTGAAATGGAAGTTGGAGGCACTCGCATTCAATCTTACTCGGACATCTTGTACTCTTGTCCCCTCTGTTGTTATCGCTTTATCTCTGAGATGTCTTAGGCCAGTTCGTCTGGCCAAGTCAGCTGTTGTGAGGCTAATGGAAAAATAATGTCCAGTTATGTCTCTTTGAAAAGAAGCCATTTTACAGCAACCTCCAAAACCAAACATATATTTCAACAACTTTAAATAAATTGTTAAATGAGCTGAATAATTAAATCATGTTGGTATTTGCCGTTAAAATTCACTTGACAAAAAAAAAAATTATCTACAACTATTTTTTTAACATTCAGTAAATGTGCAAGTAATCTTTAAAAAAAAAAAAGCAACACAAAAATTCACTGGTTCCTGCTTGTTAGAAGCAAATGTTTTCTGGTTTTCTTCTACAATGAATATATTTGGGTTTCGAACTGTTGGATATTTTAAGATGTCACCGTGGATCAATCAAGAAAATAATCAGCAAGTTAAACCAAAAGTTCAGTATTTTGTTAAATTTGCTTATCTGCTTTTTTGAGTTAGATTAAAAGATTGACCCAACTGTCACGTCTGTTTGGTAAATATGAAGCCGGTTAGTCTACAGTATATTCTTGACGTTACACTTCTGGGAACTGCTCCGGTGCCGCAGGAAATTAGGAAATTCGGCCGGATGCATGTATTTTTTTGTTTCCTTCCGCTTTCTTTGCGTTGGAATTTTAAATTCAATGGATTTTTGAGGACTATTGTTGACTGCTCCTCGAATCTCTGCAGGGTAAATTGAGACAGCTAGCTGGACTATCTGTCCAATCTGTGTTTTCTCTCTCATGACTATTTTGTACTCTGTGCGGAGTTTAGGACTGCCCATGACAATTCTGATTGGTTTGAAGAAATGCCATTAAACCAGAGAAAGTTTTCCTCCCATCCCAGAATACTATGTGGAATAGCCAGTGTCGGTAGGCTACACGATCCGTCCCTCCTGCACAATCCGTTCTGTGCATGTGCAATATGTTCGCGCATACGCAGATGATATCATGATGTACGAGGATTTTCGACACAGCACGATCTGTTCCCATAGACAGTTAAAGAAAGTCTATTCGCCTCCACCGGAAAACTAACGTTAGTTTAGCTAACAGCTAATTCGGCTAACCACTAGCGTTAGCTGAGACAGCGTGTAAAATACCCTCAAAACCAAAAATAACCGTTCAAATATATGACAGCTGTTATGTCAGTTTCCCTTGTGTTCATTTAAAATACAATCACTCAATACTTGTCATTATTATTACTGTAAAGTCTTAATTTAGCTGTAGCCTACTTTTCCCAATGTTTATTTTGAGTAAAGTTATTTTAGACTGAATAAAGCTGTCAGCTAGCGGTTAGCCAAATTAGCTGTTAGCTAAACTAACGTCATTAGCTTTCCGGTGGAGGCTAACAGCAGACCGCTACTGTGGAACAGATCGTGCAGTGCCGTAAATCCCTGGTAAATCCTTGTACATCATGATTATCATATGCGCGTGCGCGAACATATTGCACATGCGCAGAACGGATCGTGCAGGAGTGACAGATCGTGTACCGACAGCCAGACCTTCCTTCAATGCGCTTTGGAGGAGGCTCTGGCAAAGCAAGCTAGCAGCCAGTTAACTTAGCTAGCTGGGCTCTAACCAAAGCTAACAAAATTCACCTACCAGCACCTTAAAGCTTACTAATTAACACATTATACCGTTTGTTTGAGAGCCAGGCTAGCTTTTCCCCCCTGTATGCAGTCTTTATGCCAATCTAAGCTAACAGGCTATTGATAGCCTGTCAATATTTTACGTACAGACATGACAGAGGTATCAATCTTCTTATAACTCTCTACAAGAAAGCACATTAGTTACTATTTCCTAAAATATCAAGCTTTTTATTTGAATGGTAAGGAAAACAATTGTCAGTTGCAGCCCTCAAGCTCATATCTGCTTCAGTAGAGACATAATATATTGGCCCTCATCAACACTCACTTACTTGGATTAATATTTGCGACAATGCCTCACTGTTCATTTAAAATGCAATAAGTATTTAATAGTGCGACTGTGCCCAAGTGAGAAAGTAGCTGTGCCTGTGTTTAGTGTATATTTGCATGTGCTGCGGGGGAAGGGAGGGCAGGTGTTTGCACTAACACGGTTTAATGAAGGGTGCGTGTGCTTTACTGTGCTTTTATGTGCGTAGTGTGCGCGACTGAGCGTAAATGTCTGTTTGCTTTTGTGTGCATGTGTTTCCATGGAGAGTACAGATCCGAAGATATTGATGGATGGATGGAAGTTGGGTTTATTATGTGCTCCTCTCAGGTTTCTTCTTTCATTATCTGCTTTGTGTGTGCATGCGTACATGCATGCGTGCGTGCGGGAGTGCTGTGTGTGTGTGTGTGTGTGTGTGTGTGTGTGTGTGTGTGTGTGTGTGTGTGTGTGTGTGTGTGTGTGTGTGTGTGAGTGAGAGAGAGAGTAAAATTTGATCGAGGCCTTCTGTGTTTAAGCTGCCCATACGAGAGGAAAGAGCCCTCTTTGAGTGGAACATCTGACTAAGCCTGACATTTACTCAGCCATCAGGACTCAGCAGACAGAGCAGTTTTATCAATAGTCTGAAATAAATGCATATGCTAAATATAGCCCAGCCTTTTTACACAGGATATGGGATGGGAAGTTGTAGTGCCAGAACGTTGTGCCCTTATTGTCAGAGCAAACTGTTGTAGAGATACATGGGCCAAAAAAAGTTGTACACCTGTTATTACCTATTCAATCTTTGCATTTTAGTCTCTTTTTATAGTAGATTTAATAGATAAATAACTAGAAACTGGCATTTAATGTGCAACAAAGCAAACAAATATGACAAAAACACAAAGTAGATGCTCAGATTTGATTCAGTGAGGCCCTAAAACATGCTGTTATAATGCAAACATGAGCATTTAACCTACTAACATGTTATTTGATGTGTTTGACAATAAGCCAATAAAGCAATGCCTGCATATGTACGTATGTCCTCATGTCATTAAATTGAAGGGATGATGATGATGATGATGATGATGATGATAGCAATTAGCTTGCCTCAGAGCAACTATGTTTACTACTTGATGTATCTATCCAGAGTTCAGTGTGCATTCATGCAGTAATTCATTTACATATGCATGCCTATCAATGCACAGTGTGGACGATGCAGGGCAGGCGGCGATGACTAACAACTAAAAAAGGGCCCGTCCTCTGTACGTCACTCTGGGGCGACTGTAATGATGAACGTAGATTGGATTTATAGAGGTGGCAAAGGGGTGTGAATTAGAGATAAATTGGATAAATGGAGGGGGTAGGAGAGGGGCAATAAGGGAGGGTGGGGGGAGGGGAGGAAGAGATGAATGAAAGTTTGAGATAATGAACAGTGGGTGGCAATAAGGGTGGAGGGGGTTGGAGGTACATTGAGGCAGTGTGTTTATCAGCTTAAATACAGACATCTGTTACTGAGAAATAGTGTGTTTTTGGGGGTTGGGAATAATGTGTGTGTGTGTTGTGTGTTGTCTGTGTGTGTGCATGGTAGGAGAACACACACACATTTGGAAAGAGGCTGTCTTTCCAAAAAACTCATCTGGCTAGTTGAACTACATATACACTGAACTTTGGCGGAGTTAGTGTGTAAACTATGCCTGAATTAAAAAGTAAAATAACACGCAC